>NW_003852476.1:4654643-4656633 GCF_000181295.1 Otolemur garnettii | reverse complement strand
TCCCTGGTTTACCCCAGCCTCCTGGGAGGGTCAGGCAGGCCACACTCCAGCAGCTCCTGTTAGCAGCACTTCTCAATCTGTGGGTCATGACCCCTTTGTAACACTGAAAATGCACAGCAGCATTAGGAAGGTTGAGAACCACTGTGTGGGTACAGCTTCACTGGGGCACCTTTCTTGTCCCATTCCCTCTCCCTGAAATTTCAGCATGTACATTTTTTCTCCATCTTATTGCATATACACTGGAAATTTGGAGATGTTTGTGATTGCCTGACCAAAATATCCTTATGCACAGACATCCAGGGCAGTAGCAGAGAGTGGGATCGAGAGAGAGTGGAAACTTAGCTCAGGCACTAACTGCATATCCTTGGGCAATTTTCTTGACATGTCTGTATCTCACTTTCTTTACCTGTAAAATCAGACTGACAGAGCTTTCCCTACGAACTTGTTGTGGAAAGTAGATGTGTTGACATATACAAAGTGTTTAGCACAATGTAGGGTCATGAGAGTCGGGGCACTGGCAGCCACCCACAACCTGACCGCTCAGCATGGGCTGCACGGTGGACTTGGCCTGACCATCTCCAGTGCCCTCCTATAGCACTTAAAATATTCATTCTCCTCAAGGAAAAAAGAGAAACTCATAGTTGAGATAGGAAAGAGAAAAATTACACCAACACATAACTGTTGCTATTCAGTAAAATTATGTAGCAGCTACCTGAAAAGGTGTTGGTGAAGGGCATCCCTTTTCTTGTAGTAACAGGGAAACTATAAATCAGGTCCTAGACCAGAAGAAGAAAACATTGCAGCCTTAGAAAATCATTATCACGTATCACTGTCCCTTATCCATTTGGTGACATTTTGTGGCTCTCTATTGGTGATTAGTTTAGAGAAGAGCCTTGGGATTTAAATGCTTCTTTTCATGCCTGCTACTGTGTGAAGTTTTCTTGGTGCACTAAAATGTTTCAGGTTTTGTCAGCCCAGGGGAGAATACACTATCAAAATTGGTAGAAAGTTATTTAATCTTTCTGATTTAAATTCTTGCCCCTAGCTACTTTTCATTGTTAAAAAATGTCCAAACCCAGAAGATTAGAATGTGACAGAGATTTTGGGAAGCGTTGCTGGGTGGCTGTCCTTTAATAACGGTTCCTATGACCTACTTTTCTTGATTGTTAATCTGTATACACTTTTATTATACATCTCAGTCTATTGGGGCTTCTGTAAGAAAATACTGTAAACTGGTAGCTTACAAGTGAAAGAAAGTTATTGTATTTTGGCGCGTAAAATGCCTTCCAGTATCCAGTGTGTACCCATGTTTGTGGCTAAACTTTCAGGGAAAAAAAATCTTTGGTTTAATTTTGTAATTCAGTTTTGTTTTGTTTTTTACGTTTAGGTACTTGTTTTTTGTATTATAAAGGAATTTGAGCATTTGCCTTTTATTGCATTATGGTCCAAGAAATTTTATGTAAGAAATAATTACAAAACATAAGAACAAGGTACAAGGTATAAGAAAGTTTATGTACTGGCTTGGCAACCGTAGCACAGTGGTTATGGCACCAGCCACATACACCGGAGGGTGGCGGGTTCAAATCTGCCATAGGCCAGCTAAACAACTGCAACAACAACAACAAAAAGAAATAGGGGTTCCTTTTGGAAAGACATCTGGAGAACACTTAGAGAACTAAAAATAGACCTGCCGTTTGACCCTGCATTTCCTTTATTAGGTATATTCCCAGACGACCAAAAATTGCATTACAACAAAGATATTTGTATCGGAATGTTTATTGCAGCCCAATTCGTAATTGCCAGGTCATGGAAGAAGCCCAAAGTGCCTATTGATCCACGAATGGATCAACAAACTGTGGTATATGTACACCATGGAATACTATGCAGCCATAAAGAGAGATGGAGACTTTACGTCCTTCATGTTCACATGGATGGAGCTGGAAATGTTCTTCTTAGCAAAGTATCACAAGAATGGAAGAAAAAGTATCCA
>NW_003852476.1:4650847-4654068 GCF_000181295.1 Otolemur garnettii | reverse complement strand
AAAAAAAAAAAAAAAAAGAAAGAAAGAAAGAAAGTTACCGGTAATAAATAGTACTAACCATGTATGATGTACATCATTATTTTCCCCTCACAAAATTGGATAAAAAAGTATACATTATACACAGTGAAATATGGTAATTCTCACAGTCCTAGAAGCTGGAAGTCCAAGGTCAAGGCACATTCGTTGTCTGGTGAGAACCTATTTCTTGATCCAAGGAGGAAGATGTCTTCCTACATCCTTACGTGGTAGAGGCCTAGCTGGCTCTCAGTGGTCTTCTTTGTAGAGGCATTAATGCTGGTCATGGAGGCTCCTGCCTCATGATCTCATTACCTCCCAAATCTCTACCTCCTTATATGTGTATGCCATCACCTTGGGGGTTAGGATTTCAACGTATGAATTTGGGGGAGACACAAGCATTCAGACCGTAGTATCATGTTGTCACAAAATGTTTGTCTGATTCCAGAGATGTTTCAAAAAGCTATCTACAATTTTATTTTTGAAGTCATTCTTATCTAACTCATTTACTTCAACATTTTTGCAGTTTTAATCAAGCCGTATACCCAAGGAAGCCAACGTACAGGAAAAGTAAATTTTTAGTTATAGTTACTTTAGAATTTCTTATGATTCACAAACACCTCAATGGCAGATAATAACAGGAATATGAGAAGAAGGGCATGTGAAAACCATCTATGGTTATTTGAAAGAAAACTAAATAATGGCCATAATGGAATATTTTACGGTCATTAAAATGACAGATAGTGTTAACCATGTCAGAATATGGGGCTGGGTTTTGAAATAGCATCGAGTAGAAACAGCAGAGACTGAAAATTATATGCCAATTAGAACAAAGTAAAACATCAGTGTCTGTGGCAACAATAATTGGAGCAGTAATGACAGGAACATCAACAGGCAGTGATTGGCATTTTGGAGAGGTTTGCTTCTATAAAGACATTAAAGCCCACAGTGAAGTTATCAGGAAATAAATAAAATGGTCCCAGAGGGGAGCAAGGACTCTGGCATCAAGGAGACCTGGGTTCAGATCCTGGCTCCCCTCCTGTTCACGTGACTTTGGTTGGGACACTAATGTTCCCTTATCATCAAAATGGTGATGAGAGACCATTCCACAGGGCTGTTGAAGCACTAAATGAGATGGTGGAAGTAAAATGTCTGTTTGCTACTATAACATAATCAGGACACGTCATGTAAACATGCTTTCCATGTTGTGCCATGGGGTAGGGTGGCTCCAAGTAATAGGACTATGGGGAGACGGGGGGTGGAGGCAGAATTTGACAGGTCTCCACTTTATTTCCAAGACAAATCCCCCCATCCCTATCATCATATCCATTGCTATTGTGAGGTGTAGAACAGTGAGTAAATGTTTGTGGACTAATGACCTTGCAGTACCTGCCTGTATTTGTCTCGCTGTGATGATGCTGAATCCTCTGTCACCAAAGTGAGTTATGTCGTGATGATCCACATCCCTTTAGTCCCTTATTTGTGAGCAACAATAAGAAGAAACAAAGTTGTCTTTAAATAGATGAAAAGCAGAAAAAAAAAAAAAAGAAAAAGGAAAGAAAAAAGACCAAACAAGAAATTGGTGAATTGTGTGAGATCTGAGATCTGCCCTAGAAACTCTTGTTTTCTGTAGCTTTGATTCACTACAAAGGATGCTGCTTCACTGGGTTCAGTCACCACCTGCTCTGACTTCCTCCCGGAAGGCCGGCATAGCCAAGCTTGCTCCCCTCTGTTAAGCGGTTTTCTCCCCTGCTTCCTCTAAGTTTCACAACAGACAATTGGGTGTAAACCCGAGACGCTGTTAAATTTTGTTAACACTGATCATCTCTCTTTCCTTAATTTGGGTCTCTTTCCTCGTGGCTGTGTTTGTAAGCTAAGAAGGTTAGGTTTCAAAATGGGCATTGTGCCTCCTGAGAATCCTCTCCAGATCTCAGGATAGAATTCAGAGGTGCCTTTCTACCCTTTGTGGGACCCAAAAGACCTTTTTCATGGCACAAATCACAGCATCTTCTGTCCACCAGCCTGGCCTCCCCCCAGCCTGGGAGTTCCTTGAGGGTGAGGGCCGCACCTTTTCATCTTTCATCCTCAGTGCCGGCAGAGTGCCAAAAGAAGGATCAGGACCAGGACATGCACAAAATACCAATTAGTGCTGAGTTATGTGTGATTTTTCTTCAAATCCTGATAGAACTTAAGTGTAGGGAGAGAAATGTGATGTCTCTGGGTTTAAGCTCCTGCCTTGCTATTGACTAGTGATGCAATTCTTGCTAAATCATTTTACATCGTTACCATAATGTTCTCCTCTGAGATTGCAGGATGGAGATAGGGAGAGGAAGAAAAGCCAGGAGGCTAATTATCAGAAATAATTAAAGGACTTAGCAACACACAGACAATCTAAATGTGTTGCCAAGAGCTGGACCAGGTTCTCTAAAAGAGGTCAGGCGAACTCTCATAGTTCCTAAGCAACCTGGTGAAAATGTGTCAAAACACCATAAAAATGCCCAGAATAGGAATATAATGTGTCAGGAGGAGGGTTTGATTTTCCTGACATGTTGGGAATCCTTTTCCATTGTCTGTTGCTCAGAATAAGAATGTTGAGCATCCCTTCTCTCCTTCGCTGGCCCCAGGGCCTCAGCACACACCTGAAATACCAGCTGGGTCCCTTGGATCCTGCCTCCTCTCTCTGCAGATCTGCCCACGACCTTCCGCCACCACGGTCCCATGCACCAACGGCCCTCGGAGGCTTCCCACTCCCATTGCTCTAGCCCAAGGAAAGCCCCAGGGAGTTCAAACTCAGTGGAGCTCCACAGCTGGAAGTCAGGGATACCCTGAGCCAGGTCTTCCCTCACTCCCAGCTGGAACTCGGGGATTCCCTGAGCCAGGCCTTCCCTCACTCACAGCTGGAATCCAGGATTCCCTGAGCCAGGCCTTCCCTCATTCCAGATGGAACTCGGGGATTCCCTGAGCAGGCCTTCCCTCACTCCCAGCTGGAATCCAGGATTCCCTGAGCCAGGCCTTCCCTCACTCACAGCTGGAAGTCAGGGATTCCCTGAGCCAGGCCTTCCCTCACTCACAGCTGGAACTCGGGGATTCCCTGAGCCAGGCCTTCCCTCACTCACAGCTGGAACTCAGGGATTCCCTGAGCCAGGCCTTCCCTCACTCCCAGCTGGAATCCAGGATTCCCTGAGCCAGGCCTTCCCTCACTCCAG
>NW_003852476.1:4640270-4649901 GCF_000181295.1 Otolemur garnettii | reverse complement strand
TCCCTCACTCACAGCTGGAATCCGAGAATCCCTGGGCCAGGCCCTCCCTCACTCACAGCTGGAATCCAGGATTCCCTGAGCCAGGCCTTCCTTCACTCCCAGCTGGAATGCAGGATTCCCTGAGCCAGGCCTTCCCTCACTCACAGCTGGAACTCAGGGATTTCTGAGAGCCAGGCCTTCCCTCACTCACAGCTGGAATCCAGGATTCCCTGAGCCAGGCCCTCCCTCACTCAGAGCTGGAACTCAGGGATTTCTTAGAGCCAGGCCTTCCCTCACTCACAGCTAGAACTCAGGGATTTCTTAGAGCCAGGCCCTCTCTCACTCACAGCTGGAATCCGGGATTCCCTGAGCCAGGCCTTCCCTCACTCCCAGCTGGAATACAGGATTCCCTGAGCCAGGCCTTCCCTCACTCCCAGCTGGAACTCGGGGATTCCCTGAGCCAGGCCTTCCCTCACTCACAGCTGGAACTCAGGGATATTTTAGAGCCAGGCCTTCCCTCACTCACAGCTGGAATTCAGGGATTTCTTAGAGCCAGGCCCTCCCTCACTCACAGCAGGAATCTGGGATTCCCTGAGCCAGGCCTTCCCTCACTCCCAGGTGGAATCTGGGATTCCCTAAGCCAGGCCCTCCCTCACTCACAGCTGGAATCTGTGATTCCCTGAGCCAGGCCTTCCCTCACTCACAGCTGGAATCCAGGATTCCCTGAGCCAGGCCTTCCCTCACTCCCAGCTAGAATCCAGGATTCTCTGAGCCAGGCCCTCCCTCACTCACAGCTGGAATCTGTGATTCCCTGAGCCAGGCCTTCCCTCACTCCCAGCTGGAATCCGGGATTCCCTGAGCCAGGAGTTCCCTCACTCCCAGCTGGAATCCGGGAATTCCTGAGTCAGGCCCTCCCTCACTCACAGCTGGAATCCGGGATTCCCTGAGCCAGGCCTTCCCACACTCACAGCTGGAACTCAGGGATTTCTTAGAGCCAGGCCTTCCCTCACTCACAGCTGGAACTCGGGGATTCCCTGAGCCAGGCCCTCCCTCACTCACAGCTGGAACTCGGGGATTCCCTGAGCCAGGCCCTCCCTCACTCACAGCTGGAATCCGGGGTTCCCTGAACCAGGCCCTCCATCACTCACAGCTGGAACTCGGTGATTCCCAGAACCAGGCCTTCCCTCGCTCCCAGCTGGAATCTGGGATTCCCTGAGCCGGGCCTTCCCTAGCTCATAGCAGGAACTCGGGGATTCCCAGAGCTTGGCCTTCCCTCACTCACAGCTGGAACTCGGGGATCCCAGAGCCAGGCCTTCCCTCACTCACAGCTTGTATACCCAGGTCCTATTGGTTTTCTCTTTCTTCAACAACTCCCTTCACCTCCTCGCCATCCTTCACCACCCTAGTCCTGGCCCTCCGGCTGGTCCCTGGACCCTGCCATACCCTCTGTTCTCATCTTCCAGTCACAGACCCACCTGTCCCTTACCTCTCTACCACTCTTGACTTCCAGAGTGACTTGTCTGAAATCTGGTCAGGTCTTTCTTGACTAAGGCCCCTCAGTGACTCCCCATTGCTGTAACATAATGTCCAAGGTCCTTACATGGCCTGTGTCCTACCACCGGGGCTCTGTGCACTGTCTCCAGCCTTGTAACCTGTGTCCTCACACCTCCTGTCCATTCGCTTGGGCTCGGGGCCTACTCCCTCTTCTCCTTTGCTCCCAGGGCTCCCTCTGTCCTGGTGCCCTTATTACTGGTCTGTTTGGTAACTACGGGCTTGTGTTTTAGGGGTGCTGCCTTTCCTACACCTGCGGCCCTCTCCTCTGTACAGCTGCTGCATGCTGGTTACACATCCTGACCTGTGTAATATTTTATTTGACTTATCTGTAGAAGGGGGAGGGTAAGGGAAATGGGAGAATAGGAAGAGGGAGGATAATTGGTCATACCACACTTCTGGTGTATTTTATAAGGGTACATGTCAAATTTACTAACTTTAGAGTATAAATGTGATAACACAATAATTAAGAAAGTGCAGTCAAGGCTATGCTAACCAGTTAGTTGTAACTATTTCAAATTGTATATAAACCCACCACATTGTACCCCATAAATGCATTAATGTATACAGCTATGATTTAATAAAAAATAAATAAAAACCTCTTTTGCTCAAATAGACTAGGAATTCCTAAAAGAACAGTGACTTATTTGTTGTTTTATTCCAGTGTCTGGCACAGAGCAAAGCATGACATGAGCACTCAGTAAAGATCGAGTGAACATGTGAATAAGCATGATCTCCTGCTCAGTGACTTGGACAAACCATTTAACCCAGCAAACAGTACTTCTTCATCTTAAAAAAATGAGTTTAAAATATGTATAGCATAGGATTTCTGAGAATTAAAGAAAGCCATTCATTAGTTCAACACAGGTCTTACAACACCATGATGAGCAAAAGTGTATATGGTTCCTGTTTTTCATGAATCATAGCTCTAATTAGAGAGAAAGAAAATAAAAGAATCATGAAAATAAATGTTAAGGGGCAGGGGAGGAGAGAAAAAAAGAAAATAAGTGTAAGATTATTACTGTGATTGCTTCAAAGCAGAGCCACGTGGGGCCGGGTGAATCTATGACAAAAGTCAGACTAATCAGGGAGGCCTTTCCGGAGGGAGCGATGAGTGGGCAGAGATCTGGAGGATGAGAAGGAACTCTTGGGTGAATGGGAGGAAAGCGTTTTCCCAAGAAGGAACACATGTGCAACAGCCCACCAGAGGACAGCGTGTTTAAGGAGCTAGAAGGAAGTCACCGTGACCGTCCCTCCCCTGCAGGGAGCAAGAGTGAGTCAGGAACAGGAAGAAGCTCATGAGACAGGTGGTGGCTGAATCGTGCAGGCCTGGCTAGGCACAGGAAACATCCAAAACAGAAGTTAGTTTCCCTCGGGTTGACTTCCTCCATCTTTGATTTCCAAAGATATAGGGAAAAATGGAGGGAAAATGGTAAATCTGTTTTGCAGGAAATACAGCGGAAGTCTCATGAGTCACCCGCACTTCCCCCAAGAAAGGGAGCACCTCCCTTTGGTCCTAAGTGTACTCCTGAAGGAAGGTGCAAAAGAGCCCCACATTGAAACTTCCTTCAGCTGAACTGAAGAAGTCGTCATAGGCTTTCATTTATTCCAGAAGGAGATTGTTCAGAAAGAGTGTCATCAAGTTAATGGCCAAAGGGAAGAAAGAGCCAGCGGGAGGAACCAGTGGTGATAGAAGTACATTTAGACAGCAAAGCCACAGGGCTGGCACAAACTGAACAGGAGACATTGCAGAAGTGGCGCGAGGTCTCACTGCTGTGGCGTTAGCAGATCCAATGTGGTCTATTCCACTTGGTGAGCATCGCTGGAGAAGAGGAATCGTTGAGTGGCAAGAAGTGTGTGTGCCAAGACGGGAGACAGACAAACACAGAGGGCAAGCAGACTCCCGAAGATTGAGAGAGTGCCTCTAACCCAGGGCCCACGATGAATCGTCGCGCCTGGGGTGACAGTCTGTAGTGTCTGGTCTTCTCCCTAACGCGCGTCAGACAGAGGAGCGTGCAGGGGGAGAGTCCGCACACTCTCCTGCCATGTGGCCATAACTCCATCCCCGGGGTGTCCGTGCCTGAAGGGCCAGGCTTGCTCATGCTGCTGGCTTCCTGGGCTTCCCAGGCGAGGGGCGCGTCACCCCGTAATGAGCACGTGCTCACTGCAGCCTGTTAGTGATGGCAGGTAGATTATATTTAGTTTAGGAGCTATATAACTCAATGCATAACTTAAGATATCTACGGGAGTTTCAGAGTGCCAGTTAATCTCACTCTTGAGTGCTGAACCAGTGCAGGTGGATTTGTTGCTTTATTTTGGCACACATGCACTGCAGGGCAAAGCCAAGACTCCTCTATCCAGCCCCCAGCAGACCTCCTCCTGGGTGAAGGAAAGTGGCCATGTGCGGCTGTGGAGAGTAGCAGAGAGGGTGGGAGGCAGCCCACCAGAGTGGTAAGTTGAAGCTCCAGAGCTCACCCAGCAGAGGGAGGGCTAAAAGTACCCCCCCCAAAAAAAACCACTTTGAAGCTGAAGGATGTTTCTATTTTTCTTTTTATGTCTTAGTCTGTTTCCTGTTGCTATAACAGAATATCACAGATTAGGTAGTTGATAAAGAAAAGAGATTTATTTCTTATAGTTGAGGAGGCTGGGAAGTTCATGGTCAGGGGACCAGCATCTGGTGCAGACCCCCTTGCTGCTTCATGCCATGGCCGCAGGTGGAAGGGCAGGAGAGTGTGAGAGAGGAAGAGAGCAAAAGGAACGGAACTTGCTTTTATATCAAACCTGCTCTCCAATAACTAACCCACTCCCACCATGACGGCATGCTCCGTTCCTGCGGGAAGAGCTGTGTGGGCCTAATCACCTGTTATTAGCACTCACTTTCCAGCGCTGTTGCACTAGGGATTGAGTTTCCAACACATGAACTGGGGGGTGAGGGGGGGGGGTACATTCAGAACATAGCGATAGATCTTGTCAGAAACTAGGAGAGAAGAGAACAATGGCTTAGCAGGGTCACATTATTGTGCCCAGGAGTTCCACAAAGACCACACTGCCAAACGAGTCGAATTCCCAGCAGAGTCCCTTTATTGAATGGCTGGCCAGTGACTGTCTCAGTGTCCCAATATGGGGCTTCTGAGAGCAGCCCTGAGTGCTTAAGGAGTCAGGTTTTTAAGGCTTGGTGTGCATCCTGGTTGGCACACAGGCTGTCCAGGTGCATTTGGGTGGGGTAGCAAGCAAGCATTGTACAGAAGCAGAATTTTGTGGTTAGTTAGCCATACATCATACACTTTTGTTTTAATATTTTCCCCACCTGGGATTTCTTAAAGGTCAGTCTGGGGACACTTAGTACTTTCCCATCCATTTCTCAGGGGAGTTAGTCAAGCAAGAAGTTAATGAGTACTTTCCCATCTATCTTTTCCCATCATTTTGTTGAGGGCTTGCAGCCCAGAAATTTGCCAGGAGTTAACTGGTATTTTTCTACTTTAGCTGAGACCTAACCACGTGTCTCCTATGACTATTGGCACAAGGTATTTATCTCAGACACGTGGCTTTTGACTGCAGGAAAGTGATGGAAATGACCTGAGCATGGTTGTAATGTGGAATTATAATGAATCCGATCCACTTCATTTTTTATTACTGTGTATTATTTATGTAGGTTGATCTCTGTTGCCCTCAATTTAAAACCTTCTTATTCCTGGCTGTGAGGGGAACAGTTGAGACTTCAAATGGTTGTTTTTCTTCATTTCAGTTTCTAGAGACAACTTTCTGTTCTATAAATGAGTGGTCTTTTTAACAGACCAGATAGTCCACAATTGTTACTGCCTATCTTCAGAATATAGTAAATTATACATGAAAGTAGAGAATGTACTTTTCATAAAAAATACAGAGAGGAAAGTTTTATTTTGGTCTGGAGATCCAGTATCTGATATTTCAATTCAATTTCCATTACTGTGTGATCTTAACCTCACTGTGCCTCAATTTTCTCATTTTTAAAAATAAAATACTGAATGGTACCTACTTTGGGTTCAAAGCAGTGTGTGACATACTCAGGAAGCAGTTCATAGGTGTCAGCTGTCATCACCATCTAGTGAAGAGAGATCCATCAGGCTCAAAATGCTGGGATAGGATTTGTCCAATTTAATATAATTTTAGCTAAAACAAAAAGAGGCTAAAAATGTATAATTCCTCAAACACAATGGAGATTTATTTCTCACTGACATAAAGCCTAAGATGTGTATTAACAATTGCTCTTAAATGGTAATGTGAGGACTGAGGCTTCTTCCATATTTGGGGTTGACCATCTTTGATGTGAGGTTTTCAAGGTTATGTGGGACAGAGACATTTAGCACTGGGCAAAAGCTGAGAAATGACTGAGATGCACTTTTCTTAAACATCTCAGCCTCATGGTGGCACACATCACTTCTAGCAAGAACCAGCCACGTGGCCACACCCAGGGCAAGGGCTGGGACATGTCCTCTCTGGCTAGCCAGCTACAGCCACATGATATGGAACATCTTTGAGGGGAAGAGGAGCATGAATAGACAGGCAGATGGCCATGTTTGCAGAGGTATAAATGAAGGTTCTGTTTATTATTGCAACAGTTTCCTCCTGAAAGGTTAATTCAGTAAAGCAATGCAGAAATGTTTACTTGGTTGTCCCTACCTCCTTAGTTAATGAAAAAAAGACAGTATTTTAATTAACAAGAAAATTTTTCAGAGGAGTGACTGCCAATCATGTGGTCTCCTTGGGGGGATGTTTGTGAATTGGCTCTTGGCTGCTTTTGCCACACTGTTCCTCACATCTGGGCTACAGATTTATCCACCTTGATAGTCGTTTATTCAGAAAGGAACGTGAGGAGTGCATAGGTAAATATGAGATTCCAAATGAAAAGTACTGGAATTTCATTGGCTTCATGTGTTTTTATTTAAGGACTTAGGGGAGAAAAAAACACAGTAAGAACTGGACTACTAGGAATTGACTTTGAACAGTGTCAAGCAAGAGTTCCAAATAGCTTTTTTTTTTTTGGGTCATATTTTTGTCCTGGATTCCTTGTCTAATTACATTAGCTTTCAATTTTGCCCATGTTGACACAGCAAAACCAGCAGGTTGACACAAGCTGAAATTGCAGAGGTTGAAAGAACACAGCCCATCAAAGCTGAATTTTAATAAGCTATACAATGTTATATAGATTATTCATCACTGGACACATTATTTTTAAATCCAGAGTTGATTCTAACATTCTACCAAGTGGAATGCAGAATATTTGGGGGGGGGAATCTAGCATTTTTATATTAAATTTAGTAAGAAACTCAACATTTTTTGCAATAGAAAAATAAAAGAGCTTTGTCCTTATTAACTCAGTGGTTGCACTATGTTTTGTTTTTAGATTTTTTTTCTTTTTCAGAGACAGGTTCTCACTCTTTAGTTGAGGCTGGTGTGCAGCCTCAAATGCCTGGGCTCAAGTAATTCTCCTGCTTCACCATGCCTGGCTAATTTTTAAGTTCTGTTTTTAGAGACAGGATGTCTTATGTTATGTTGCCTAGGTAGGTCTCGAACTCCTGGGCTCAAGTGATCCTCCTGTCTTAGCCTCCCAAGGTGCTGAGATTACAGGTGTGAGCCATCATGCCTAAGTGCATTACATTTTAATTCTTCTAATTAGAGCATTTAAAGTGTCACTTTCATTTAAGTGGAACTGGCACTCTTTTACCTAGTGTGGGTACTGGCCCAAGATTAGTATAATAAATACGACATTCTGTTTAGCAAATATGGATGCAGGTTTATCCTAATCTTTCAATAATGGAGAAATAACAGTAATTCCTCTCTAGTCACACAAAAGAGAGAAAAAAAGGTATATGTGAGTGCAGTGTTTAGATAATCTAAAATCCATATTTTAGTCACTGCTTTATTCTGTTATGATATCCCTTTCTGAAAACAACAAAAATGAGGCCCCAGAGGATATGTGGAATATTCATTTGTTTTCCTGTCTCTTGTCTTTTCCTTTCATCTTTTCTTGGGTAAGATAATTAATAAGATGGTCAAAAAACAGTGAAAAAGGAAGAAAAAAGGTAGTAAGTGAAGAGTCAAGATAGATCAGCCTTTGAATATCTGAGAATAACAGAAATGACAGTGTACCCACTTCATCTTCATGTTCTTGCCCGCTTTAAATCTTAGACTTACAAGGTTCAAGGTGGTAACTCAGGTGGGGGGACAGCCTTCAGGGGACTCTGGATGGAAAAACCACCTGTGACATTCAACTGTGGAAAATTTAGCTTGAAGGCTTAATCCAAAATGAGGATATTTGTCATCTGTAAACAAATACTGTTATTGGGCTTAAGAGTGCTCTCTTTTTTGTGGAGAACAAATGGAACTTTATTTATCAGAATTAGCTTTTAGCATCAGAAGATACATAATAGATATATAATACTTCCTCATTTATTCTTAGAACTACAATAGTAAAAGTATTTTTTAATTAGACAATACACAGTAAGATAGTATTTTCACTGTAATAAGTGATAAATTCTGTGAAAGTTTTTTCTAATATTATTAACTGGGCATGGTCATAGTTTATGGCTGAGTTAGAATATCCTTTAAAATACATCTCATAGATTTATACTTTGTTGTTTGGGGGGCCCTTACATGAGACACCATTTCAAATAAAATGCTCAAGGAAATGAAAATGCAGTTAAGGACCAATTTCTGAACTACTTTACGGCAAGGAATTATATTCTTAATGAACAAATTTATTTACCACTATGTTAGTCTATAGCAAACCATCTGCAATTAGTTGCTCTGCAACTTCACTGTAGCTTTATTCCTTACAGAATACAGTATACGTTGGGCATAACTTGGACCTCGTATAAGAGAGTGCAATGAACGAGGCACAGAGGAGTTCCTTTCCTGGAGCTCAGCCACAGGGACCTCAGAGACACAGCCACGGGGTGTTATAAGTATTGTGTCATTTAAATATTTCCAAGCCCCCAATTTCCTATCTCAAAATTGTAAAAAACAAAACAAAACAACAAAAGAATCATTTTTTGACTGGTACAGATATTGTTAATGGGTCCCCCGAGTTGTTGTGAACTTGAGATGCCAAGCAGTGAAGTAGTAGTTCTGTGTCTGAGTCTGTTGGTCTTGGAGGATGACTGTTTACCACAGCCTGCTCCCTTGAGCAGAAAGAACAACCCTCAACAATGCACACTCATGGTTTTATGAGTTAGCATCGAGTTACCTAAGGAATCAGCTGGCAGCAAAGATTTACTATATTTTCTCTCTCTCCCTCTCTCTCTTTTAAATCTTGGTGAAGGAGAGAAAGAAATTAGGATGCCATGGAACTTAATCTGGAAAGATGTTAACTGTTGTTTTGACCTTCTTTTGCTTTGGTGGCACTCAAATTTCCTAATAGAGTGTTGAGCACCCTGCAGGCAGTTACGTGTACTTGTAAATAAGTTGAACAATCTAGGTGGCATATAAGGAGAACATTTGTAAAGAAAGTGACTATGAAGTCAAACCTATCTGTTGGGGGTAACATAACCCATTCAGATTTAAAATCAGTTCAGCATCTTTCTAAAAGATGTATAAACAACAGGTTGATTCATTCAGTTAAATTTTAAAGTCACTTACATGATATAAAAACAGACTTTTTAAATGTTCTATAGATAAAACACTGATTGATTGTCTAAAATTTTCTTTTCTTTTCTTTCTTTCTTTCTTTTTTTGAGACAGAGCCTCAAGTTGTCACCCGGGGTAGAGTGCTGTGGCATCACAGCTCACAGCAACCTCCAACTCCTGGGCTCAAGCCAGTCTCCTGCCTCAGCCTCCCAAGTAGCTGGGACCACAGGCACCCACCACAACACCTGGCTATTTTTTGGTTGCAGCTGTCATTGTTGTTTGGCGGGCTCAGGCTGGATTCGAACCTGTCACCTTAGGTGTATGTGGCTGGCACCTTAGCCATTTGAGCCACAGACGCCAAGCCTCTAAAATTTTATTTTTCAGTCACTCTCATGTGTTCTCAATCTCCGAATATAAAAAGTAATTTCTTGCTGTTGTCTTCAATTTTTTTCTTTGTTCAGACTTTATGAATTGTTATGATTTTTTTAGTGTATGT
>NW_003852476.1:4638031-4640174 GCF_000181295.1 Otolemur garnettii | reverse complement strand
GTTCTTTCTTACTGTGTGTCTGATTGTCTCATAATTTTAAAAAGCACAGTGCAAAGTGACATGAATCTACATGTGAGTAATTCTTCTGGAAATGTCTTGTCATATCCAGAAAAGGCATAATTGGACTTTTATATAAGCTTTTTATTTACTGATAATGATAAATCAACATGAAACACTTCAGTGAAGACTTTACCATCTGGGAGAAGTGACTCTATTCCATGGTTTATTTGAAACTTACGCTGGGCACATTCACAGTAAAAGAATATCGTCATGACTTCCAGCAGCCATTTGGCATTTCATTAGTTGAAGATACGGTTTTCTGTTACTAAAGCACCTTGTGCACGGCTGTGTGTATGCAGGATGTGGGCGTTTAATAAATGCTATTTGCTGATAAGGTTTAATTTAGGCGTGACATTTTGTGAATGCCTATGATTCACTTACCTCTTGGTGCTCACATATGCACTTGGGTTTGGGTTTTGTAAGAGCTGAGGAGCAAACTTGGCACCTTGGAAAGCAAAGCCTGCTTCTTGCACGTACACGTAGTCACTGCATTGGGTGAGAAGCCTGCCAGGGGCCCTGTTGAGGCCTGAGCTTTTGATTCACTCCACAGCCATTGGTGGCCCCCTGCTCGAACCCAACCATTTTGCAACTATGGGACTGAAATTTCAGCTGGCAAACAGAATGGAAATGGGCCATCACCAATCCATCATGGCAATTAGAAAGATAATTCAAAATGCAGCTTGTGTACTTTGAGGTAGGAAGGGAAACTCATGTCATCACATGATTCTCAAATAAAGTGTTCAAGGCTGGCAAAGCCTTCGGGGAGATGAGCCTGGTTCAGAAGGCAAAGTCTTTGCTTTCGTTTGTGAATAGCTATAGTTGATCTTACCAGTATTAATTCCAGTGAATCTCTGGGTTATGAAACTAATGCAATGTCCATATACACATACATATAGACACAACACTTGGTTATAGCATTAAGGTTCTCAATGGTAAACAATAAATAAGGGGAAAGAACCACGGAAACGAGTAGAGTTCTGAGAATACTGAACAGGCCTTGATGCAAATCTGATAGATTTTCCAAGCCCCATTTTTAACAAAAAGAAAGCATTAAGCTTTAAAATTCCAAGTTTTGTGTTGTTTTTGGCTTTTGGTTTGTGTTTTATTTTATCGTGTTCCTGTATGTAACTTCAACTATGCCCACAGTCTTGTCATTTTAAGACTCCCGTTTCCCGATTCCCGATCCCTTTGCTTGCTCTGTGTTCTCTGCTGGGGGGTGGGTGTTGGGGTGGGGAACTCCTCACCTCCTCTTTTTGCCATTCTGCACAGTTCCTGACATACAAACTCCTGTGCTCCCTCCTGTGTCTTCCCACAGCACTTTCTTCTTCCTGCATCTTCTGTTCCTTATCTGTCATCACAGCTGTCACCAGAGTACTGTAAACTCCTGGAGGGCATCTCCTGTGTCTGACCTTGGACTCGTGAGAAGTGCTTAGGAATGCAGTGTCCTTCCCAGATGGGCTCCCAGTGACTGACCATGGGATGTATCCAAGCAGGTTTTGCTTTTTCCTGAACCAGCCAAGAGGCACGTAGGTCTTTGATGGTGTTAAGGACTGTGTGATAAAGGCAAAGAGAAATAGCCCTTTTAAATCTTAATTTGGGTTTAATCTTAATGCAAATCGAAATCTGCATGGCTGCTCTTCTAAGACTGCACTTCAGTTCCCCTTTCTCGCCTCTTCCATGGTGGGGCTTAATCTGCAAGGGGTCCCTGGCACAGCTCTCATCAGTTACCCTGGAATTCTACAGGCAAGACAGCTCATTGCTGGGGAAAGTGTCGCGAAAGAATGAATGTCACTTACAATGAACATAATAGAGAACTTTTTCATATTCATGTTGATATTATGTCATATTCACTTTTAGTTTCACAAATGCTTTCTGTGCATCAATACTGATTTTTCTTTCAGGCCCCAAATCAAAAAACATCTTTCTCAGAGTGTATGTGGTAATAGTTGTCTTGAAAACCGCCTCATGGAAATTGCGTTTAGAATAGCATGACCTCGTGTTATTTTCCAGCTATCATTGTTTTCATTTATCGTTTGTTAGGTACCCTAGAGGGAACTTTAACTCTTTTTAATAATGAACATTT
>NW_003852476.1:4636125-4638011 GCF_000181295.1 Otolemur garnettii | reverse complement strand
AAAAAAAAATCAGGCAGTATAATATAATAGTGGGAATCCAAAGCCCTAGTCTCAAATCTTCTTCAGCTACTTGGAGGATGACTAACTCATCCTGGTTTGTCCAGACACTTCCAGTTTGAGCCCTGAAATTCCACATCCTGGAAAACCCCTTTGTCCTCAGTAAAGTGGTACAAATGGTCACTCTAGAAATGTAACACCTTGTTCAAGTCATTTACTTTCTCTAATTCTCAGTCATCTTTTCTATAAAATGGGAATGCCTGCCTCGTGGGGCTGTTTGTTATAGAGCTTCAATGAGTTAATTCATGGACAGCTATGAGCAGAGTGCTCAGCCAATAAGAAAGTTAAATAAAATTAGCTATGAGCTTCCTTATTATTGGCCAGTATAATTTTTTTTTTAAACAATGAGACATGGAATTAAATGAAGGAAACAGAACTTTGTGAGCCTGTTCATAGCACTCAGCACTGTATTATAAAGTCATCCCCTGGATAAACCTCCCCTCCTTCCAAGCCTGAGTCATTGATAGGGTATCAGTGGGGTGGGGAGTGAGCGTGTGGGGGGATATTTAGCCTTCTAACATAGTTTAGTGCTCTGGGGTGACAACAGACCAGATCACAAGCTGGGACCCATTCACCTCCTCGGAGTAAGGCCACACCCAGGTGGCCTGGTCCTGTGGCCCAGGAGAAGGGAGGACAGAGGCCCTGAACCAATCACTAGACTGTTGCCACCTCTTTGGAAGAGCTTTCTTAAAAGAGACAACTGCTGCGAGGTCCTATCTTTGTTTTGCCAAAGGAAAGTCTGTGGCAAGATAAAATTATTTGTAGGGAAACTTTTTCAAACATTTAGCAACTGATGCTTTGTAAACTTAATCATTCAATAAAATATATTGACTCCTTAAAACTGCTAAGTATTGAGCTCAGGATACAGAGATATGGGGCCATTCTTGCCCCAGGCATCTCCTAGTCTTAATAGAACTAATCAGTCAATAAGTAGAAATGCTAGAGTAGTTATCTGGTAACACCATCTGAAGACAAGCCAAATCTAAAAAGGATATAACAAACTTGGTGGTGTTCAGTGGTGACTTAACTTCACTTACCTAATGTATCAGTAGGCACTGATACTATATAGTGTGACTGGAATGAAAGAAAGGTTTACCAATGGCTTCTTAATGGGTGTGTATATAGGTTTTCACATAAATGCAGTAACGGTGGTACATTCAGAAAGATCGGATACCCCAGGAGCAGGCCTTTCCCAGGGCTTATATACAGGTGTGTAGTGTTTGCATCCTGGCTGTCACCTCCTTGGAGAGGCCTGGGGATCTTACCAGGTGTAACTCACTCCTCCCCACTGGTAACTCTTCAGTTCCTCTCCTGTCCACTTATTTCCTTCAAAGCACTGATTATAAATATCAGTTATTTTATCTGTCTGCTGTATCTTTGTGCTGTAACAAAGAGATGCAACAGGAGAGTGGCTTGAGCAGGTTAGAAGTTTCTCTGTGATTTATCAGTCCTGGGAGAAGTAGGCCATCAGGTGTGGTGCCACAAGGCACCAGGGCTCCAGATTCCTCCTGCCTCATGGCTCCATATCTCCTTGGGTGTTGCCTTCATCTGTGCTGTTAAAGCTGGTTCAGCAAGACCAGGTTCATAGTCCAGCTCCTCGTAGGGGCCAAGAAAGTGTGGCGGGCAGCCAGCTTCCCCTCTAAGCAACGAATGTCACTGCTGTTCATAACCCAATCATGTGTCTACACTTAGGGTGAGGTTGGGAAGTGTAGTCTCCAGCTGCGTGGCCTTGGTGGGGAATGTGTTTTGCTAAAGGATAAAATTGCTAAGTGGACATTGGGGGACAATTTGCAGTCTCTGACCTTGTTTGTCATTTAGTTCTGTCCCCA
>NW_003852476.1:4633739-4635869 GCF_000181295.1 Otolemur garnettii | reverse complement strand
AAGCTCTCCCCTTCCATTTTTTTTTCCTTACTAGTAATAATTTTATTTGAATTCAAATGCTTTGCTTTACTTTTTAAATACTACTTACATTGAATACTTCTTTTTTTTTTCTTACAAGGGTACAAGTGAATCTTTCTAAAAGTAGAATATAAACATCTTAACACAATAAGAAAATGACATAAAGGCTACGTTTCCATTTCTTTTAGCAGGAAGAAAAGATTCTTGTATAGCATATAAGAACATGTTAAGAAATAACATTAAAACTATTATCTTACCCTTCAGAGAAGAAATGTGAAGTATTTTCAGTGTCATGGGGTCATC
This sequence comes from Otolemur garnettii, assembly GCF_000181295.1. NCBI lineage: Eukaryota > Metazoa > Chordata > Mammalia > Primates > Galagidae > Otolemur > Otolemur garnettii. The sequence continues at coordinate 4,635,548 of NW_003852476.1, read as the reverse complement.
TGACAAAAAACTGGCAGCTAACAGGCAGCTGGAGATAGCTCAGCTTCAACCCTTAGTTTCTTCCCCACATATACGCACATAGACCTTACCAGATTCCAGGTAAATGAACAATAATATGTTGAATACTATGCATGAGTTTGAGGCAAATGGAATAAAGACGAAAATGCAACAGAGGGCATTTGCATCAACTCTGGCTGTTTCTACACTTAAGAAAGGAGAATTTGATTCTGTTTTCTTTCCAATGCTCTTTTGGAGAAGCATTTATTTTGAAAAACACTTTCTATCCCAGCTAATTGTTAGGCAAATTAAACGCACAAACACACACAGACACTGAAATGGTACTGATTTGTTTGTAGGCCAATATGTTCATTCAGCCCTTCACTAGAACAAAGCCCATCATTAGGAGTCAGGACTGTAGGACTGCAGACACCAAATCTGCGAGGTGATGTCCTGAAGATTATTTTTAGGAATTAAAAAAAAAAAAGAAACATGAGAATCTAATGCTTATAAATTATTGAGATAGTAATTGGCTTCTGGTTCCTTTCCAGAACACATTGGTTTGGGCTTCTGCTTGCACTTGATGAAATCTTACAGAACAAAGAAAGGCCATATCCTTTGCAAGCTCTTATTTAGTTGTGGTTTTATCCAGATCCTTTTAACTGTGTACTAGTTTGCTCATGATGTATATTTGCTCTCAAACATGGCAGATTCATTTCATATTACTCAGAGAGGATGACTGTGAGATGGTATCCAAAGTTTAGATGGAATATATAGAAATTCAAATAACTATCTGAATTTGTTTGGCTGAACATCAAAGCACCAACACTTCCATCCTTGGAATTCATTACCTATTCTTTAGCCTGTAAAAATCCTCCACATCCTTTAAGAATGAGCTCAGATCTTTTCTATTCTAAGAAACTTCCCTACCCAGGCACTTTAGCCATAAAGAACTTTCTTCTGAACTTCTTAGTGTCTCTTCACATCTCTCTGAGAATCACTGTAGCCTCAAAATGCAAGTCCTGGTGGACACTCACTGCTTTTTCGTAGTGTCTGCTTGACTACTCTCGTTCTTAGCTCCTGTATTGTTGAATCCTACTCCTTCTCTGCTATATTTTCTACTAGTTCTTTCAGTGTGACATGTAGGTTTAACACAACAGCATTTTCCTAGGCCATTTTTAAATACAGCAAAGTAAAAGGGAAGTAAATAGATACTTTATGATATTTACATCTCTGAGCCTTCACTCATTAAAAAGTCATATACTCCATGGTATATGACAGCAGTGTTTAAAATCAAAAAACAGCTGATGACTACATAAATGTCCAACAGAAGGGGAATGTTGAGTGAATTTTGGAACACTTATTTTATGAAATACTGATTTTTGAAATATAAGGCAGATTTCAATAGGAAATATAGCTTTGGTATAATATAGGAGGTAAGAAGCAAATTTTGAAGATAATGATCTCATTCATATAAAAATATTAAGATGCCTACAATTCCTCAAATTGTGAGAATTGGGGTAGAAATAGGGCTTTTTACTTCTTCACTTGTGTACTTGTATTTTTTTAAATTATAGTGATCATTCATAATTTTAAAAATCCCACACATTCATTTAATATCAACCCCAAACCTGAAAGTTATTATTGGATTCATTGTTCTAGTTTCACTGGATCCTTGCTTCACCCTTTCTGATACACTGTCGCGCCCTCTGTGGAATCCACGATCCTTGCGGTGCTTGTGGCCTGCGCTCTGGTTGCTCTCCACGCTCCCGTGTAGGATCCCTTCCTGGGCATCCACAGCGCTGCTCTCCA
>NW_003852476.1:4618454-4632752 GCF_000181295.1 Otolemur garnettii | reverse complement strand
GCTGCTCTCCACGCTCCCGTGTAGGATCCCTTCCTGTGAATCCTCCATGCTGCTCTCCACGCTCCCGTGTAGGATCCCTTCCTGTGCATCCTCAGCGCTGCTCTCCACGCTCCCGTGTAGGATCCCTTCCTGTGCATCCTCAGCGCTGCTCTCCACGCTCCCGTGTAGGATCCCTTCCTGGGCATCCTCAACGCTGCTCTCCACGCTCCCATGTAGGATCCCTTCCTGGGCATCCTCAACGCTGCTCTCCACGCTCCCATGTAGGATCCCTTTCTGGGCATCCTCAACGCTGCTCTCCACGCTCCCATGTAGGATCCCTTACTGCCCATCCTCAACGCTGCTCTCCACGCTCCCCTGTAGGATCCCTTTCTGGGCATCCTCAGCGCTGCTCTCCACGCTCGGTGTAGGATCCCTTCCTGTCCATCCTCAGCGCTGCTCTCCACGCTCCCGTGTAGGATCCCTTACTGCCCATCCTCAACGCTGCTCTCCACGCTCCCGTGTAGGATCCCTTTCTGGGCATCCTCAGCGCTGCTCTCCACGCTCCCGTGTAGGATCCCTTTCTGCCCATCCTCAGCGCTGCTCTCCACGCTCCCGTGTAGGATTCCCTTCCTCCGCATCCTCAGTGTTTGCTTTTAGTTCTCCTCCCAGATGACTTCCTGCCATGGCCTTCTGCACGTCCAAATCATGGGTATTTTCAAAGCCCTCGTGCAAGTCTCACTTTCCTCACCATAGCAACTCTTCTCCAAATTTCGGAAGACACAATGTCTGGTCACTGACCACCCTTCAGACAGGTTACACTAGGAGAAGGCGATGTTTCAAGGCCCCGCTTAGATCGTGCAGTTGATTGAAACTTTGTGTTAATGTCAGAAATTGTGCATATTTTCAATTTATCACTTGTAATTGATTGCCCTTTTTCTTCCGGGGGATAGAAAAAAACAAAGTGAGAAGAAAATTATCTTTTTTTTTTTGAGATAGACTTTTGCTCTATTGTCCAAGCTAGAGTGCTGTGGTGTCACAGCTCACAGCATCTTCAAACTCTTGGGTTCAAAAAAGTAATCCTCTTGCCTTAGACTCCCAAGTAGCATGGGACTATAGGCATGGCCCACTGCACTTGGCCAAATAAAAGAATCTTGTAGTCTCGTAGCCTCCTGACTGAACCCAAACTCTGACACATCAATGGCTGGCTGAGTTATTGTCCTGCCTTAAACATACAATTTACCTCAGCTGATATATCAGATAGCTCAGAGGGGCAGAATAAATGCAGTTGTTGATAAAGGACATTAATCTTTCTTGTCACTTTCCTTGATTAGTATGGTTACTCCGGGGCCCATGTGTGTACACTGAGTAGGATAAATTTTGTACATACATTTTGACCTTGAGTACATGTGAGCGTGTATGTGTTTGTTTGTTAAAATCAAAGGGCTTGTTTTTGAGCGTACCAAGTGACGTATCCTCAATCCTAGAATTATGCTATTATAATTTGTCCCAAGATGTTACCCACCTGTTTCTGTTTTTATAACATACATTCCAAGTGAGGTTATGTGTAAAATCAGGAATACTCAAAACTCAGAATTGAATTTCAAGTATTTCATGAATAGCAAAACGTATGAATTAGATTTTGAAAATTTGAGGAAGAAGGCATTCACTGTATGAAGGCAAACGCAGCTGGTGTAATGACAATTCAAAATGGAAACATTCTCCTTTGCATAGCTGCCTCAAAAAGGTGTTCAGCCTATGAGGTTTTGAAATCCACTTCGATATACCATCAGAAAACCATAAGTCCTACATGCACACACTTTCTTGTCACAACCATTTAACAATTTTCATTAATAAATGAATGTTGATCAGCTTTGGGTCAACTTTGTGCAGATTCTGCAGAGATGGTTTCTTTGTGCTTTATTGCTTCATTAGCTGTGATGTGACCCCCAATCAGATCCACCCAGCTTTGCTAAAGAAGCTTGCCACAGGCCACTTGGTCTGCTTTAAGCCTGTCAACATTCCAAACACAGTGCAGATAACATCAGCTTTGGAGTCAGATTGCCCTAAATCTGAGTGCTGGTTCTGCCTTTTGGGTTGTATACCTAATAGCAAGTTCCTTAACCTTTCTAAGTTCAGTTTCCTCATCAATAGCGTGAGTATAGTTAACATCTCATTTAGCACCTGGTGTGTGTGCATTTTAAAGATTAGTAGTCTTGGTTGCCTTCCTTTTGCAAGTGAAGAAATAGGTCTCCTATAAGTTTAACGACTCACTGCAGGTCAGTGACAGGAGGAAGATGTCCAGCCCCAGTCCTCGGAAGCCTGTGACTTTTCCTTAAGGAGTGCCATAACCCAAAGCATACCACCCTACACACCCAAGCCCCTACATCATCCCACATCATCCCAAGCCACATCATCCCAAGCCCCTGTCATGTCGTAATACACCACACTGCACCACATCACGGCCTTGTCATGCCACACCACCATGCCATGACCACCCCATGTAGCACGTTACCTCATATCATGACTCAGTCATGCCACACCACCATGCCATGACCACCCCATGTAGTTCGTTACCTCACATCACAGCCCAGTCATGCCACACCGCCATGCCATGACCACCCCATGTCCGCAACCCCATGGTTATGGCATGGCAGTAACTATCCCTTAGTTGCCATCCTCATTTGTCCTTTCTATGTGCCTCCCCCCAAACACCACCTTACATGACATTGTCTGAGATCCCAGAGACCAATGTTCAATTTGTACCACTGGCACAAAAGACAAGGCTTTCAGCAGACAACGGGTTCATTGCAGAGGGGGGACACCTTTATTCTCATCAAGACATGCTATGGACTGATGGCAGTTTCTAATGTCTTTACACTACTTTATGACCATGTGGACCCCTCGTTTAGCTCCCACATACTAGTGAGAATGTGTGGAGTTTGTTTTTCCATTCTTGACATGCTTCACTCAGCAATATGATTTCCAATTCTGTCCATGTTTCTGCGACATTATTTCATTCCCTTTTGTGGCTAAGTAGCACTCCATGGGGAGTGTGTGTGTGTGTGAGAGAGAGAGAGAGAGAGAGAATACATTTTCTTTATCCATTTGATAGGCACTTAGGGTGATTCCACACCTTTGCAATTGTGAGTTGTCCTGTAATAAACATTGGGGTACAGGAGTCTTTTTGATAAAATGACTTATTTTCCTTTGGGTAGATAGGGGATTGTTAGATTGAATGGTAGGTCTACTTTTAATTCATTGAGTAATCTCCATACTGTTTTCCACAGAGGTTCTGCTAATTTATAACCCCACCAAAAATGTCTAAGTGTTCCCTTTTACTGCATCCACACCAACATCTCTTGTTTTCTGATTTTTTAATAATGCCCATTCTGATAGGGGTAAGGTGGTATCTCATGGTGGTTTTAATTTATATTTCCCTGACAGTTAATGATATTGAGCACATTTTCATATGTCTGCTGGCCATTTGTCTATCATCTTTTGAAAAAACTTCATTCATGTCTTTTGCCCACATTTTAATGGAGTTGCTTGATTTTTCTTATTGCTTATTTGTTTAAGTTCTTTGTAGGTTCTAGATATTAGCTATTTTTCAGATGTGTAGTTTGTGAATATTTTCTCCTATTCTGTAGGTTGTCTATTTACTCTGTTGATGATTTTCTTTGCTGTGCAGAAACTGTTTAATTTAATTAAGTCTCATCTATTTATTTTTGTTATTTCTATATTTGCTTTTGGATTCTTAGTCATAAAGTCTTTGGGTAGGCTTATCTAGAAGAGTTTTTCCTATGGCTTCATGTAGAATTTTTGTGGTGTCAAATCTTACTTACATTTAGGTCTTTAATGTATCTTGAGTTAATTTCTGTATATGGTGAGAGAGAGGGATGTTGTTTCACTCTTCTGCATGTGGCTGTCCAATTTTTCCAGTACCATTTATTAAATAGGGCGTTCTCTCCCCAGTTTATGTTGTTGTCTGGTTTTGTTTTGGGATTCTCTATTCTGTTCCATTGCTCTATGTTCCTACGTTAATACCAGTACCATGCTGGTTTAGTTACTATGGATAGCCTTGTAGTATAATTAGAAGTCAGGTAATACAATGCCTCCAGCTTTGGGTTTTTTTTTTTTTTTTATGTTTTGGTTATTTAGGCTCTTTTTATGTTCCATGTGAAGTGGAAAATTATTTTTTATATATCTGTGAAAAATGATATTGTCATTTTGATGGGAATTGCATTGAATCTGTAAATCACTCTGGGAAATATGGACATTGTAGCAATGTGGATTCTTCTAATCCCTGAGCATGGAATGTTTTTCCAATAGTTTGTTTACCTATGATTTCTTTCATCAGTGTTTTGTAGTTCTACTTGTAGAGATCTTTAACCTCATTGGTTAAATATATTCATAAGTATCTTATTTTCTTTGCAACTATTGTAAATGGTATTGAATTCTTGATTTGATTCTCAGCTTGACCTTTATTAGTATATAGAAATGCTACTGATTTGTGTACAGTAAGTTTCTAACTTGAGACTTTGCTGAATTTCTTTATCAAATTTAGGAGTCTTTTGGAAAAGTCTTTAGGTTTTCTAAATATATGATCAGATCATCAGTAAACAATGATATTTGGATGCCCTTTATTTCTTTCTCTTACCTGGTTGCTTTGGATAGGACTTCCAGTATTACACTGAGTAGAAGGAGAGAATGGGCAGCCTTGTCTTATTCCAGTTCTTAGAAACAATTCTTTCAACTTATTCCCATTCAGCATATGTTAACTGTGCATTTGTCATACATAGTTTCTATGTCTAATTTGCTGAGTGTTTTTGTCATAAAATAGTGCTGGATTTTATTGAATGCTTTTTCTGCATCTATTAGGATGATTATATGGTCTTTGTTTTTACTTCTGTTCATGTGATGAATCACATTTATTGATTTGCATATGTTGAACCATATGCAAATAAAATCCACTTGATCATGGTGAATTATCTTTTTGATATGCTGTTGAATTCAGTTTGCTAGTATTTTGTTGAGAATTTCTGCATCTATGTTCATAAGGGACACTGGTTTGTAGTTTCTCTTTTTTGTTGTGTCCTTTGCTGGCTTGGCATCACAGTGATACTGACTTCATAGAATGAGTTCATAGAGATTTTCATAGCAGTCATGGATAAATAATACTTTGTATTTCTGTGATATCAATTGTAATGTCTTATTTTCTTTTCTAATTGAGTTTATGTGAGTTCTTTTCTATTTCTGGTTTATCTAGATAATGATTTATCAGTTTTGCTTGTCTTTTCAAAGAATTAACTTTTTGTTTCACTGATCCTTTGCATTATCATTTTTTGTTTGTTTGTTTCTATTTTATTTCGTTCTATTCTGAGCTTTGTTATTTCTTTCCTTCTGCTACCTTTGGGTTTTGTTTCTTCTTTTTACAGTACTTGAGATGTGACATTAAGTTGTTAATTTGTGATCATTCTGTCCTTTTTATTTAAGCACTTAAGGCTATGAATTTTTTGTTTAGGACTGCTTTTACTGTATGCCATAGATTTTGGAAGTTTGTGTCACATTGTTCATTCAATTTGAAAAAATATTTTCACTTCTGTCTTGATTTTGTCAATACTCAAGGATTATTTGGCAGCACATTGTTTAATTTCCCTGTATTTGTATATTTTTGAGAATTTTTCTTCTAGTTTTATTCCACTGTAGTATGAGAAAATGAATGTTATGATTTCAGTTTTCCTAAATTTGCTGAGAGACTTGTTTTGTGGCCCAGCCTATGATCTATTTGGAAAATGTCTTGTGTGCTGATGAAAATAACATATATTCTGCAGGATGTTCTATAAATAACTTTAGGCCCATTTGTTCTATAGTCCCATTTATGTCCAGTATTTTGTTGATCTGCTGCTGCAATCACCTGTCTAGTTCTGTCAGTAGAGGGTTGAAATCCCTGGCTATTATAATGTTAATATTTATTTCTTTCCTTGGACATAGTAGAATTTGATTTATGAATCTGGGGGCTCCTCTGTTAGGTGCATGTATATTTAGAATTATTATATATTTTTGTTGAACTGATCCCTTTATCATTATGTTATAACCTTCTTTGCCTTTTCTTTGACTTTTGTTGATTTAAGTCTATTTTATCTATTATGAAAACAACTACTTATGCTTACTTTGATTGCCATTTGCATGAAAATTTTTTTTCTACCTCCTTACCTTGAGTCTATGAGAATCTTTATGAGTTAATTGGGTTTCTTGGTGACAGCATATATTTGGGTTGTGTTTTTAATCCATTCAGGCAACTGCATCTTTTGAGGAGGACATTAAGACTGTTCACATTTAATGTTTGTATTAATATGTGAGATGTTGTTCTAGTCATCATTTTGATTGTTGCCTAGATGCTTTGTTCTCACCCTTGTGTTACTATTTTATAAGAGCTGTCAGTTATAACTTTTGAGTGTTTTTATATTGGTGAGTATTAGTTGTTCTGTTCTATGTATAAAACACTTTTAAGCATTTCTTGTGTAGTAGGTCTACAGTTCTCTTAATGTTTGCTTGTCTGGGAAAGATTTTATTTCTCTTTCACTAATGAAACTTAGTTTTGCAGGATGCAAAATCCTTGCTTGACAGTTGAGACTGTTTAAGGAAATTAAAAACAGGACCCAAATCTCTCTTGCATGGAAGGTCTCCTTTGAGAAGTCTTTTTATCTCATCTGCTATTTATCTGATGGCTTTTCTTTTTGTAAGTTACTTGATATTTTCATTTCACAACTTTTGTAGGAGCTCCTTTTTTATGTTTATTTTGGCCAGTCTGATGACTATATGCCTCTGTGATGCCCCTTTTACAATGAATCTCCCAGGTGTTTGCTGAGCTTTTTATAGGTGGATGTCTAAATCTCTTAACAAGAATAGGGAAGGTTTCCTCAGTTATCCCTCAAAAAGGTTCCTAGTTCTTTTGCTTTTAATCTTTACCCTAGAGATGCCTATAATTCTTATATTTGGCCATTTTTATATAATCTCATATTTCTTGTAGACTCTGTTCCTCATGATTCTTTGTTCTTTACATTTAACTGACTAGGTTAATTAGAAAGAATTGTCTTCAAGGTCTGAAATTCTTTTGCTTTTTCTAATCTATTCTTAAAACTTTCTACTATGGTTTGTATTTTCCTATATGAATTTTCTTATTTCCACAAGGTTTTCTTTATATATATTTTTATCTCTTTAGTAAATTTTTCATTCATTTCCTGAATTAGTTTTCTGGTTTCTTTGAGTTGATTTTCCATGTTCTCTTGGATCTCATTGAGCTTTGGAATTCATTTCAGTTTTTTCATTTTGGTTAGGATCCATTGCTAGAAAGCTGATGTGCTCCTTTGGCAGTGTCCTTTCACTATAATTTTTTTATACTTTTGGAGTTCTTGCACTGAATCCTTCTAATATGGTGCAGCTGCCACTTCTTGTTTTTATATTTTCGTTTGTTAGGTGAGACCCCCCCAAAACTTCTTAAGGGTGTACCTATGGCACATGTTGGGTAAGGACCTTTCTTTGCTTGGGGTTTAAGTTATGGATGGACACCTTGGTTATAGATATCCTTAGTATGGTGGTTTTCCCAATTGCTAGTTATTTGTAGTTTGTAGTGGTGGTGTACTCTGAGTATGGGCAGACTATTTTTGATCAGCATGAGATCTGATGCTGAGATAATGATCTTTGAAATCCTTTCTTGTTACCTAGCCCTATGGTCTTCCTAACAGTGTATATTATATTAGGATGCCCAGTTTAATTTCTGAGTCAACAGTTTGTGCTTGTTGGTAAGGGTCATCCATATCCTGTATGACTGAGTCAGTAAATGCTGTAATGGGCTATACAAATTGTCCTTCCTACCAATAAGTAGTGTTTGCAGGTAAGAGCCAGGTGCTGTGTTTTGTAACCTGTGACTGGCTGTAGTCAATCAGGAGAAGCACTTGGATGTCCCAGGCAGTGGCAGAGTCCTGGTGTTCCCCCGGAGCTCCTTTTTGTGTTCTACTGCAGCTGGCTGAGGCAGATAGATGAGTGAGGTTGAGTGGAGCTGGGTCAGGTGACTCTGTGTTCAGGTTCCATAAAGGCAAGCCCAAGAGTTGTCTCAGCAGGGGTCATCTGGGGAAAGCCACCAGGGTGGGGCTGAAGTGGTCCCACCAAGCCAAAAATTCTGCTGATGGCAAAAGGACAATCTGGGATTCACAGTCTGGTAGATGTGAGTGGGTTTAACTTCTGGTGTCTGGCCTCAACTAGCAGCACAAACTAGCTGAATTCACCATAATTGGTGCTGAAGGCTTGGACCTTCCCTTCCCAGGATCATGCCCTGGTCCCAAAATGTGGCTTTCCTGTGAGAGAGCAATGTTCCATAGGTGTGTTGCTGCTCAGACCTATGCTATACTCTCCTTTTAGTTCTTGCCACATTGGTTCCTTCACTGTCCAAAATCAGCTCACAGTTCTCTTTTCTATATTCTTGAGCAACACAGTTGAGTCCTGGGAGTGTGGGACCTGGCCTCTGATTCCCCAAGTGTAATCCCTGACCATTCCAGGCAGAAGTATGCTGGTATGGAGTTGCCCATGGAGTGCCCAAGCAGAGTTACTGTCCCTCCACTTCAGGCTGTGCCCAGTTCTGCTGACACATCCAGGAGGACAGCACCTGGGAGGCTGATGGGCAGGGGCCCACAGGTGGAGTAGCCCTTGGTCTGCTTCATATCTTTAAAAGGAAAGGCATGAATCCCACTCTCTGTGGGAGCCTTGGTGTGGTGGACACACCTATGGAGGGGAAGCACCCACTCCTGACAGCTGTGATAGGCTGTATAACCTGTACAAAGTGCTAAACTGGCCCTTGGGTGACCTAGGACAACTCATGGGAACTTCCAAAGCTGCATTAGCTTCTGATGCAGAACTTCCACAATGCTCTAAATCTCTCAGGGGTTGATCTCTGCTGAAATCTTGCTCCTTCTTGTTCTGCTTCACACCTTCTTCCTGTGAAACCTCCAGTGGGTTCTAGCACTTTCCCCTCAGAATTACACATGGGTTATGTTTTCATTTTTCACCTAAAACTTTTCCTTCTTTCTGAGCTGTTCTGGTGAGGGATGTCTCTGGTCACCCTTCCCTCTCTACAGTTTTTTTTTATTATTAATTTTATGCCCCCAATATTTGAAAAATATTCTTCAGTGTAACAGAACACTTAATATTAGCTCCATTTAAATAATCATTGGTGGTTTTTTTGTTTTTGTAATTTAGGGAGAAGAGTAAGCCAGATATTTCTCTAATAGAGCATTTCTACCTCTGTACTCAGAAAATCTTTGGTATAATTAGTTTTTTTTTTCCTAGAATTTTCTATGTTTTCACTTCAGAATGGCAGGAGGGGCTTTATTAAGTTATAATAGTATTATCTTAAACTACAGACCCTTTATCCCAACCCTAATACATAAGAATGGGCTATGCCCCCCACAGTCAAGTCCATCTGTGGGCACCAAACCCCTCTCCTTCCTTTTCTGTATACAGTATTGGTAAATTTAAACTTTTCATGCTCAACGCAGTCATCATCACAGTCATTACAGGCTCTAGGTAAGTTGCATCCCTGGAGAGTACTTAAAAAAACCACTACCTTCTCCTGGAGCTGTTCAGATATTGTGTCCTCGAATTTGTGGGATTTTATCCTCGAAGGCAGACTCCAGGGAGAATCAGTGTGGGTTGGCTTCATGAAACTCCTTCTGCCCCAAACTACCCTGATTCCATGTCATTAGAGATAAAGGAACAAACTAATAGTCAGATTATAATGTGTTGGAAATGACTAGCATCCTTCCTGTAAAATAGAGATAATAGTAAAACTAACAGGGCATTATCTCACTCAATCCTTATAACATCCCAATAAGGTGAGAACTATTATCGCCTTATTTAAAAGATGAATAAACTGGGGCTTTAATGAAGACATCTAGCATCTCACAACTGGGATAATGGTTGAACCAGAGTACAAACTGCCTAAGCTGTAGGCCACCAACCCAACTGAATGAGCTCCATTCTGTGTGGATGAGTCAGCATTTAAAACTAAGATTTCAGCCTTGAAGCTTTCCTCAGGAAAAGTAAAATTATCTTTAGCAAGTCATCTTTGTCATCCCATTCCTTGCCAGAGAATTTTTAAAAATAAAACACCTAGCCTTCATGAGGCTGCTGAATTTGTCTGCCTCATGGCTCATCTTTCTGATCTATGACATTAGTAGATAAAAGCCTGACTTTATCAGCACATGTGATTTAATTGTAGCAGTGCCAGTTTGTTTGCATCCTTCTACTTAGCTTTTGATTAGAAGTAATGACCTGTGGATCCTTTTGTTTTTATTGTAAGTGATGTCCTGAAATTACTTGTAAATTAAAATTTTGAAGGTTAGTGCCATTGTAAGTGCATCTGGGTAACTGGATTTGCTGTGCCCTCCAACTACAGCTGCCTCCTGAAAGGGCATCTGTGGGTTCACATGTTGTTGACTCTCAAGGTACGTCTGCCTTCTCACAAATTGGACTTCTAGATGGCTAAGGGTACAGCTGGAGAGAATGAAGAAATTAGATATCCCAAGGAATACTGGGATTGGTATATGTATGTAGTAATTTCTAATCTAGACAAGGAAAGCACTTTTATTTAGTGGATTTCTATTTAACAACATGACAATATGGGTTTCTACCTAGAGCACCTGGCTTATGCACCCTGTCTCAGTTCCCACATCTGTCAGCTCTGCAGGAAACACTGACAAGAATTAATTGGCTTTCCCGAGCACTGAGGTTCAGTTCAGCTTTTCATTTCCAACTATCCCCACAGGACTCTGCTGTAACATAATTCACTCTTTAGGAGGACTTCCTGTTTACAAGACTTCTCTCAGATAGGCACCATATAATGTATATATATCTTCCAATTCAGTAGGTTAGGACCCTGAGAATCCTTCAGGGTATTCAGCTCAACTTTGAAAAATGGGACATAACCACATTCAAAGATAGGATTCTAACATGGCCTCATCTAAAACATGTGGAAAACATTTTCTTTTTCTTTTTTTAATAACTGGGGACTCATTGAGGGTACAAGAAAACAGGTTACACTGTTTGCATTTGTTAGGTCAAGTCCCTCTTACAATTGTGTCTTGCCCCCAAAAGGTGTTTCACACACCAAGACCCCACCCCCTTCCTCCTTCCCTCTCTCCACTCTTCTTTTCCCCCACTCCTCCCTCCTTCTTTCTCTCTCTGCTCTCCCCTTCCCCCACCCCCATCATGCCATTAATTGTCCTCATATCAAAATTGAGTACATAGGATTCATACTTCTCCATTCTTGTGATCCTTTACTAAGAATAATGTGTTCCACTTCCATCCAGGTTAATACAAAGGCTGTAAAGTCTCATTATTTTTAATGGCTGAATAGTATTCCATGGTGTACATATACCACAGCTTGTTAATCCATTCTTGGGTTGGTGGGCATTTAGGCTGGTTCCACATTTTGGCAATTGTAAATTGAGCTGCAATAGAGTCTAGTGCAAGTGTCCTTATGATAAACAAAAATTTTTCCTTCTGGGTAGATGCCCAGTAATGGGATTGCAGGATCAAATGGGAGGTCTAGGTTGAGTCCTTTGAGGGTTCTTCATACTTCCTTCCAAAAAGGTTGTATTAGTTTGCAGTCCCACCAGCAGTGTAAAAGTGTTCCTTTCTCTCCACATCCATGCCAGCATCTGCAGTTTTGAGATCTTGTGACGTGGGCCATTCTTGCTGGGGTTAGATGATATCTCAGGGTGGTTTTGATATGCATGTCTCTAATAATTAGGGATGATGAGAATTTTTTCATATATTTGCTAGCCACTTTTCTGTCTTTAGAGAATGTTCTATTCATGTCTCTTGCCCATTTATCAATGGGATTGTTGGCTTTATTAATGTGGATTAATTTGAGTTCTCTATAGATCCTAGTTATCAAGCTTTTGTCTGATTCAAAATATACAAATATCCTTTCCATTGTGTAGGCTATTTGCTGTGGCTGTTATCTCCTTAGATGTATAGAAACTTTTCAGTTTAATTAAGTCCCACTTGCTTATTTTTGTTGTTGCGATTGCCACTGAAGTCTTCTTCATAAAGTCTTTCCCCAGACTGATATCTTCAAGTGTTTTTGCTATGCTTTCTTTGAGGATTTTTATCATTTCATGCCTTAAATTTAGGTCTTTTATCCATTTTGAATCAATTTTTGTGAGTGGAGAAAGGTGAGGGTCCAGTTTCAGTCTTCTACACCTGGCTATCCCGTTCTCCTAGCACCATTTATTGAATAGAGAGTCTTTCCTCCAGTGTATGTTCTTGTTTGGTTTATCTTGTTTGGCTGTAAGACATTAGTTTTATTTCCTGGTTTTCTATTCAATTCCAAATGTGTATGTCTCTGTTTTTGTGCCAGTTAACATACTGTTTTGATGCTGATGCCCCTAGCTTTGTTTTTATTACTAAGAACTGCCTTAGCTATACAGGTTTTTTTTTTTTTTTTTTTTTGGTTACACACAAAACAAAGAATAATTTTTCCCAAGTCTTGAAAGTATGATGTTGGTATTTTTTTAAATTTATTTTTACTTTTTTTTATTAATTCATAGATGTGCATATTAATGCAATCATGGGGTACAATGTGCTGGTTTTATATACAATTTGAAATGTTTTCATCAAACTGGTTAACATAGTCTTCACAGCATTTTCTTAGTTATTGTGCTAAGACGTTTATATTCCACACCTAGTAAATTTCACATGTACCCTTGTAAGATACACCATCGATGTGGTCCCAGTGATTACTCTTCCTCCACCTATCTTCCTCCCTCCCCTCCCCTCCCTGTCTGCTTTCCCCTTCTAGTTGGGCTGTAACTGGTTTCATAGTAAGACTGAGTACATTGGATACATTTTCTTCCATTCTTGAGATACTTTGTAAGAAGAACATGTTCCAGCTCCATCCATGTAAACATGTAAGAGGTAAAGTCTCCATCTTTCTTTAAGGCTGCATAATATTCCATGGTGTACATATACCACAATTTATTGATCCATTCATGGGTCAGTGGGCACTTGGGCTTCTTCCATGACTTAGCAATTATGAATTGGGCTACGAGAAACATTCTGGTACATATATATTTGTTATAATGTGATTTTTGGTCTTCTGGATATATACATAGTAGAGGAATTGTAGGATAAAATGGAAGATCTATTTTTATATTTCTAAGGGTTCTCTAAACATCTTTCCAAAAGGAATGTATGAGCTTGCATTCCCATCAGCAATGTAGAAGTGTTCCCTTTTCTCCACATCCACGCCAACATCTCTGGTTTTGTGATGTGGGCTAATCTTACTGGAGTTAGATGATATCTCAAAGCAGTTTTGATTTGCATTTCTCTGATGATTAAGGATGTTGAGCATTTTTTCATGTGTCTGTAAGCTGTGTGCCTGTCTTCTTCAGAGAAGTTTCTCTTCAAGACCCTTGCCCCCACTGAGATGGAATCACTTGTTCTTTTCTTGCTAATACATTTGAGTTCTCAAGACATTTGCCATAAGCAAACCAGCTCTCCAGGATGTTGGTATTTTAATAGGGATGGCATTGAATTGGTATATTGCTTTGGGAAGTATAGACATTTTAACAATGTTGATTCTTCCCGGCCATGAACATAGTATGTTCTTCCATTTGTTAATGTCCTCTACTATTTCTTTTCTTAGGGTTTCATAATTTTCTTTATAGAGGTTCTTCACCTCTTTAGTTAGGTATATTCCTAAATTTCATTTTCTTTGCAGCTATGGTGAAAGGAGTTGTGTCCTTAATTAGCCTGTCATCTTGGCTATTATTGGCATATACAAAGGCTACTGACTTGCAGACATTGATTTTATGTCCTGAGACATTACTATATTTTTTGATGACTTCCAGGAGTCTTGAGGTTGAGTCTTTGAGGTTCTCTAAGTATAAGATCATATCTTCAGCAAAGAGGGAGAGTTTGACCTCCTCTGCTTCCATTTGGATGCCCTTTATTTCCTTCTCTTGTCTGTTTGTATTGGCTAGAACTTGTAGCACTATGTTGAATAGTAGTGGTGACAGAGGACAACCTTGTCTGGTTCTAGTTCTAAGTGGAAAAGCTTTCAGTTTTACTCCATTCAGTAAAATTTTAGCTGTGTGTTTGTCTTAGATAGCTTTGATCAGTTTAAGAAATGTGCCACCTATGCCTATATCCTAGGTGTTCTAATTAGAAAAGGGTGCTGGATTTTATCGAATGCTTTTTCTGCATCTAATGAGAGGATCATATGGTCTTTGTTTTTGCTTCTGTTGATATGGTGAATAA
>NW_003852476.1:4608012-4615479 GCF_000181295.1 Otolemur garnettii | reverse complement strand
TCTCTGTGGCATCTGTTGTTATTTCCCCTTTTTCATTTGTGATTGAGGTTCCTAAATCTAGAGATTTTGCTTTTCTATTTCCAATTAGTCTGGCCAAAGGTCTATCTATTTATTTATTTATTTAAAAAAGCAACTTAATGTTTCATTAATTTTCTGAATGTTTTTTTTTTCAATTTCATTAGTCTGTGACTTAATTTTGGATATTTCTTTTCTTGTGCTGGGTTTAGGCTTAGATTGTTCTTCTTTTTCCAGTTCCATAGATGGCTTGTGAGTTTGTTGATGCACTTTCTTTCTGTTTTTTCAGATGTAGGCATCTAAAGCAATAAATTCTCCTCTCAGGACTGATTTTGTTGTATCCCTCAGGTTTTGGTAGCTTGTGTCTTCATTGTTGTTATGCTCAAGGAAGTTAATGATTTCCTCTCTTATTTCTTCCTGCACCGTACTGTCATTCTGCATAAGGTTGTTTAATTTCCATGCCTTTGTGTGGGGTTGAACGTTTTTGTTGGAGTTGAGTTCCTCCTTTAGTGCCTTGTGGTCTGAGAAGATACAAAGTAAAAGTTCAGTTCTCTTGATTCTGTTGAGGTTTGTTTTGTGTCCTAAGATGTGATCAATTTTGGAGAATGTTCCATGGGCAAGGAGAAGAATGTATATTCTCTATCTTTGGGATGGAGTGTTCTTTATATGTCTATCAAGTAACAGTTGTTCTAGGGCAGTGGTTCTCAACCTTCCTAATGCCATGGCCCTTTTCATATAGTTCCTGTGGCTCACAGCCCACAGGATAAGAACCACTGTTCTAGGGTCTTATTTAAGTCCCTTATATCTTTGTTTAATTTCTGTTTAGAGGATCTGTCCAACTCTGTAAGAGGAGTGTTAAAGTCCCCTGCTGTTATGGTGTTATAAGATATCATATTGCTCAGAGTAATTAAGGTCTGTTTCAAGAATCTGGGAGCATTTAAGTTGGGTGCATAAATATTTAGAATTGAAATGTCTTCTTGTTGTACTTTTCCTTTGACCAATATAAGGTATCCATATTTGTCTTTTTTGACTTTAGTTGCTTTAAATCCATTTGTATCTGAAAATAAGATTGCAACTCCTCTTTTCTTCTGAATTCTGTTTGCCTGAAAAATTGTGTTCCAACCCTTAACTCTGAGTTTTAATTTGTCTTTTGAAGCTGGGTGTGTTTCCTGCAGACAGCAAATGGATGGCTTGTGTTTTTTAATCCAATCAGCCACTCTATGCCTCTTCAGTGGGGAATTCAAGCCATTAACATTTATTGAGATAATTGATAAGTGTGGTAGTATTCTATTCATCTTATTTTGTGAAAGTCTATTGCTTAGTTTTATCTTTTGCATCATTGTGGAAGTGAGGTTCTGTCCTTTAATTTCTGATTGCTTATTTTGCTGGTGGTCCATTGTGATGGTCAGTGTGTAGAAAAGGTTGAAATATTTCCCATAGAGCTGGTTTTGTTGTGGCACATTTCCTTGATGTTTGCATATCAGTTAATGACTTGATTTCTCTGTCAATTTTAAAGCTTAGCTTAGCAGGATATAGAATTGTGGGTTGGAAATTGTTCTGTTTAAGTAGATTAAAGGTAGATGACTATTGTCTTCTGGCTTGAAAAATTTTATTAGAGAAGTCTGCAGTCATCCTGATGGATTTGCCCCAGTGGGTCAATTGGCGCTTACTCCTGGCAGCTTGCAGAATCTTTTCTTTTGTCTTGACTTTGGACAGGCTCATCATTGTGTGTCTTGGAGAAGATCTATTTGAGTTGAAGCCACCTGGGGTCTGATATCCCTCTGAAAGGAGTGTGTCAGAATCTTTGGTGGTATTTGGGAAATTTTCATGTACAATGTTCTCTAGTATGCCTTCCATTCCTCTGGGGCATTTTTCTTCTCCTGAGATACCTATAACTTGTATGTTTGAATGCTTCATAAAGTCTCATAATTCTGTTAGTGACCATTCTGCTTTCTCTCTCTCTCTCTCTCTTTTTCTGCCTCTTTA
This sequence comes from Otolemur garnettii, assembly GCF_000181295.1. Lineage (NCBI taxonomy): Eukaryota > Metazoa > Chordata > Mammalia > Primates > Galagidae > Otolemur > Otolemur garnettii. The sequence goes on along the minus strand of NW_003852476.1, from coordinate 4,613,478 downwards.
ACTATCTGAGTTATCTCAAGAGTTTTGTCCTCTACCTCTGAGATTCTTTCTTCTGCATGGTCTAATCTGTTCTTGATACTTTCTATTGCATCTTTAAGTTTCCTAATTGACTCCTTCAATTCCTTCAGCTCTGCCGTATCTTTTCTATATTCTTCATATCGTTCATCTCTTATTTGATTCCATTTTTGGATTTCCTTTTAGTTATTTTCCTCTTTCTCAGTAATTTCCTTCATTGTTTTCATCATCTATATTTTAAATTCTCCTTCTGTCATTTATAACATTTCTTTATAAGTGGAATCCTCTGCAGTAGCTACCTCATGGTCCCTTGGGGTGTTGCTCTGGACTGGTTTTTTATGTTGGCATAATTTTTCTGCTGATTCTTCCTTATGAGTGTTTTCTTTTATGTTTCCTTGCTCTAATTTTCCTTTCACTTCCTCTTTCTCTTTAAGTTATCATACTTCTGGCCTAAAGTTTCAATGAGTTCTTTTGGTACAGGAAGGAACAGGGCCAGCCTCCCACACTCCCTTGCAAGCTGACTTTCTCCTCAAATGATCCTACTTATCTTTGAACTGTTTATCTCTGTTGGTTATTGGCTACTGAGGCTTTGGTTGAATGTCTGCCCCACCACGTATATCAGGCAGGGTTCAATGCAGGAAGGATAAACACTCTGAAATATTTTAAACAAAAACCATCTAAGGAGGACAGACACGTTGCTCTTACCTATAATCCCAGTGCTCTGGGAGGCTGAGGAGGGTGGATTGCCTGAGCTCAGGAGCACAAGACCAGCCTGAGCAAGACCAAGAACCCAAATCTAAAAATAGCCTGGCATTGTGGCTTTGATTCTATTTCATAGGAAAGGACAACGTAAAAAGAATTTGTATCATACTATAGTGGTAGCCAATCAGTAAAAAGCACAAAAAAGTTGGAAGGGAAGTCTGCAGTTCTCATCTAACTTATCACAAAATGGTAAGGCACTGGTGATATAAGCACTGGACTTCTCACTGTCTGAATGTCTACTAGGATCTGAGATGCAGCTCTATCCCATTGTGAGATTACTTCAAATTCTTATTGTTCACATAACATCTTTAAAATATCCCATCTGAAATTTGCATTGATTGGTCTTAGTTTGTTCTCAGTAGTTGCATAGAATAAATCCACTCATTGAATGATTACTCCATTTATTCATATTACCTTGGATGCTTACCATGTACAATGTAGTGGCCAGACATAAGCCTCATGTTCCAGGAGCTGACATGTTAGCAGGAGATTGACACATACATACATAAGGCACCTATTGTATATGCCACATGAGCAGTGTAAATTCAGTGCTGTGAAAATGAGGATGAAGAATAATAGGGAGAGGTCAGGTCCTGAGGCATGGCCAGTGCTACTGTCTGAATTTTTTTTCTTCCTAAAATTTGTATGTTGAAATCCTGACCCTAAAGGTGATGGCATTTGGAGGTGGGACTTTGGGGAAGTGATGAGATCATGAGCAGAGCCCTCATGCATGGTATTAATGCCATTAAATGAGAGTCCCTAGAGAGGCCCTCACTGATTCTACCATGTACTATTACAGCACAAAGGCAGCCATCTAGGAAGTGGGCCCTCACCAGATACTGAATCTGGTAGCACCTTGGTCCTGGATTTCTTAGCCTCCAGAACACATTTCTGAAATAACTTAGGAGACCTGGAAAAATAGAGTCAGACCCCACTTAGGTTAATTAAATTGGTAATTTATTTTACCTGCTGCAGGGGCTGCTGCTCTGAGAGACAGTCAGAGCCCAGCTGTGAGGGTGAGTTACCTTTTATAGGCTTTGTGTAAGCATATTACAGAAGTGAAACATGGCTGGTTAAGGGGGGTTACAACTCAGGTAGTCATAGATATAGCAATGGAACAATAATTAATGCAGTTTCAGTTGACAATGGATACATTTTATATCACAATGGTTATGGTTATACAACAGTAATTAATCAAGTCTCAGTGAGTTTTCCACCATTGTTCATCTACTGAGAACTTGGGGGTTTTGTGAAACTTGGGACTTTTTTCCCTTGTACCTGAAGCTTGTTCTTGGCAACCCTGGGGGAAGAAGGGTGCCTGGGAACGTGGCTGGGAAGCACGTTCTCAGCCACCCTGGGGGGAGGAGGGACTTGCCTTGTTCCTGGAGTCAACTCTGGAGGGAGAAGGGAGGAGGAGGGGGGAAATGGGCTGGGGGGGGGTGAGGGGGGATAGGTAAGAGTGGTGGTGGAGGGAACAGGTGAGGGCTGGGGAACAGGAGTGGGCAGGGGAAAGAGGGCTGGGTTACAACAATTTCTATTATTTATACGCTACTAAGTTTGCCAGAATGAGCTAAGGCAGTCAGAAAATACATCATGGAGAAGGTGGCATTTAGAGCTTTTTTGTTTGATGGTTTGAGGTCAAAGGGCAGAGATTTGGGTGTAGAGGTTGGAAGGTTACAGTGTTAGGGAAGTGATGGGTGGTTTAGAGCTTAAGAGTTTAAAGTGAAGAGTGGGAGACAGAGTTAGAAAAACTGTTGAACTGAGTGTGAAGACTGTGAGGGCTTTGTGTGCCCAGACTGGAGGGTAGGTGAGAGAAGCAGTGGGAACAGCACTGTGACAGTGGCATTCACACCATCTCACATGGCAGGCTGCAGAGTTTGAGGACTATCCAGTGAGGCAGGGCAGAGCCCTGGGGCTGAGTGCTGAGCAAGTGACATTTGTGTTTAGTGCGGTAACTCTGGTGGCAGGAAACAGTGGGCTTGAGTGACATGCCCCATGCGTATGGTGGCCCCTGCAGTGGAAGCACTGAGTGATGGTTGTGCGACCAGCATGCAGTGGCACAGCCCTGGAAACTGCCTACTGTGTACCTTGAGAGAGCATTTCCTTTCCAGGCGCCACATCTGCATGTGCTTCTTGTCCTTGGGCAAACCCCTTTAGCACCTGCAAATGGCTTCAAATAATTGTGGTAGAGAGTTCCAAGATCCAGATAACTGTAGAGAAATGTCTTGGGTTGATGCCTCAGCCCCAGTGAGGACTACATGCAGGCGAGGCATGGATCATGAGAGAAACTCCAAGAATTCTCTGAGATAAAGGTGTGTGCACACATGAATCTAAATTTAATAGCTTTCAACAGGGGTTTATGTGTGCTTACACAGTTCCTTTTATTTTTCCTTATTTCTTTTGTTATTGAGTTGTTCTTTATTTTATTTTATTTATTTATTTTTGCTCTAACTTGAAAAGAGGGGCTGCGCTATGCAGAGGAAGTGCAGTGAGAAGGGTGACTGCACCTGGCTGACAGGTGCAGATGCGAGTTGGTCTGTGGCTCACAAAATCAGGCCATTTGCTGAATGAAGCATCATTAGCAGTTTTCTAACCTGTCTTCCCACATAATCCTGATATTTGCATTTACTTCTAGACTTCATAATCATTCTCCCTTATTTTGCATGTATTTATGGAGTACCTCTGTTCTAGGTGCTGGGCTACAGTAGTGAACAAAATAGCCAGAGATTCTTGCCCTCTTGGCTTACCCAGCAAGAGGAGATAGTCAATAAATACATAATAAATAAATATATGAATTATACAGTATGCCAGAGGGAGATACATGATATTTGAAAAAGAAATAGAGAGGATAGACGGGAACAGGATTACCAGGGAGTAGGGAGGGGGTCAACTTGCAATTTGAGATAGAGGGTTCAGGCTGTCTTCCCCAAGAAGGTAACATTTGAGCAAAGACTTGCAGGTGAGGGAACTAGGTAGACAGGTATTTGGGGGAAGAAGAGTTCCAAGAACAGAAAGCAGCAGCACAAAGGTGCTGAAGCAGGAAAGTGCGGGATGGCGAGGAGGTTCTGTGCTTTTCTGTTCTTCATAAACAACCCGTGCTGGTACGAGCACGAATGCTGGGAAAAGACAAGCGTTCAGTTTATTTGTAATGATGCTGAATCAAAATTACTTTTTACAAACTTCACACTCTGATTTGAGGAGTTGCACAGGACACAGGGGAGGTTTCCTGGCTTCTAAGCTGCTAGAGGTTGAATTGTGGCTGTGCCGCTAACTGCCTGTGAGATCCTTGACCCCTTCCTGCCTTAGTTTCCCTTGTATAAAACGAGCCTCACAATAGTATCAACTATGTGGGATTGCTCTGGTGATTAATAGAGTTGGCATTAATGAGAAGCTTGGAGCTCTGTGTGACACACAGCAACCACTCAGACATAGCAACTGATAGGTCACCGCTGCTGCTTCCATCATTTTTTTTTTTTTAGAGACAGAGTCTTACCCTGTCGCCCTCGATTGAGTGCTGTGTCGTGACAGCTCACAGCAACCTCCAGCTCTTGGGCTTAGGCAATTCTCTTGCCTCAGTCGCTTGATTAGCTGGGACCTCAGGTGCCTGTCGCAACACCCATCTATTTTTTTTGTTGCAGTTTGGTCAGGGCCAGTTTTGAACCCGCCACCCTTGGCATATGGGGCTGGCACCCTATCCACTGAGCCACAGGTGCTGCCCATGCTTCCATCACTATTATATGAGTTGGAGCCTCACCTGTGTATTCCTCAGGTGTGTTGTGCATGCTTTGGGTGTGTTTGCATGTATATGTGTGTGTGTGTGTGTGTGTGTGTGTGTGATGTGTTTGTATGCAGGTGTTGAGAGTGTGGGACTTAATTTATAAAATTGTTATAGGAATTAGATAAACATCCCAGTGCTCAGCATATGGACTCAATAAATGTTTGTTGTCCTCCCTTCATCTTAAGGCAAAGAAAAACAGCACAGGGCTTTCCTTTTTCACTCACTATTAATGGGTTTTTTGGCTGACTCATTAGAATGAGGGCAAGGGAAAAACATTCTATAGACTCAAACTTGGAAACTTGTCTGCCCTTAGCACCACCAGTGGAGTGAAGGAATTCTCCATGGAGGGTTTTAGGCATCACTGCGAGGCAAAGAATGGAAATAGGGCAGCTAAGGAGGAGGGAAACGAAACGAGGGAGAAAGTGAAGAAATAAATAGGGAAAGGCACCATGAAGGGGAGACTGCCTTGGGATGAGGCCCCAAACTAGGAGTCCCTTTCTGTCAAGACCTTGAAAAACAGAATAGATGAGATTAAAGGAGTTCATAATCAAGGGGCTGGATCAGAGGGTCCTAGTTCTGTGAGTCTCCAAGTTCAGGTCCTCTTCCTGGTTGACTGTCCTGCTGGTGCATAGACAGACCTGAGTTAGTCTGTTTCTGCCTCTGCTTAACGAGCTACAAATACAAAAAAAGGGTCTCTTTCTTATAATACGAGGTCAGACAATTAAGTTTCTGAACTCCTTCTAGAAAAAGTGCTACATACCACTTGGTGAATATCACCACGATCACCTTCGAGGTACTCCCCTTGGGAACCTATGCACTGATGCCAGCACCTAGTCCATGCTTCAGAGCAATTTTTTGGCCAAGGGGAGCACTTCAAAGGTGACCATAGTGATGTCCAGCAATGTGGTATG
>NW_003852476.1:4604553-4607791 GCF_000181295.1 Otolemur garnettii | reverse complement strand
CAAGGAAAACCAACTTGCCAGTGGCCTGAGGGAGCTCGAGGGAGGCCAAGGTCTTGAGAAGAAAGGACAGGCACCTCTACAAAGCAGGGGTGGGAAGCAGCCGAGGGAGGACAGAGAACTGAGACCGGGTGCCCACTCACTGTCTGCTGCTGTTTGGATTTGTAGGTGTGGCAGACGTCTCCAGTGCCAGGGACCACACCTTTTCGACGACATCAAAAGATGGGGAAGGAGCGTGTTATACATCTCTGATTTCTGACGTCTGTTACCCACCTCAGGAAGATTCCACATACTTCACTGGGATTCTTCAGAAGGAAAATGGCCATGCTCCCACTTCAGAGAGCCCTGAGGAGTCGGGTGGCCCCGGCCACTCCTTACCAGATGTGCCTGGGATAGAGCCTCGCGGCTTATTTAGTTCTGATTCTGGAATAGAGATGACTCCTGCAGAGTCCAGTGACGTGAACAAGATCTTAGCAGACCCGCTGGGCCAGATGAAAGCTGAAGCTTATAAATACATTGACATCACCAGGGCAGAGGAGCAACGTCACCCTGAATTGGAAGATAAGGACTTGAACTTGAAGAATAAAGACACTGAAATCTCAACAAAACCTGACAGGGTCCGTGAACCTGACAAACCAACTCCTGTGGAGGGAAAAATCATCAAGGACCATTTATTTGAAGAATCTACCTTTGCTCCTTACATAGACGATCTCTCTGAAGAACAGTGCAGTGCTCATGTGATCACTGCCCCTGTCAAAATCACTCTGACAGAGATAGAACCTTCTGTTGAAACTGCAACCCAGGAGAAGACCCCTGAGAAACAAGAAACCTGTCTGAAGCCAAGTCCTGACACAGTGCCCACTGTCACCGTCTCAGAGCCTGAAGATGACAGCCCAGGATCTGTCACCCCTCCATCTTCTGGAACAGGTAAACACCCTGGTATTCCCTGCCTAGGGAAAACACCTAGCTTGTGGAAATCTGAACTCCTAAGACACACTAAGGAATGATGATTTGCATTCAGAATATTTTACTATATGGTCCCCTTTAATCTCATGTGGTTAAACTAATTAATTAACATGCATTTTTTTTCAGACCTGTGTTCATTGTGCAAAGGTTCAGATCCAAAAGTTACCTTAAAGTCCATGGAGGGACTATCAAATTTTCTTCGTAAAATGTTTTCTTTTATTTCTTCATTTGAGGTTGGGCAGTGGGTGGAGATGCCCCTGTGATTCAGAGCAAAGAGAGAGAGATACTGACTGTTTTTAGTGAATACTCTTCCTACTTCTGGGCTGTCTTAGTCTGTATTCTGTGCTTAGAATGCCTGACATTTATTTAAGAGATTTATTTCTTGCAGTTTTGGAGGCTGGGGTCTCCAAGTTTGAGGGGATGCATCTGGTGAGAACCTTCTTGCTTGTGCTTGTGGGGGTTCTCTGAGGGTCCCGAGGAAGTACAGGGTGTCACATGGCAAAGGGGCTGAGTGTATTAATGTGCTTTGCCCAGCTCTCTCTTACTCTTCTTATAAAGCCACCAGTTCTACTCTCCTGATAACACATCAGTCCTTTTGCTTGTTAATCCATTAATCCATGCATGGAGGAGGTCAGAGCCCTAGTGATCTAATCACTTTTAATGGCTCTGTTCTTTATACAACCACGTTGGAGATTAAGTTTCAAAATGAGTACTATTTTTTCCAGTTCTTCAAAACATGATGTTGGTATTTTAATGGGGATCACATTGAATTTGTAGATTGCTTTGGGTAGTATAGACCTTTGAGCAATGGTGATTCAAATGAGTTTGGAGGTGGGGGGGCATTCAAATCATAGCACAGGTGTACAAGGCACCTGCTTGCCCTCATGGAGCTTACCTGCTACTTAGAGGAAACAGACAATAAAAACAAACACTTAAATATACACTGTCATTTCACAATGTGTGAATACTGTACATAGTGACAGAGAGTTGGGTGTGAGCAGATCAAGGAAGCCTCTCTGAGGAGTTGACGTGTTATCTGAAATCTGGCTGAGGAAAAGGACTCCATAATTCACAGAGAAGGACGAGAAACAATCTCTGTCACAGGGTACAATAAATGCACAGGGCTGTGTTACTTGGGGACTGAAAGAAGGCTGGGAGAGAGAAAAAGGAAGGGAAGAGTGTGACTTAGAGCACAGTTGGGGGGGGGGGGAAGGGCCCAGATCACGGATAAGGAATTTGGATTCTGTTCCAAGTGCAGTTGGAAGCCATGGGTGAGTTTTAAGCTGGGAAGTGACACCGTTCATTTGTTCATCCATTCATTTAACAAAATGCATTGACCATTTACTTCATGCCTGACTTAGTCCATTACCACCAGCAGGGATATAATGGTGAGTCACAGGAAGATCCCTGCCTGCTCAGAGCTTGCATTCTAGACAGGAAGACGCACTCACAAATAAATAGAGTAGAACTTCTGTAAGTTGACCACCCAAGGGAATGTAACAAACTGGTCAACACAAGGAACTAGGCCTGCTGTACTGATACGTACACATGGTGCATATCCTGTCTATGGAAATTAGGTCAGCGTAAAGAGGACGTGGTCAGCTATGGAACTTCTACTGTGTATAATATACTCAGGTAGTGATAATGCTTATGAAGAAAAATATAGCAAAGTAAAATGTTAGAGAGTTGTGGGGCTTGGGGTGAGGATAGACTTTTCCAAGCTTTTTGAGTGAGAGGTGAACTGTGCAAGAGAGGGATGGTCAGCATAAGAGCCCCAAGCTGGGAATGTCCTGTGTACTTAAGGAACAGCTGGAAGACCAGTGTGGCTTCAAGGGGGACAGGAAGGAAGGAATGGAAGGATCAGACTTGGGGTTTCCAGTGATCTCTGTGGATGCCACGTGCAGAATGAGCACCTGAGAACTGGTGGTAAAACAGCCCACACTCACCTGTCCTTGTATCTCTCTCCATTATATCTTCACAACCAGCAGCAGTGAACACATGACCCATGTGATGTGGAAAACTTTAGTTTTCATATTCCACTGGATGACTTTAGTTGAATGTTTCTAGCTTTGCTGTGTAAGTCTTAACAATATGTCAGTGAGGTTTGTAAGGCCTTTAAGACAGGTAGGGAAACTTCTTTGGGCTAATTTTTTCCTGATTCATCCTGATATTTATTAAATTTTTAGTTCCCATTAATAACAGAGGCCAATATCTACCAGTGCTGCTGAGTTACTTTTGAGTCACGCTAAGGATGAATTATTTTTTTTTCTTTTTT
>NW_003852476.1:4598941-4604424 GCF_000181295.1 Otolemur garnettii | reverse complement strand
TTCACATTCTACTCTTAGAAAGATTCACCTGTACCCCTATAAGATAAACCTCAGAAGTGATCCCTCCAAACCCCCTCCCTCCACCCATTCCCTCCTCCCTTCTCCCTTCCCCCTCCCCATATTCAAAAGTACCCAATGTACACACCCCTATTATGAAACTAATTTATACCTTTTATAGGATGAATTATTTTTAAGGCAGCATCTTCACTAGCCCAAGATAGAACTCGTCAGGCCTTTTTCTCCCACACACTATGGTTGTCCCACATCCTTATTCTTGAGTAAGTTAAGCAAGATTCTTGAGCCTTCTTTTCTGAATGATCTGACTTAATAGTTTTCAACTGAAAGGGGGGTAGCCTGATAAAATCAAGTATTGTTTAGCTGAGATTCAAATTTAACTGAGTGTCCTACATTTTTATTTCTAACCTGGCAACCGTAACTGGTGACTGTAAGCATAACATACAGGGTCTGACAACTAAGTTCATAAACTCATTCTAGAAAAAGTGCTACATACCTCATTACAGAATATCACTATGGTCATCTTCAAAGTACTCCCTTTGGGAAGCTATGCACCAATTCCAGTCTCTAGTCCACCCTTCAGTGCGATTTTGGAACTCTTTTTATACAACGGCCATCAGAGCTGTTATAGTTCCCTTAATGTCCTGAATGTCATCAAAATGTTTTCCTTTCAATATTTCCTTTATCTTCAGATAAAGAAAAAAGTCCTGGGGGGACAGATCAAGTGAGTAGGGAGAGTGTTCCAATACAGTCATTATTTACTAGCTGAAAACTCCCTAACAGATAGTGCTTTGTGATCTGATACATTGTCTCTCACAGACAGTGCTGTGTGTAATGGTGCATTGTTGTGATGCAAGAGCCATGGGTTGTTGGCCAAGATTTTCAGTTAAGATTTTCCTGTTTCTCTATCAATGCTTACTTGGCCTTCTATGCTTCTCATAGTCAACTGATGATTCTGTTGCACAATTTCCTGAATTTTTGCAATATTCTTGTCAGTTCTGCTTGTTATTAGCTGCCCTGACCTCTCTTCATCGGTAATGCTTTCTCTCCTCTCAGAAAGACATGTAATCCATTTTTACACTGTCATTTTCTTCATGGCATTATACCCATAGACTTGGACTAACATCTCCCTGATTTTACTTCCACTCTTGACAAGTTTAACAAGAAGCTTCCATATGTTTGTTCATTGCTCTAATTCAAGCCTCAACATTCTTGCAGTAGCATACAAAAACAGGCAACAATATTGAACATCACTCAGCAAGACACTACATACATCAACACAACCCCAATTGTGAGACCCTGATATACCAAGGTTATAAAACTTCACTGAGCTATTTGTATAGTGCTGCAAGTATAAACACATGGTGGCAAGTTCACAAACTTAATTGTCAGACATTGTATGGAGTTACAAAATACAGATGCACAGGCTCCATCTAGATCTACATCTACTAAATCTGAATTTCTGAGGACAGTTTTGATACTTGATTATGTTTCCAAAAATTTGAACTAGCTCTTGTGTGAACACCATTTATCAAGTACCTCCTGTGTGTCAGGCAGGCACTGTGCTGGGTGCCAGGGATATGACAGTGAACAAATATACCTTGGCTGCCTCTGTCCTTCTGGTGCTTTCAGTCTGGGTCAGGGAGAATGGGGGAGGGTAAAGAGATGGAGTTTAATCAGATCGTTACATAAATTCGGACCTGCCCAGGGGCTACCAGGTGTACAGAATGTGAGGATACGAACCCTGTCATGAATGGTATGGCATCAGATCAGAGGGCCCAAGGGGGGCTTCCCTGCTATGTGGTCTCCTAGGGATGTCGTACAAGCAGGAGTTGGTCAGTCCCAGCCATCTGAGTGCTCAGAGACCTCCTACCTGAGAAACTGGAAGGATGTGTGCCCCAGAAGGGAAATACCTAAGATAAGAACTTTCTTCTCCTGTCTCATCGAGGCAGCTCACTGTTCTGACCTCCCTGTTTCTAGGCATATAATCCCTGTTCACTCTACTCACCCAAACTCACCATATCTGAGTGGCTTTCAACACCCCTCTTTTCCTTACTTATCACATGAATCAAACTCCATGTCTGTGACTTCTCTCTCTCCAATGTCTCTTGAATTTTCTTCTCCTCTCTGTCCTATGGCCACCACGACTCATTAGGTTGTCATGACTCACTATCACATGATCATGTTAATGGGTCATCCTCCTTCTACTCCTTTTTGTTTGTTTGTTTGAGACAGAGTCTCACTCTGTCACCCTGGGTAGAGTATGGTGGCATCAACCTAACTCACAGGAACCTCAAACTCCTGGCTCAAATGATTCTCCTGCCTCAACCTCCCGAGTAGCTTGGACTACAGGCTCCTGCTGCTACACCTGGCTAATTTTTCTATTTACAAGAGATATGGGGTCTCACTCTTGCTCAGGCTGGTCTTGAACTCCTGAGCTCCAGCAATCCACCCACCTCAGCCCTCCAGAGTGCTAGGATTACAGGTATGAGCCATCACACCTGGCCCTCCTTCTACTTCTTTTAAAAGTTCATCCTAAGTCTTCCAGGACCCTCCAATACCTGCCTGATGAATATTGACTTTTAATCAAGTTTCCAAGGCCTTCCATGACTAGGGGCTTACTTACCTCTCTGGTCATATCACCTTGAATCATCTCTAGTACTGCAGTTAAACTTTTGAATTTGCAATTCTTTGAACACATCTCTTTCCTTTTCACCTACATATCTTTGCTTGTGTAGTTCACTCTTCTTGCACTATGTCTGCCTTTCAAGGCTCTATTTTTATTCTTATCCCAGTTAAAATGCAACCTCCTCAATTACCTAGCACTTGGTACCGTGCAGTTTAACTTAGCCTGTTATCTTACTTTCTTCTCTTTATCTAGGAGAGATAGAATATTCTGTGTCATCAGTACAGTGATGGTAACCAGGACCTGGTGATGGTGGAAGTGGGTAATATCACCTTGCTGGAGTGGGGAGGGAAGAGAGCATAAGGTGGAGTTCTGGGGAGGGTAAACATGTAATGGCTGGAAAGAGAATGATGAGGAGCTCACAAAGTGAGATCAGGAGAGCCAGGAGGAAAATCTGAAGAGTGCAATATTGCAGACACCAAAGGAGGAGCGGATAGCATGTCCACTGTTGTTGATAAGTCAAATTAGGGGAGAGCTCAAAGTGATCTGAAAGTTACCAGTGAACTGAGGCAAGTAGTTAGGGCAGAATCCAGTTTGATGGCTGAACATAATTAAAGTTATTCCTCACTCATGGTACAGTTCAGTGTAGATCACATAGTTCTTCTTTAAGTGGATTCAGGGACAAGCTTCCTTTTGTCTGTTTTACAAACAATTGAGATATAATCCACATAACATGTAATTCATTCATTTAAAGTGTACATTTCAGTGGTTTTCAGTAAATTCATAGAGTTGTTATCCATCACCACAATAAATTTTACACCATTTTTATTACCTTATAAAAAAACTTTGCACTTTTTCTGATTCCCCAAATCTTCTTCTCCCTAAAACCATTATAGTCTTTATAAATTTGCTTAATATGGACATTTCTTACATGTGGAATTATATAGTATGTGGTTCTTCTTGGCTGGTTTATTTCCCTTAGCATATTTTTTTCAGTGTTTAGCCATGTCATAACACATATTAGTGCTTCCTTTTTATGGCTAAGTAATATTCCATTATATATATATGACATATTTTATTTATCCATTCATCAGTTAAAGGGCATTGGGTTGGTTCTACCTTTTTTTGGCTATAAGAAATAATACTGTTGAGAAAATTTATGTACAAATTTTTTCATGGATATATGCTTTCATTTCTCTTGGGCAGATACCTGGGAGTGCAGTTGCTGGGTCATATGTTAACTCTATGCTTAAGCATTTGAAAAACTGCTAGGCTTTTGTCTAAAACAACAATGTTCATTGTTGTTCAGTGTTGTTCATATTTTTCATTCCCACCAACAATGTGTGAGGGAACCAATTTTTTCACATCATTACTGATACTGGTTATTTTCTGACTTTTTGATTAAAGCTATTGTAGCAGATGTGAAGTAGTATCTCATTGGGTTTTGATTTAGATTTTTCTAATGAATAATTAAGTGGAGAATATTTCCATGTGATTTCTGGTCATTTGTAAATCATCTTTGGAAACTGTCTATTGAATTCTTTTGTCCATTTTCATTGGGTATTTATCTTTTTATCATTGAGTTGTAATAGTTTTTTTTTTTATTATTTCAAAATACTAAGGGAGTACAAATGTTTTTGCTTCTTGGATAATAACTTTAGTAATGCTTAAGTCAGGGCTATAAGTGTGCCCATCATCTGAACAGTGTTTATTGTACCCAGTAGGTAGATTTTTACTCCTCCCTTCTTTCCTACTTACTCCTTTTAGATTTCCAATGATTTTTACTTCACTCTGTGCTCCGATATACCCACTGATTAGTTCCCAATTATTAGGTAGTCCATGTAGTGTTTGTTTTTCTATTCCTGAGATACTTCACTTAGATAATGGTCTCCAATTCCATCCAAATTGCTGCAAAATAATTCATTTCTTTCATGGAATGAATAGTAGTTTACGTTGTATATGTATGTATGTGTGTAACATTTTGTTAATCCACTCAAGAATTAATGGATACTAAGATTGATTCCACATCTTTGCAATTGTAAATTGTACTGTAATGAACACTCAAGTGCAGGTGTCTTTTTGATAAAAATGACTTCTTTTCCTTTAGATAGATATCCAGTAGTGGGATTGCTGTGTCAAGTAGTAAGTCTGTATTTATTTCTTTGAGGATTCTCCATACTATTTTCCAGAAGTTGTACTAATTTGTAGTATATTAGTACAACAACTAATGTTAGTATATTAGTATATCAACCAACAGTGTATAAATGTCCCCTTCTCTCTGCATTTGACTTTTTAATAATTGCCATCCTGATACAGAAAAGGTGATATCTCATTGTGTTTTTAATTTGAGTTTCTTTGATGATTAGTGATATTGAACATGTTTTCATACATTTGCTATCTATTTGTATATCTTCTTTTGAAAATCTTCTGTTCATGTATTTTTCCCACTTTTAATTGTGGTTGTTTGTTTTATTCTTGCTGATTTGTCTGAGTTCATTGTAGTTCTACAATCTTTATCATCTGCTCTTTATCAGATGTAGAGTTTCCAACTATCAGATGTAGAGTTTCTGTTTACTCTGCTGATTATTTCCACTGCTATGCAGAATCTTTTTAATTTAATCAAGTCCCATTTTCTTGTTGCTGTAATTGTCATTAGGGTCTTATCCTGGGTAAATTTTTTACCTAGGTCCATGTCTAAAAGAGTTTTTCCTACTTTTTCTTCTAAAGTTTTTGTAGTTTCATACCTTATATTTAATTCTTTTATTCATCTTTAATTAATTTTTGTATGTGGCCATACATAGGGAACCTGTTTCATTCTTCTGTAGTGGCTGTCCAGTTTTCC
>NW_003852476.1:4579425-4596951 GCF_000181295.1 Otolemur garnettii | reverse complement strand
AATTCCCTGTGCTGATGAGAAGAATGTATATTCAGTAATTTAGGGGTGAATGTTTTGTAATTGTCTGTTAGGTCTTTTTGTTCTAGAGTCTCATTTAAGTCCAGTGTTTCTTAACTGATTTTCTGCTTCAGTGACCTGCCCAGCTCTGTCAGTGGAGTGTTGAAGTTCCCTGCAATTACAATGCTACTGTTTATCTCTTTGCTTAGGACTAGTAGGATCTGCTTTATGAATCTGGGAGCTCCTATGTTAAGTGGATATATATTTAGGATTTTTTTATGTTCTTGTTGAATTGCTTCCCCTTTATCATTATATAATGAGCATCTTTTTCTTTTTTTATCATTGTTGATTTAAAGTCTATTTTATTGGATATTAGAATGGCTATACCTGCTCTATTTCCTTTCAGTTTACATGGAATCTTTTTTTTTTAATCTTGAGTCTGTGTGAGTCCTTTATTGGTTAGATGTGTTTCCTGGAGACAGTGGGAACTTGAGTTGTTTTGTCATCCATTCAGCCAGTCTATCTTTTGAGTGGGGCATTCAATGTTGTTCTGGTCATCATGTTATGTAATACCTTATCACTTTGTTTTCCCATTTGTGCTTCTTTTTTTTTTCTTGAGAGAGCTATAAGCTTTAGCTGGTGATACATTGGTGAGTATCTGTTGTGCTGATCCATGTATAAAGCAGTTCTGAGTATTTCCTATAATAAAGCTCTATCTGTGACAAATTCCCTTAGCATTTGCTTGTCTAGATATGTCTTTTATTTCTCCATTGTTTTATGAAAGTTAGTTTTGTAGGATATAAGATTCTTGGTTAGCAGTTATTCTATTTAAGAGGACTGAAGATGGGTCCTCAATCCCTTCTGGCTTCTAAGATCTTTGTTGAGAAGTCTGCTTTTAGCCTGCTGAATTTTCATTTGTAGGTACTTGTTACTTTTATCATGCTGCTTGTGGAATTTTCTCCTTCATTTCAACTTTGGCTTGATAACTATGTATGTTGGAGATGTCCTGTTGTCCAGTTTGCTATGAATCTTCCTAGAGTTCAGTGACCATCTTGTATAGCTGGATATCTGAATCTCTGGCAATACCGTGGAAGTTTTTCTCATTAATTCCTTTGAATAGATTTTTCCTGTTTCTTGTTCTTTTTTCTTCTCCTTCAGGAATACCTATAATTCATATAGTAATTTTCTTTCCACAGTCCCATGTTTCTCTGAGTGATTGTTCAGTCTTTATTCTCTTTTCTACATCTCTGAATGCATGCTTTAGTTTGAGAGCTTTCTATCCAAGCTCTCATATTCTTTTTTCTGTTTGGTTTAGCCTATTACTAAAGGTTTCTCCTGTATTTTATAGCCCCTAAATGACTGTCTAATTTCTTTAAATTCTATTTTATCCTTTCTTATGTTGTCTATTTATTTAATGACTTTTTCATTTTTTTCATAGATTTCTTGAATTTTTTTGGCTTTTTATGGGGGGGGTGATCAACTTTCTCTTTAATTTTATTCATTTTATTTGCCATCCATATTCTGAATTCCATTTCTGACATGTCAACAATTCCTTTTTGGTTGTGGTCTACTACTTTAGGTCCATTGTGATCCCTTTGGGGTTTTGAACTGTTTGGTTCTTTCATGTTGTTAGAGATCTTTTGCTGGTTTCTTCTCATCTGAATCCTCTTCTCTCAACTCAGGCCTTTTAGATTTGAAAGGCATGTTTTCTTTGCTGGGAATTCTCCTACTTAGTAAAAAGAAGGGAAAGTCCCTAGATGGCACATTTCTGTCCTGCTCTGGAATGTTGACCCAGCAGGAATAGGTGGGCACACTGAGAGCCTGTAATGCAATTGTTTTCTTTTCTCCCATTCCACTGTGATTACCACAGTTCCAGCCAGTGCTGGATGATCTTAGGGTGGGGTAGTGGATTATTCCTAGATCAGTATTGGAAGCTCAAGTTAGGGCCTAGGTAATACTTCTCTCCATAGAGGCTGGAGTTGTGGGGATTGTTCTGTCTCCCCACACAGGTGACAGTGGCAGCTTAATGAGGCTATCTAGGCAATGGTCATGGGTTTCTGGGCTGTGGGCATTTGCTCAAACTGGGTCTAGGTATAATGGTGACTGGAAGCTGTAGGGTCCTTGGCAGAGCATTGTCCTGGGTTGGTTCTGTAGGCCCAACAGTAGTGGTGGAGATTTATGTGTGGGGTCTTGGAATTTAAGCACAGCATTGGAATCTCATGGGTAGAATCATGGGCCCAGCAGTAGTACTGAAGCCACGGGGGCAGAGTTCTGGGTTCCAGAGTCAGCACTGTAACCTCAGAGGGGCAAAGCTGCAATCCCAGAAGCTGCAGTGAAACCTGGGGCAGAGCCTCCAGCCCAGCTACAGCTGGAACTTCAGAGCTGGAGCTGCAGCCTGGTGGTAGGATAGGAGCTATTTGGGCAAGGCCATGGTGTCAGAAAACAGTGCCAGAACTGAAGAGGTGGGCTGCATTGGTGGGGTAGTTCCAGCAATTCAGAATCCAGAGGTAGAGCCACACAGAGTGGGAAACAATTTGGGGGTCACAAGATTTTGGGAGTGAGCTGGGACCACCACGTGGCTAAGGTTACCCCTGGCCCAGATCCCAGTGAAGCAGCCACTGTGCTGGCATCCCTCAGGCATCCCTCTGCTCAGGGAGCAAGACGTGTTCAGCTCCCAGTCACAGGGGCAAAGAGGGGCATCTGCTCTGTCCACTCCCACTCCATCCCAGCAGGGGCACTTCAAAGGCTTCTGTTGCAGTTCTGAGCCTCTGCATATACCTGGCACCCTGTACCTGAGAGCTCCAAATGGTGTCAGTTGCAGTGACTTGGAATTGCCACCACATCCCTGCTATACCCACTCTTCTGTGTGTGTCTCTGTATAACCTCCAAGCAACTTGCCAATCAGTCCAGAAGCCTGTGGTGATGGTGGGGGCCTCACAGCTAGGTCACAGTGCCTGCAGGATGAACATGGAGCCTCAGGGTTCCCCCCGTCCTTCCCCATGTGTGGATGCCTCCCCAAAGTTTCCTTCAATCTTGCCAAATGAATCTCTCCGTCACCTTCTCCTTCACTCTGAATGTTTTCTATTGCTTCTTTGGTGTTTTACGTTCTTTCCAGGAAGAGCCATCTGTAGATAAGCATCTGCCTGCAACTTTTGATCCTCTCCTCAAGAGCTATGTGCTAAGTCTGCTTCTAGTCCTCCCAGTGTTTTATATGTTCTGGATACATGTCCCTCATCAGATATAGCATATTATTTGCAGATATTTTCTCTCCTTCTGTGAACTGTGCTTTCACTCTCTTGATGGTGTTCTCTAAAGCATGAAATTTTAGTGAAGACCAATTAATCCATTTTTCTTTTTTGCTTCTGTTTTTGGAGTCTTAGCTAAGAAATTATTATCTAATCCAAGAGCACAAAGATTCCCACCTATGTTGGCTTCTATTATTGTTTTAGCTGTTATATTCAGGTTACTAATTGATTTGAGTGAATTCCTGATTATGACATAGGTAGGAGTCCAGCTTTATTCTTTGGCTTGTGCTTTTCTAGTTTACTTTTCTTCTT
Source organism: Otolemur garnettii (assembly GCF_000181295.1). NCBI lineage: Eukaryota > Metazoa > Chordata > Mammalia > Primates > Galagidae > Otolemur > Otolemur garnettii. The sequence continues at coordinate 4,593,397 of NW_003852476.1, read as the reverse complement.
CTTTCTCATCCTCCAAAATATAACTTGCCCATCTCAAACCCCACACTGCTTTTAAACAGGTATAGTATGAAATAGTGGAAAAAACACAAGAAATAGAAAAACATGTTCAAATTCAAGCCAAACCATTTCTAGCCAGGTGCCTTTATCATTTGGAGTCCTGGCAGGAAACAAGTGACACGCTCGAGATTGCAATTGAAGGGAGTTTATGGAATGGGCTACTTACAGATGTGTAAAGATGGTCGAGAGAACCAACAAATGATGAAAAGCCATTAGGGAGCTAGTACCACCCCTAGACCTAATGGAGCAAGCAGGACCAGAATTCCTGAAATGTGGGAAAAGCTGGATCTTCAGAAGCAGCAGAGGGGATAAATACCTCGACATTTCCCTCCTCCTTCATGCTTCCTATGGGCTGGGGAAAAAAAAAAAAAGACAGAAAACCAAAAATAGAAACCCCTGAAACCAGAGGAGAAGGGATCCTGGGTAATCCCTTCTATATAGATCAGCCTCTCAGAGGACAGAACAGGGCAGAGAAGGATTAGAATGGACTTACGGGGGCAAAAAGAGAAAAACCACTATATTTCCCTGGACAAGTCACTTAACCCATTTCCACTTTCCAGGTAAAGTGCCTGACACGTAGTAGATGCTCAACAAATGCAGCTGTGACGAAGCTGCTGCTGGTGGTCTGGATGTACAGAACATCCCCTAACTTACAGCAGCCTGTACTCCTTACCTTCTTTTTCCTTGTTCTTGCCTGCCATTCAGGAGTAAGCTGATATAAACGTTTAGACTTTTGTGCTATTTGAAATCAAAGAATATGTGCACAACTAGGAAACTAAGTGTTATAAAAGTAGAGTTTGGAATCATACAATATATTTTTTAAAAACATCAATTATGTGAGAGATAATGAAGTGTTTTTTTTTTTTTAGTTACTAAAGGAACAAAAGCCCGTAGCTCATAGAGCATACCCTTTCTCTGTTCCCCTTTGTCCTGGCATTAGGGATTCCCTTACCCTACTCTATATTTTCCCATAACACTTAGACTTTTCTAATATACTATTTATATACTGTAAATACCATATATATTATTATATAAGTAATATAAATAATATTTATAAAATAATAAACATATTTATTTACATATATATTGTGTTCCTCCTACTAGGATATCAGTAAAAAAATTTTGTTGTCTGTTTCATTCACTAATACATCCCAGGTGCCTGGAAAAGGGCCTAACAGACACTAGATTCTCAATAAAACACGAATGAATGCGTGAATGAATGATAAAATATACAATCAATTCTGCTTTATAATGAATTAGAAAAATCAAAACTGTTTTATCCATCAAGGTCCCCCATAATCCTGAAGCAATGAGGATCTAGGCATAGATCCCCCCCACCCCCACCCCTGTGACCTCAAAGCTTTGGAGAAATGCCAGCTTGTTCTTGCTCACAAAAGGACCCAAGGACCAGTGTCTAAGATATTCTGAAAGAAGGCCCTGCTGTGTGGCAAGGGAAAACCAAGCTCCAGAACACCGTTGTCATGGTGATCCCAGGTCTCTCATTCACCGGGAGAAAGAGCTCAGCAAGATAAGGAGTGTGGCCTTCGGGCCATCTGGATAAACATCAGGCAGAAGGCAGGCATTCACCCAGGGGACTGGGGTGACTCTCAGGCTTTGTTCTTCTCCAGAGGAGGTGAGGGAGGTGAAAGGAAGGGCAGGAATGCAGCAGGTTGCCCAAGGCTTATGGGATTATGCATTATGCAATCCACACCGTCTGCTTGGTGGAATTGGCAAAAATTATCTCTTACATTACTCCCCCCAGTTGCAGTCTCCACTAGAAAAGCGTAGAACTATGATAGGTAAAGCTCAGCAGTCAGGTTGTATCCAAGCCTCCAAATTACCTATCTCGGTTATTAAAGGAGCAACTGTGAGAATAGTGGATGACTTCCAGACCTGTTCATATTGGTGGCCCAATTAGTTATGTACATCAGATTATCTCATGAAATCTGTGAAAACTGAAAAACTTCCCCAAGAGAATGAATCAAATTAAAATGGTGACTTCTAGAATCTATGCTGCATTGAAACAAAAAGAAACAACTGAAGTTCTGTCGCTAAGAAATTGCTGGGTCATTTAAAAAAAATCGCTAGATTAAGATAGACAAACATGCAAAACTGACTCATTGGGCCATCAGCAGTCATTAGCCTTTTAGTTCAGGTGGCCCAGGTTTCCAGTATTGCCCTGGAAACAGACTACTTTCGTGCTAATGAAATACGTTTCTCAAGCAAAACATCTAATGGAATTTTGTTTTGTTTCCTCTCTGTCTGTCCATCTGTCTGTCCGTGTGTGTGCCTCTCTGGCTCCTCGGTTCTGTGGGACGACAGAGCCATCTGCTGCGGAGTCCCAGGGGAAAGGCAGCATCTCGGAGGACGAGCTCATCACCGCCATTAAAGAGTCCAAGGGGCTGTCCTTCGACTCTGCCGACAGCCCGCGGCCGGCCGGCCAGGTGGCCGACAGGCCCGCAGTCAAGGCCAGGTCTGGGCGGCCGACCATCCCCAGCCCCCTGGACCAGGAGGCGAGCAGCGCGGAATCGGGCGACTCTGAGATCGAGCTGGTGTCCGAGGACCCGATGGCCGCCGAGGACGCGCTCCCCTCGGGCTACGTGACCTTCGGCCACGTGGGCGGCCCGCCGCCGTCGCCCGCCTCGCCGTCCATCCAGTACAGCATCCTGCGGGAGGAGCGCGAAGCCGAGCTGGACAGCGAGCTCATCATCGAGTCGTGCGACGCGTCCTCAGCCTCGGAGGAGAGCCCCAAGCGTGAGCAGGACTCGCCGCCGATGAAGCCGGGCGCCCTGGACGCCATCCGGGAGGAGCCCGGCGCGCGGGCCGAGGAGGGCGCGCCCGGTCCCCTCCCTGCGTTCGTGCCGGCCGCCCCCCAGGCCCGCCCAGAGCTGCTCTCCGGAGACGGAGCCCCGGCACCCGAGGGGCCCACGTCCCCGCGGACACCTGCGGATGCGGCAGGTTCCAACCAGAGCCCTGAGAGCCCCGGACCACGAGGTCCCCATGCCGCGCCTCCTCTGCTGTTTTTCAACAAGCAAAAAGGTAATGCAAGAGCTCTCCTGAGGACAGTGGTGTTTGGGGTTATGTTCTCCCTCCGGCTGAGGATCTGGCTCAGCCCAGTGGTCACCCCCGTGCTGGTCAAACAGTGGACGAGAGAAGGATTCCCTGTGGGCTGGGCGGAGATGGGAGAAGTCAACGCTCTGGCTGTCTAAAAACAAGTGTGTCCCTCCTTTCATTCCCGGGCTGGGTTTCCTACCTTGGAAAGTGATGCTTTTCTTGTTACTGTCCAGGCCCATTTCCAGGCCCACCTTCTCAGAAGGGAGAGCCCCGGCAGGCAGCGTGTTCCCAGCCCAGAGTGTTCTTACGTGGACAAGTCTCCATCGTAGTCTTACCCCAGAAGCAAGGGATTTAGGCCTTGATGAGGTTTCTGTGTCCCAGCTAGTCAGGAAAGGCAGGGACCAAAGTTGGTTCCGGAGTTTCTCTTGTGCCTAAGCAAGACCCAAAGTGACTTTGTAATTTTTGAAGTCATTTACAACTTTGGATAATTTTAATTTGGTCATTATGTTTTCCCTGTGAGAAATCTTGTGATGAGGGCCTCAGATGCATTATTTGCTCTTCCGGACACTAGAGAAGTTTCTTCCCCCCAGATCACTCCTATCTGGTTGCAGTTATATTGTGGAATTTAGGGAAGGAATGCCAGTTCCATGAGCAAATGAAGCTCTGCTTATCCTATTTTTGTTAATGGGTGAAGATAGAGAAGTTTTACCCAGCTCCTGGGTAGAGAAACTCAGACAGAACTTTAAAACAAATCCTAAGGGCACAACTCTAATTTAAAGTCTTCTCCCACCCATCTCTTCTATTTTTTTTTTTTTTGAAGTATTTTGCCTTTTGGGAATCAATGATTTCAAGGGTACCCCTTCTCCTTGGTCTATACTCACTTCAGTGATATTAGTAGCAATTAAAGTGCTTCCTATAAAAATAGAGGACAAAATCTTTCTCATTATAGATTGGAAACTAGCTTCTAAACTCTTTCAAATCAACACATTGGAATGGGGAACATGGGATAAAAAGGTAAGCCTGCTCCATGGTTGCTGGCATGTGGCATCCCGTGTGGGCCGACGGAACCGGCTCTTGACTTTCCAAATAACTCTCCTGAGAGCTTAAAGTGTATTCAGTGTGTGTGATAAGGAGGATATTTGAAGACAAATTGAATGTTGGGAATGTGTATTTGTTAGATGAATAGTAAAGCTATTTGGGGCCCCTTTGCCGCCACTCTGAATGTGGAGGGAGAGAACCCTGCAGTTTGGCACTGAAAACAGCATTAACATGAACAACATTCCATCCTCCTGGGGCCCCACATAGTCAGGCTGAGTTACGCTGAGTGTGTGTTCATGCTGCTCTATGTAACGGGCATGTGTCTCTGTTTTATCTCATAATTTAATGTTTCTGAGGGAGTCCCCACGTGCATGGTGCTTTTGAATATATTTATTCTCAAAATATATAAATCTGAAGGTCCAGGAGAAAGGGAATTTTGCAGGCCACTCCCTTGTAAATCTGAGAGACACACCACAATTGGTACTGGCTGTGCAGACAGCTGATGGAAGGCTGAGGGGATGGAACACACAGCTGTGAATGCTTAGGCTTCAGAGTGTCTTTCATGGCCAATTTGGTGTTATTTGAATCCCTGTGCAAGTTGCCTCATAAGGCTTGGACTCTCTGCTGCCAAGTTTAGAAGGTAGAGAGGAGGCAGTATTTTCAAAAGATAAAGGCATGCCAGGGTGAATGGTTTCCACTCTGGTCTGCACAGAGGGGCCCTTTGAAATCCAGTCTCCTATTGAAACTCACTCCTCAGCTGCACAATCTGTGAAGAGCATCTGAAAGGCCATTCAGGACAGCCAAGACCTGGAGGCCCTGAGCAGGTGACTCTGGGCTGTTGGCAGGTTATTTGAGCACTGAGGTTCTTTTGGTCTCAGTTGCTCCATCTCAGCAGGTGAGTAAAGATCAGTGCTGCCCAGCCTCCCCCAGGCTGTTCTTAATCACTGTGGAGGGTAGTTTGTTCTCATGCCAAGCTCAGCACCTCTCAACAGGGAGGTCAGGCCATCCTCTGTGGATCTGGCTCTTGTCTGCTGGAGCCTCCGGTAGTCCAAATGCACCCAGGTTTACGCGTTCACAAGTATGCTCTTCCGCCAGCTTTGGGGCTGGTGCCAGGGTAAGTTTCAGAAGGACCTAGAAATATTAGGAATAAAGTTTTGCAGATATCTGCTGGCATTCTAGCATTTTCCATGGAGGAGCACCAGGCTTACTGGTGCCTGTTCCCAGCAAGGTCTATTTTTGAAATTTCTCACTTTTATGAGACCTCTGCTGATGTTGCACTGGAGACAAAACATAGTTCTTTTTCATACATCAGTGTCCCGCCTGTCTGCTCCTGCATTCCTGCTCCCCACACCTTCTAGGATGACTGTTAGGAACATTGGATTCTAATGGGGTAAACATATTTTCATTTCTACAAAGTTAACCCTACCTGTTAGGAATGCCCAAGCGAAAAGCCAATACCAAAATTCTCAATGAAGCACTCATACCTGACTCATCAGGGTAGGTGTGGAGTATTTCTCGAGCCTGTTGCTTGTGGAATCTTCTTCATCAGAGTGTGCCTTAGGGTTCGTCTTCCAGGGGACACACTGTGGGAAGTAGCGGTTTCTTTGCCCTAACGTCTGTCCCTGCATTCTACGTGCTTTATTGTGCAACTCAAAAGTATAGCACTTGGACCTTGATATTGTGTGGAAAGCTGTTAGGAATGGGGAATCCCAGCCAGACCTGCTGAATCACAATCCGCATTTTAACAAGATCCCCTGGTGGCTTCTCTGCTTGGTAAAGCTGAAGAAGCAGTGTTTTAGGCCGTGGCAGTGCCTTCACAGTTCCACCTAAAACCATTCTGCTAAAGGTCACCCTGTCTCCCCTCTTGCTAAAGAAATGGATTCTTGGCTTGGCACCTGTGGCCCAAGTGGCTAAGGCACCAGCCACATACACCTAAGGTGGCGGGTTCGAATCCAGCCCGGGCCTGCCAAACAACAATGACAGCTGCAACCAAAAAACAGCTGGGCGTTGTGGCGGGCGCCTGTGGTCCCAGCTACTTGGGAAGCTGAGGCAGGAGACTCCCTTGAGCCCAGGAATTGGAGGATGCTGTGAGCTGTGATGCTACAGCACTCTACCCAGGGGGACAGCTTGAGGCTCTGTCTCAAAAAAACAAAAACAAAACAAACAAACAAACAAACAAAACATGGATTCTTTTTAATCCCATCTTTCTTCTCCTCTCTGGTAATTTAATATCATACTGCTGATTGGTCCTTAAAACATTAGTGAGAAAGTAATGTACATTCATGACAATGAATTCCAACTGTACAAAATGGTGCAAAATAAAAAGTTAAAGTTCCCCTGCCCCATCCTCCTGTTTCTGATTCTCAAAACTCTCCAGGCTTTTGTTTTTTGCTTTTTTTTTTTTTTTAATGCTGCTCTTGTTCCTTTCAGAAATTTTCCTTAAGCATTTGGGTGTATCTAATTTTTTGTTGAAAACTGATATTATATTGAACATACTGTTTTGTAACCTACTTCACTGAACAAGAAAATCAGGGACAGTCTCAGCTTATGGAGGATCGTTCATGCCTTCTAACTTTTTCTCCCCTTATGGCACTGGTGTTTCTCCTTCCTGATTCTCCTCTGACCTTCTGACCTTTTTTCTAGTCTCTTGCTGTCCCCTTCCTGTCCCTCTGTGTTGCTCCAGAGTTCTGGCCTTATCCTTCTTCCTCCCTCCTGTCCTTGCTCTCCAGGCTGCCCTCACCCCCATGGGTGGCACTTCCCACATCTTTCGCTTTGGAGAAGTCCTCTCTTTTGAGCTCCAAGCCCATTGCCCATTGCTTATTGGGCATCCCATAAACCTCCCAAATTCAATATGTCCATGTTATTTGTCAAAATGTGCCCTTTCCTTCTTCTGTTCTGTTCCTGAACAAATGAAATTATGTGATTTCGGCATCACTCTGGTGTGAACACTCAGCTTCCAGGACTGTAAACGTCCAATAGTTATAATTGCTCATACCTTTTGGAATTTATCCCATAGAAATGCTTCAGAAGATGGGAAAAATATAAATTATGTGTAAATTATAGACGTGTAAATATGGATGTAAAGATACATACCAATCTTTCTTATAGCATTGTTCACAGTCATGAAAAATTGGAAACAGTACTCCATCTACAGGGATTTAGGTGGATAAATTTTGATTCATAGATCCTTGGAGAGGATCTATTACTCCATTGCCCTTGGAGGGAGGGCAATGGAGTAATTTAAAAGAAAGAAATCTGAATCTGTGCAAAGACTCACTAGATCAAGGGAAAGTTAAAAGTACTCAGTGCCAACATAATTGTAAACACTTCAGCAGAACTCTTGGCTATAAGTAATCCAGGATATTCTTAACATTTGAAAAATTATCAGAACAAAAACACAAAAGGTAAAAATTCTCCCAGAAACTTCAATGGACCGTGCATCCCATGACCCACCCAGGCTGGGAGCATTGCTGTAAACCAGAGGTTCCCTAAGTGTTACCTAGACACTAGGCACTTTGGAATTTCTTGTAGTGCTTTAAAATTACAGTTCCCACTCTCCCTCCCCAGAGTAAGAATGGGATGGGACATAAATCTGCACTTTTAGTAATCACACTGACACTTCAGAATTTCTGCTGCAGGCGGATGAGCTAAGCATCCCAGACCTCTAGAAAGAAAGCCAGGTCAGCATGCCTCATATTTTAATTAGAGATACGGAGGGGACTCAGCTGGTTCTGTCTCTTCTGGAGAGAGGTACCTATCTTATGCCCTAGGAGGCAAATCTCTGCAGCCTCCTCACCCATGGCCTCCTCTTCCTGGGTATCAGCTTCTACAGAGTGAGCTTGGAGGGCTTAGCTCCTGTGGCAGGGAAAACCCATCTCTCTTCCTTGGGTGAGGGAGGTGATTTGCAGGAAGTCTGCCAGAGGAAGATCTTCTCAAATAGAATAGATTTTCATCTGCCCAGCACTTATAATATTTGTATTATTTTTCATTATTACACTAGATACTGCCTCTGTCCTAAAAAATTTGGAGAGAAACAAAGTAAGTGTGACCATTTCCTTTTCTTCCATAATTCTTAAAAGTAAAAGTCATTACGTTCTAATCCTATTTATTTGCTGCCATGATACTGAATTAATGGTTTGTAAAGTGCTAACTCTTTTCCAGTCTCTTTTGCTACCTCCAAGTGTGAAGAGCCTTGGAAAGTCTCTTTCTTTCATGGTACAGATGTCAGAATCGGCCTGAGGACTGTGGCCCTCCACGGAACCCACTGCTCTATATCAGTTTTCAACAAGACAGGCCAGTGACTGTTGGATAAAGTCTGGCTCCCGTGCCAGTGTGTACCCCGTAAAGGTTTAGATGGAGATGTTATGTTTTCTACCTTAGACTGGTCAAAACAGCTAAGCTGCTTTTGTGAGACTTTGCCCAGGGACGGAGGTATTCTCCTGGTCTTGGCATCTCTGGAAGAAGGCAGCAAGTACCCAGCTCAATTCACGGTTTTTCCTTCTGAAGCAGTGACAAAGTTAGCATTTTTCCAAAATTGATCTATGTTTTTGAAAATAGTGGCTTTAGGACACTGAGAGTATATTCCTTCTCAGCCATGGGTAGAATTGTTCCAGGGACAGATATCCTTAACACTTCACCTCCAAGGTGTGCATAAATATCAGAAATGTTTATGATACTTTTGCAGTATTTTAATGCCAAATCTTTTGGACACTATAAACTTCAACTTCCTTCTAAGTTTGACCTGGGCACAGAGCAGGGCTTAGATTAGCAAGTCCAGTCAACCTCGAACTTTCTTGTGGAAAGAGTTTACAGAGACAGCAAACATTTTTATGCTTCTAAAGAAATACTCTATTAGGTGGTGACCCTAATTCCTTGTGCAAGCCCTTTCTCCCTCATGGAAATAGCTCTCACTTATAATAATGGGGCTTGCAGGACATAATTCACATACTTCTAATTCTTATAGCTCAGATGGGCTCCAGAGGACTCTCTGTCCCTTTCTCATACTAACCTCACTTTCCTGTAAAGCCTCGGTGGATACTCAAAGACATGTCTTTGCACTTCTAGGTTCTATCTTTGCTACCTCATAAAACACTCCTGTAATGAAGACAGCATAAATTTTACTCAAGGCCATGTCAACCCTGCCAAAGCAAGACCTTACCTATTCATCCGTTCATCCTTCCTTGATTCCACTGATATGGCACACGACCAGCCTTACACTAGCAATGTGGGGGGAGGGGGAGGTTTAGAAGGAAATCAGTAGAGCAATGTGACCGAGCCCCTGGTGGTGGGCTGCACTTAGGCAAGAAGGTCAGAGAAGGCCTCTGAGAAGGAGGGAGCTTGGAGACAACTATGGCAAGAACTGATTAAAAACAGTTCCAGATAAAAGTTCCAGTTTCTGGTTCCCAAAACCAGAAACTTCTGGTGGCATTCTAGAAATGGGGGAAGAAATTGACAAAGCTAGAATGTAGTAGGCAAAAAGGAAACAGGCAAGAAATGGGGATTGGAAGGTCTGCAGAGCCCCTTCATGCACACCCCATGGCGCTGAGTTTGGTCTTTTTCAAGCCATACAAGAAGCCACTAAAAGATTTTTAACCAAGGAAGTGACGTGAACTCCTTTACATTTTTTTAAAGGTCACATTGGCTTAATATAGGGAGAAAGGGCAAGTGTTGAAGTGGAAGACAGATCAGGAAGATGTTGCAGGTGTGAGATGACTGTGGCTAGGAGGGGTGGTAGCAATGGAGATGGCAGGGAATGGATGGATTTGAGATATGCTTCAGAGTTGGACTTAATAAGACTTACTGATACTTTGGGTTAATGGGCCCCAGCACATCTCAAATGGTATTTAAGTTTTATCAACATGATGATTACAAAGAGATGCAGATGTGCAAAAGAACCTCCATAGCTGACCACCTCCCTACATTGACCACCTCCTTAAGTTGACCTAATTTTCACAGACCAGACGTGCACCACACGTACGTATCAGTACACTAGGCCTAGCTCCTTGTGCAGATGAGTTTATTGCAGTCCCTCAGGGGGTCACCTTACAGAGGTTCTACTGTATTTATGATGAAGGAAAAAATAGCCCAGACGTTGATGCAGCTTCGTTAGTCAGTGAAGTTATTTATCCATTTTGGTTTATAATGGTGCTGAAACGTTCTCTCACAATGTGAGCACTGTATCCAGCGTATTTCCACAGCCAAGCATCTGGGGGTCTCCACTCAGGTGACAGCGAAATGTGGGTAGCTGAAACTGGAGCCAGAATGAAGGTCAAATCTGGTACCTCTGGAGACAAAATGAAACACGTAGTGAGACAGGCAGGGATTGTGGAAAAACAAGTTAGATACAAAGTTGGCTAGGGCCATGAAATCAAAAGCTTTAGAAAGTCTAAAGAATCTCCCAAAGATGAATCAGTTGTACCAACCAGCAAAGAAAAGTCAGCAGCCTGCCAGAGACTGAAGTTAAAGTCAGAGCAAAGGTAGCTTTAAATACGACATGCAAACGGGGCTCTGAAGTGGAGTCAAGCACACCCCTGGGTCTTATTACTTCCACTCAAGTCTGCTGGGGACAGCCTCTGGGTTCTGATTGACCTAGGCTGGAAAGGGTGGCCCTCCTCAGCCGGGGGAAGCATTGATTTAGGACTTTTCTCTGTCTTTGTGGAAACTGGAGGTGGCTGGCTCAGGGCCTTGGAACTATTGAGTTTTTCTAGATAGTGTTTCTCAAAGTGTGGTTGGTGGACAATTTACATCAGTAGCAGTTTGTTAAAATACAATTTCTAGCTGCACCGTAGGCTCTCCTAGAGGGGCTGAGCTTGCTTCATTAATTAAGCAGCTCCCCAGTGAATTGTAGACACATCAGAATTTGAGAATTTCTGTTCTAGTGACTGTGAAGGCTGATCTCTCAAGGTCCTCAGAGTAAACTTTGGCAGGTTTTTCCTCTAGTACTCCAACTTTTTCCAGGGTTTACAACCTGATTCCTGACAATTGGGTTTTCAGTTTGGGCTTAGATGTTGGCTATAAGGGTTTAGAACAGTGGATCTCAACCTTCCTAATGCTGAGATGTATTTTCATTGTTACAAAGGGGTCGTGATCCACAGGTTGAGAACCTCTGGTTTAGAATGAGAGTTCCATCTCCTCCTGGGAGAAGTGGAGACATCATGTAAATATCACCCATCTTGCCAGCTTCCAGAGGGTCCTAACATTCCCCTATCCTACAGTGCCTGCAGGACAAAGGTCCCCAAAACCCATGGTGGGGACACAGAGGAGCTAACTGTTCACTGAGTCATAGGAGCCTCCTGGGTCAGAGGAGTCCTTCAGGTGGCCTCTGTCCATAGCTTGGAAAACTTGTGGTAGTGGAGAAGACCTGAGGTGGGGTTGAGCTGTAAGTTTCCACTCACAAATGGGGAGCAACAAGCTTGATTTATTGCAGACAATGAAAAATTTCGCTACCATTAATAAATATTCAGTTCAAGGCTGCTGCATATTCTGGTAAATACGGAATTGTGGCTTAACTCTTACCTCTGGCAGGCACCTCATTTTCTTGCAACTCTTGGTTAAGCACTCAAATCATGGGTTATTTACAAATGAAGCACTTGCAGAAATAGCACTTTTGTTCCAAAATCTAGTTCTTTCACTTCCCAATCACTCTTGTTTACCGTCCCTAACATCTCTAGAAGGCTCTGTATCTAAAAATGCAGAGGAAATGGAATAAAGCAGAAGAGTGGCTTTCATATTGATATTCTCCACTCACTGTTAATGTATGTTGCCATCCAGTGGTTATGATGAAAATATTCAACTTCTACATAATCTCACCATGATTTAAAATTTACAGTCAGATCCTCTGGGTTATTATGTAAGAAAATATGTTTTTGAATCATTTCTATGGAATGTCTATGAAGCTGGACTATTTCTGTGGCAACTGATCATTTAAATCACCATCCGTATTTTCCTTAAAACAACCACAGGGAGAGAGTTGCAAAAAATATTCATCAATGGGTAACTTAGTTTTTAGTGGAATTAACTTTAAGCTAGATCATTTGGGCGCTACCAAAACATAAACTATAATACCATGTAGAATTTAGGAACCCTGGTTTTCTACGAATTGGAGTTTTGAGATCAGCACTTTCATTTCAAACTGAATCAAGGGTTGAGGTACAGTCAGTATTTCTAGGTGATTTCTCTTGGGTAGAAGGACCAGGATTTAAAATAAAACCTGATTCTTGTCTAGGGCCCACTTCCAACTCAGCTGATTTCCAAGCCCTGCTTCTTCTCTGTGCCTTGCTCCTTTGCATCCTCCTTCACTGGCGTTTGTTTGTAAGTGAAGCTAAATGCTTTTCTATGGCAAGTTGCTTTAGAATTTGGAGATTTAAAATTGAGGATCATGCATGGACTACTATATTAGATGTAAAGGAGTTTTATGATGGTATCACAATTATGCGCAGCTAGTTCAAATGTCAGCATGGTCTGTCTCCTGGACTGCAGAATATTTTTGAATTTTAGCTAAGCAAATTGATAGTTGAATTTCTTTTACATAAAATCATAGCTATCCTTTCAAATGTTAGAAATAAAGGAAGTCACGAATAAATAGATTCTAGGTAATTTTGATATAGATAAAATAGTCTAATTGCCAATTTGTTACTTTTATTTTCTTTCACTTTGCTGAGGTCCACATATTTAATGCCCTTGCTTATTCCTCTTAAAATGGAATCCTAAAAATTTGGGTGGATTTTATATATTCCACTAAGATGTACTGTATTTCCAAAGCTAAAAATCTTGACTTTAATGTATAAAGCCTCTCATGATTTATATTTTGGTTTTTGTAGAGATAACATCTTTCCCTTAGAGTCCACTAGCAGCTAAAAAAAAACACAGAAGGCCTTGTTGATGGAGAAGTCTTAGAGCCAAACTCTAGAGCCTGAGGGCAAAGTCCTCTGAGAAGGAGACACATTTTGAGTTCAAGCCTTACTGTTGCTCCCTCAGATCTGCACTGACTTCCCTCTAGGGTGAGACGTAAGATCATCCACTTGAACTATACATTGTGTCTCTCCTGCTGTATGTATTTGCCTCTCTACTTTATATGACGCCCATTTTTAAGGGGTCAAGGTGAGTAGCTCTCCACCCAGGTGAGGCTTGCTCCTTCACGGTGTGCAGTCATTGGCTGGGAAGTGGCTGCTCAGAGACCGCATTTCCCAGCCCTCCTTGTACCCAGGTGAGCTGTGAGCTCTTACCTTAGCAGAAGAGTGTGAATGGGGGTGATGTGGGTCACACCAGGGCCAAGGTGGGCCATACGCAGTCCTGCCTTTTCCTGGTGTGCTTCAAAAAATTTAAAGATTATTAATTTAATTTTTCAAAGATAATTTTTGAAGATAATTCAAAATAATTCTGAATTATTTTTGAAAAAAGTTGAAAGTGCAGTAAGCATATTCTTTTTTTTACTCTTTTTTTTGATTAACATAATTTAAGTGTACCATGGAAGTTTAATTCCACCAAGCGTGCTGAGAGGCGAAAAGGTTGAAAAACACTGGGGTAGACCAAGGGGATGGGAAAAGGAAGGGCCCCGGGGCCCTAAATGACTGCCTGCTGGGTGGAAAGCTGCCTGCTAATGACACTCATGCTTATCTATTAAGTTAATAAAAAAACCAAAATCCTCCCATGTTGAGCCACTGAAATTTGGGGTTATTTGCTCCTGTAGCCAGTGTCACCCTGACTCTGCTGTAGAGTGAAGCTGAGGAAGAAGATCCATGGTTGGAGTGCAAATCAGGGCGTCCGTCCCATCGTTTCAGAAGTCTCGCTTCTCAGCGCCCCGCTCCTCCTCGGCGCCCCGCTC
>NW_003852476.1:4567327-4579360 GCF_000181295.1 Otolemur garnettii | reverse complement strand
GGTGCCTTGCTTCTTTGCATCCTCCTTCACTGGTGCCAACCGGCCCCACCACTAGCAATGCTGGGACAGTAATTCTGAGCAGATTTTAAAAAGACACTCTTGTTCTCGAGATGTTTTATTGCTTCTTCCTGAAATGTCATAAAAAATGTGCAAATCTTGGGTGACGCCTGTGGCTCAAAGGAGTATGGTGCTGGCACCATGTGCCGGAGGTGGTGGGTTTAAACCCAGGCCTGGCCAAAAACTGCAAAAAAAAAAAGGACAAATCTTTAGAAACTGCAAGGTGAGTAGCTGGTGCCCTCCTGAGAGACACCCAGAGAACTGGAGAAGTCCCCACTTCTCCAGCCAGCCCCAGGCAAAATTGGGAAATCCGACGGGCATCTTGGGCCTCCTGCCTCCCTTCACCGATGTATGCCCAGCCTGGTGCTGCCCCAGCTGCTCACGGCCCCATTGTGGAGCCCAGGGCCTGTGCTCTCTCTGCTTCCTTTTCAGAGCCTACGCTCCCCACATCTTGTTTCCTTAGGGCCCCTCACGTTCCCCATTGTTAAGAGTGAGCTATCCAGGTTTCATTCCATCGGTCAGTTCTACCTGTTAGCCAGCATGGGACCCCCTTGTAGGTAACAGGCTCTGAAGGAGGGTGAACGGCTCCAGTGAGCTACCTGAGGGTAAGGCTAGGTCACGGCTCTGCGCAATCCCAGGCCCTGTTCTCAGCAGGAAGTGATCCAAAACTGCCCTGAATCTGCTCTAAGCCAGAATGCCCAGTCATGGATTTACACTGGGAATGTGTTGAGAGGAACTCCACCCTACCGGGGCGATCAGCTCATTGCTTCCTGGTGAGCACAGAGTTAGAGCAAGAACACTCAGGGAGGCTGAGATGGGGGGGGTCGCTTGAGCCTAGGAGTTTGTGGCTGCAGTGAGCTGTGATGATGCCACTGCACTCCAGCCCAGGCAACAGAGTGAGACTCTTTGTCTCAGAAAGGAAAAAAAGAAAAAGAAAAAGAATTGGAGTAAGACAAGTGGATTGTTGCGAACTTTCCATCCTGCTTTGGCAGCCTGTTCTCAAAGGACTGGAATCCTCAGCTAGAATCAGCGACTGCTCCCTGAGCCCATGTGGAAGGTCCCTTCTCCTGCCAGCCTGGCCCTGTCTAGAGCCCCTCCCTCTGGACTCCATGTCCTTCTCATTGCTCATCCTCCTTTAACTGGGATTCACACTCCTGGGCCAGATGGATTTGGGTCTTACCCGCAGCGCTTCCTACTGGCCGTGTGACTTCCGGCACATTTACCTGTTTGTGGTTCAGTTTTTCCCCCTTTGAACGAGTGTTCAAATTCCTCCCTTTGGAATTAGTATTCGGAGGGGATAATAGTACTCACATCACAGGATTCTTGTGAGGATTAATTGGGAGAATTTAGGTTAAGTGCTTGCCTTCTCATTTTATTACTATTTAAATATTAATGTTAATAATAATTATACTGAGAGAGAGGGATTTGGAAGAATCTAGTCCAGTTATTCATTTAATGCAGGACTACTTTCTGCAGCATACTCTTTCATAACATTTCAATGAATAAATTTCTTTATATGTCAGTTGATTGGCTGCCTTCCAGTAATTTATAGGAAGTTGATTTGATCTCACTGGTAAGTTAGTCCCCATGCAGGTTTCCTCTGGGGAGGTTTCCTGAACCCAGGGGACCCAATGTGTCATTTTCTGTGAAGCATTTTTTACAACATAGAGACGCTCGGGCCCCACCTAAATAGTCCAGACTTTAATCTTTGAGAGTAACATCTGCTTACAAGTATTTTTTAGTATCTTTCGGGTAGTTTAAAATGTCTAGCCAGAGTTTGCAACCACCAAGACGGCCCCACCTGGTGTCTGTCATTCTTGGTAACTTCAGTCCCATTGTCCCCACCCATGCTCAGGTGTTCCTCACACTGTTGACTCTGGTACTCAAGTCATAACGCAGTAACGAACTCCAAAATGTCAATGGCTTGGCTCAACCGACCTTTGTTTATAGCTCACAACAAGTGTTGGTTGCCGGGGACTCTTCTTTCATCACTTACAAAGGGATCCAAGCCCCCTCTGTCTTGTGCCATTGATCTCAACACATGGCTTCTCAGGTTGCCGTGCCATGGGAAGAAAGAGCTGGAGGCTCACACTGGCCCTTGAAAGCCTCCTCCTGGAAATGGCCCGTGTCATTTCTGCTTATGGTGGATTGGCCAGAATAAGTAACACACCTCTATGCATGATGAAACGTGGAGTACCCTGGAAATTTTTTTGATTGTTTCAGGTTAATTGAGGGCACAAAGAATTAGGTTACAATGTTTGCATTTGCTAGGTAAAATCCCTCATATAATTGTATCCCAGCTCCCAGAGGTGTGCCATACACCCTAACATTGTACCCATTAACTGGGAGCACGGCCATCCCTACTCTCATTCCCCCGCCCCCCCACCTTGAATTGATTTGAGTTTTTCTCTTGCGTGGTGTGTATTAGAACATCTACTGGCTTCCTATGATATGCTGGAAATGTGACGAGGTCCTTATCACAGAATTCTTGCACAATGATCTCGTATTTTTAGGTATTCATGGCACTTACCACCCAGTAGATGGTGCGTGCAGTTGTTTATTAGTTTATTGCCTGTCTCTCCCAACTAGACTTTAAGCTCTTTGAGATCACAGCTTTTTGTTTGCTGCTGTATCTCTAGTGCCTACCATGATGTCTAGTGAGTGGTGGGGACTCAACAAACATTTGATTAATAAATGAATAGGGACTCCAGACACATAGGTGAAGCCACTGAAGTATATTTATTGTGTGACAGTGTGTTACATAATAGGTTATGTTCTCTTCCAGAATTTCATTTGAATGTTATTGAGTCCAGTGGAAGGTTAAAGAATAATGGGCCAATTGAGAGAGAACATTGTGTGTGGATCTCCTGCAGTTACTCATGAAGAACATTTGTCTCTTGGTTGTGCACTCCTGGAGTGACCAACCCAAGACAGGGCAGACATAGTCAGCAGAGGGAGATGCTTTCCAAGGGTCAGCTGACATAGTCATTAAGAGATGCGTTTTGGCACAACTGAAGGTGACATCACTATGGACCTGTGCTTTTCTTTGCTGAGCTCAGCTCATCAAATCTGCACAAGACCAGTTTATTGAAACATTATAACCCTATAAAATGGAAAGCTTTCTGTAGTGAATGCTTCTCCTTATTTTGAATATTACAGAATCAGTGACTAGCAAGGTTGTTTTTTTTTTTTTAATTAAGGTCAATATAGAGACAGGCAGTATAATGTAATTATTGAGGTGTGAAATCTGGAATGACAGAGATTTGAGTGTGAACCTGGGGCCCCACCTCTTACTGGCACAAAACTTCCCAAGCCTCAGCTGTACAATGTGACTAATAATTCCTACTCCCTAGAATTGTAGTGATATTTAGATCAAATAATGTTGTTAAGGCACTCGGGTTGGTAGGAGAACTAGCACATTGTAAATGGCAGCAGTTATTACCACATTCCATAGCCAGATTGTATTTTCTGTACTAGATGAGGAGATATACCCAGGTTGTGGTCAGGAATGGGGGTTACTCAAGGACATAAGAGAATGTGAAGCCACATGAATGGGTCATCCTCTGGGCATCAGTCTCTGGCCTGGGGCTTCCCAGGCCAGCTTTGTGGTGAGCCTGCCCTGCTCTTGGCCTCAGGCACCAGCCCACCTTCCTTTGCACTCAGGATGGGGAGGGTCTCACTGTGCTGCTTTGTCACCACCCAGTGTGTAGCTCACTTGACCCAGCCCATCTCAAGGACATTATTCCTCCTCATGGTCAACATCTAGCTCAGGCCTCCAATTCTAGTCCTTGTAAGTATGGCCATGTAACAGGATCAGTTAGCAGAAGGGACCATTGGAGCCACTTCCCTTTAATAAGGTCTGAATTTGTGGTCACCTTGGAGGGCAGTAGACTGCTGTCCCCTATTCCTCCAAGTGAGACTACACACAAAAAAGTCATCCCTACGGTGTGTTTTTATGAGGCGGTACTTTCTGAGCCATCAGCTTGTTTAGGAATATTTGAAGTAGCATTTGGGAGTGAGATTCAGTTGTGTTCTCACCATTATAAATATGGAATCACCTCTTTGGAGTGGATAGACAAATTCTGGAGGGTTTATCCATTTCTTATATAAAATGCCTCAGATACCTGCTATTTCTCTCACAAAGCTCTCTCCTGTTATATGCTTCCAGCTACCCTAAGTGGGAAGGAGCTTGGGTGCATTTCCTGTTCGGGGCATCTTTTTACTGCTTTTCCTCCTTCCTTACGGGCAGATTGGACGGGCACTCGGCAGGGCCAGGATCTACGCAGTTTCCGTCTCCCTACAGGGAGGCTTCTTGTAAAAACTTGCTTGTTTGGTGGGTTTTGTGTCATCATTTTTTGTCCACTGTTTACATACTTTAAAAGACAATTGTGCATCAACTCACTTCAAAAATCCAAGAGCTTGTTAGAGCTTGAGGTATTTCACAAGCTCTGACAAAGAATTATTGCCTGTAAAATAAGATATTTCTGTCATCTTTTAAAGAAGGAGAGGTAAAGGTTGGCTCTTCAAATATTTAGTTATTACCTGTGATTTGGAATGAACTCATGGTTCTGTTTTCTTTCCAAAATATTTTAAATAGATTATTCTGCAAAGTTGCACAAATAGAGATAACAGTGTAATGAACCTCCATATATATATATATATATATATATGATTCAATAATTATCATTTTGTCATATTTGTCTTACCCGCTTTGGAGGGAAGCATTTTCAAATTAAGTCACAGCCACCCAGATATTTCACCCTTGAGCACTTCACTGTCTTTCTCTAAAAATGGGAACATTTTCTTATGTAACTATAGGACCGTTATTACACTTAATGAAACAAATATCCTAGCATCATCCAATGCCCAGCTTATTTTAATATTCTCCCAAGAACCTTCCTTGTTTTTCTCCCTTTAGTTGGTCAGTTTTAACCAGCCAGTGAGCAAATCTCTCTTCATTTGCTGTTCTTCTGCGTTATTAACTATAATAAGAACACAGAACAGTGGAAAGTTCTATGAAGTGGTGTAAGCACACAGAACTGTTGATAGGATTCTTTGGTGCAGACCTATTTACATGGTTCTGTTTCTAAATCTCTTGCTGACTCCTCGGTAATGGGGCCTTGATAGTCACTATACCTCAGTGAGAAAGTAAATGAGTATTCCATGGCAGAAGCATTAAATAATATTTGTGAAGCAGATCAATAATATGCCCTTTGCTTGGCATGCTTCATAAATCTTGACAAAACCTTCCCATGCAGCTGGATAACCCACACCAGCCTGTAAATATAATGAGCCTGACTTTCAGTTGACAGTACTTTTCTGGGGCATCCCCAGAGAGATTTGGTGAAGCCCTGTTGCCAGTGGAATCACCATTGCAGGTTTAGTGAGAAAACAACGAGCCCCCTATCCAGGCAGAAGCAATTGGACAGGCAGTGTGTTTACACCTTATGTAATGTCAGTTGTATTTCAACATTAGCCAAAAATATCATGCAAAGGTATTTGAAAAGGAGAAAAACAAATCTGGTTTATAATGTGTCTGAGGATGGCTGCCGTTGCTATGGAAATCAGAGTTTCACGCTTTACTGCACTGAGCTTGTTTTTGAACAGATTCCTTAGGCTGTGGGCTTCTCCTCCCCCTCCTATCCTGGGCGGCTTTGTTAGACATAACCTTTCCTGAATAATATTAGCATATCCCTTGTGTGAAAGCACATTAGGTGCTAATTCTTGGAGTTGTTTTTAGCAGAATGATTTAACAAGGCCGGATTCCGTTTTCATCTGCATGTTTTTAAATAGACTGGCTCCGTAGTCAGTGGTAATATAGAGCTCTGCTTGGTGCACAAGGAAATGTTAGTTTAATATTTTAGTGCCATCTGCTGTAAGTTCCATGGCATTCTACCCCATCTGGCTTACTTGCAACAATTCCTTTATTTTTTTTAGTCTGGGTAGAATACAGCAAATCTCTTCCCAAATCTTTCATACTAATTGGCTCTATTTCAGCCTAGCAATTGCTGGATGAGGCTGTTGTCAGAGAAATGTGTTCCCTTGACTCTAGGTGTTCATTTCCTGAAGACTTCTGTTTCAGCTTAGTTTTGTGTATGGGTGGTGTGTGTGTGTGAGAAAGAGAGAGAATACCACATAGTGAACTCCTTTCTAGACCTCACTGCTGTATCTCAAATGACTTCTGAGTCTCCCTGAGTTAACAATTTTATATTTAGCAACATTACTATATAAATAATTATTGAGAACCTACTACTTGCCAGGCTGTTTCCCAGACCCTTGGGGAAACAGGACAGAGCAAAACTCTCCTGCTCTTGTGGAGTTGTGTTAGTGAAAGAGATTAATAGTATAGAAATAAACACACATAATATAGTATTAGGTAGTGGTATGTGCTGTGAATTAAAAAAAAAAAAAACAGGTTAAGAAGAGCTATTGTAAATAGGATGGTCCAAGAAGGCCAGATAGATGATAGAAATAAAATAGTGGGATGACCACTTCTAATGTGCTAAAGTTGCTAACAACAAATGTGCCCTCTGTGCCTTGAGGCTTTTGTTGAAGAAAGATGTTTGCTGTTAGTTAATGAATCATGTTTACCACTAACCAGGAACATTATACAGATGAAAAACAAATCTGTTCTTTGAAAACCATCATAGAGTTTCTGCTGTCACTTTGGAACTGGATAGACCTTGAGCTTGACTCAGCTTGGCAGTTCTTTTAGGTCAGCACATGGTTTGAGCACCTATGTACTATATCTAGTTCTTTGCTGGGTTCCTTGGGGCAGACCAAAGAACCTCATCTTGGGATTTTCTTCTCACTGAATGCTTCACCAACTCTCAACCCATCAACAGGATAGAGTAAAGGAATATGGAACATTTAAATAATAATACCAGAGGACCCACAGTGACCTCAAGAGGGTGAGAACTAAGGCCCCAAGTGGCTCTGTAGCCCGGGAGCCTCTCCCTGTGGTGGCTTCTGGGAGGCCGACACAACGGCTATGGCGTAGGGTCAGTCCAGTACCCTCCTCTACTAGGAAGAAAGAAATGACTAAAACCCCATGAAATCAAATCTTCTGCTAAAGGAGAAGCAACTCACCATCAGAGAGTTGTATTGCTGGCTCTTCTGAGGAATGCAGTAGAAGTCTGTCTGTGCCACTTTGCCCAGTGTGTGAGAATGTGTGTGCTTCATAAACAGAAAAAGATTACTAACTGCAAAGAGAAGAAACTGTTCCAGGGTGTACAAACCCCACACCAACCTCCAAAATGATGGCAAATACTGTTCTGATCTTAGCAACTCAAAGGAACCTTTGCATCTTTTATTTATTCAACACATATTTCTTGAGCAACTACTATGGATCTGGCACTGTGCTAGGGTACATGATCATGATATCTGCCCTGAATAAGTTTCATTTTACATAGCTCTGGAATAGAATTTTTTGGAACAAAACTGAAGTTAACACTGTGTTTCAGCATCTGATTCACGCACACAGCACTGGTGCCAGTCAAATCCAGTTTGGGGAGCTGGAACAATTGACAGTAACTCTCATCTTTGCCATGTCAACAGTTTTGGCTTGATAACTTGGAGTTCAGTGTATGACAGTAGTGTAAGCCAATGTTAGTATCAGCTATAAGACTAATTTTTTTTGGCTTCTTTGTTAAATTTCTATATATTTTTTCACAATCAGAATTTTTAAACTCTTACAAATAAGTAAATAACAAAGAATAGTCCCATTCTTCTTCCCTTTCCCTACATCTTTATAGGGGAAAGAAAAAAGTTCTCAGAAACTCAGTGAGATTATGACCTTTGCAAAACATGAACCTTCTGCTCTTCCTTTAACCAGAAATCCAGGAAAGAGGCTCTCAACATTCTGCATATTCTCTTTCTTCCTTAACAGTCTCAGGCTTTGGGCCTTCCTATTATGTGACCAATCAGGACCCTTCTCAGACACCTTGCATTTGGACCACACCTTCTGTGGCAAACTGACAACTCAAATGTTTGCAGATTGCAATCTGACTACAACCATACTTTTAACAAACATTTATACCTGACTGCTCCTTTCCACTAAAAACAACAAATATAATTTGTAGAAGCATTTAATGGTTTCCCAATCCCCAAGCTCATCACAGAAGCAATGAAACATGAAGGCTTCTACCACTATTTTAGATATTCCTGGTGACTAAAAAAACAATCTGTGTATACCAAAGAGAAAGGTTATGTTTATTATGCATGTGTCTTATTTTTCCTGTTGTAGTATGGCAATGTCTCTATCATAAATAAATGTCTTGCCAAAAACAAAGTAAATGAAATGAACAAATAAATAACACCAGGGGAATTCTGGGAAGATGGCTAACTAGTAGCAACCTCAGCAGAGGCTGCTGACCAGAGGAAGAAAAACTGGACAGAATCAGACTCTATGAAGCCAAAGGTGGGGAGCTGAGCCAAGAAAGTTTAGCAAGCTGTGCCTCCAAGGAAGAGCATTCAAGAAAACAAATTACAGGTACAAAGCCTATCTACTAGAGAACAGGAGACCCCTCCCCCAAGTGGGAGGCTGGCAGTGGACTCTCTGTGAGTGAGCAGGGAACAAAAGACTTCTCATTTTTGCCTCACTGGAGAGAGCCGCTAAACTCCAGGTCTCTTTCTCCAGGGAGGTACCACTTGGAAACCTAGATACCACCCTCTGCTGGGCATAAAATTGAACAAATATTTTCCCCACAAGTCCAAACTCCCAGTCCCCCTCGCATGGCGGTTGGAAGTTCTATGCCCTGCAGAGTGTTTGGTCTTTTCCTGAGAGATCTGAGTATAGTGTGAACCACAGAACATCAGGATGGAATCTGTGACTAGTGGGGAAGAAACAGGGCATGAGTAGAAAGAAACATTCAGCAGGAGGAGGAGCAGTCCCCTGGTTATGACTTTACCCAGCCAGTGGTAGTGCCTGCAAGCAGAAGAGTGGTTGCCCAGTGTGGATTTGAGTTTGGTGGGTAGGCGGGGCTGGGCCCAGGCTCCAACTAGGCCAGAGAGCAGAGAAGTAGACACCAATGTGGACTGAGTCTGGCAGGAGGGGGAGTGGACCCCTGGTACCAATTGAGTTGTTGGAGATCCTTGGATCCCTCCCTATTGAGCAGGGTTTGTACTGCCCAAGACAATTTGATTGGAACTTGCCTGTGGGACTATCCACCCAAGGAGTCTCTGAGGTTGACCTTGAAAGTTCTGTAGCAGAAAAGAACTAAATGGTGGGGTTGGGACACTACAGCTGTCGGTATCTCTTCACAGCCGAGATTTAAACCTAGTACTATGGCTTCTTTAGGATAGGGTAGAGGTTGGCTTATTTCAAAACAGAGCCAGCTAGAGCTTTCTCACCAAGTAGGGCCTCAGGGTCTCTGGCCAAAACCCTGAAAGGGGCCTTTGTAAGGTTGTAGGGGATAAGCCACAATTACAAAGCCTAGTGTTGGAGCCAGGACAGCTCCAACCAATTAAACTGTCAGGAGGTGGACCGCTATACATTTTCACTCTGGGTATGTCTCATTCAGGTCTCAGGTACCAAAACACCTTAGAACTCACAGTCAGTATTAGTAGAAGCCAGCATCTCAACAGCAATCTCGCAGCAGCAGTCTGTCAGTTTTAGTCTGAGCAGCCTTTCCTGAGGCTATTTATAGAAGTGATACACCACAGGTGTGGAGACTGCGATGCAATAATGTCAGTGTTCTCATCTTGTGCTCTTACATGCGCTCATGCTCTTTAATGAGAGGCCAGTGATGTTAAATCCCTTCCCCACTCCCTTATTGCCAAGGTGTTTCTTTTCAGGTGTCTCCTATACCTAGCACTTTGGTAAGTGGCTGATTAACTCTACTACCTGGGAACCCATATTCAGTCTCACCCTACCAGTTCTAATAACCAAATGGTGGAAAATAAACATGGAGCAGAACCAACAGAAGAACTCTGGCAACATGAATAATCAGAGTGGATCAAACTCTCCAAGGAATGACAGAGGAGATACAATTGAAGATGCTATGCATAGGCAAATGGCTGAAATGTCAGAAATAGAATTTAGAATATGGATGGCAAATAAGATGAATAGAATGGAAGAAAAGTTAGAAATTGAAAGCCAAAGAGTAGTTCTAAAGTTGTCTCAAGAAATTGATAAATTCAAAGACAATATCACAAAAGAAATGGACATAATGAGAAAAGAGATAGCAGAGCTCAAGGAAATGAAAAAGTCATTTGAGGAGTTCCAAATTATAATAGAATCCCTCAGTAATAGAGTTGGCCAGGCAGAAGAAAGGATCTCTGCAACTGAAGACAAAGCTTTTAAACGTTCCCAAATGCTCAAAGAGGCAGACAAATGGAGAGCAAAACCTAATCATTCCCTGAGAAAGTTGTGGGATCACTCCAAAAGATCAAATGTTTGTCTTATAGGAATTACTGAAGGAGAAGAGGATGGTCCTAAAGGAACAGATGCTCTACTCCAAGAGATTTTGGAGGAGAATTTCGCAAGCACTGCAAGAGATACAGAAATTCAGATAGTAAACAGTTTTAGAACCCTAGCAAGACTCAATCCAAATAAAGCATCTCCTAGACACATTGTCATTAACTTTGCCAAAGGAAAAAGAAAGGAAAAAATTGTGCAAGCAGCCAGATGTAAGAAAAGCATTACCTTACGTAAAGGAGAAATATTAGAATGACTGCGGATCTCTCAGCCAAAACTTTTCAAGTCAGAAGAGGATGGTCATCAACCTTCAATCTCCTAAAACAAAACAACTTTCAGCCCAGGATCCTGTATCTAGCTAAACTTAGTTTCATTTGTGATGGAGAAATCAAATACTTTAATGACATACACATGTTGAAGAAATTTGCCATAACTATTCTCAAACTTATCCTCCACACTGACCAGTACAATGCTCTTTCACTAAAGTAAACGCACTCAGAAATTTTTGAACAAAACCCAACTTCTACAGTCATGAAAGGATTAAAAACATCCACTGGACTTTTGAAAAACATGACACCCAAAACACTACCATGCTTATCAATTCTCTAAATTAATGTGGCTTAAATTATCCTCTAAAGAGGCATAGTTTCTCTGACCAGATACATAAACTCAGACCAGATATCTGCTGAATACAAGAATCTCATCTTACCATAAAGGATAAAAATAAGCTCAGGGTGAAGAAATGGACATCTATAATACAGGCAAATAGAAACCAGAAAAAAACAGGGGTTGCAATTTTATTTGCAGCCACAATTGGCTTTAAACTAACAAAGATAAATAAAGATAAGGATGGTCACTACATATTTGCCAAGGAAAACACCCAACATGAAGAGATTTTGATAATTAACATTTATCCAACCTACCAGAATGCTCCTCAATTTATAAAGCAACCCCTAATGGAGATGAACCACTTCATGTGTTCCTGCACCATAATATTTGGATATTTTAACACCTTTTTGAAAAACTTGACTAGATCTTCCAAGAAGAAATTAAACAAAGAAATATTAGACTTAAACCTGAATCTAGAACAATGGACTTAACAGACCTCTACAGAACATTTTCATCCCATAAAATATACACTCTTCTCATCAGCCCACAGATCATCCTCCAAAATTGAACAAATCTTAGGACACAAGTCTAACGTCAATTTAAAAGAATAGAAATTATTCCTTGTATTTTCTTGAACCACCATGGAATAAAAGTTGAACTCAACACCAACAAGAATCTTCATATTCAAACAAAGTCATGGAAACTAGATAATCTTGGGCTGAATGATAGCTGGGTCAAAGACAAGATCAAAAAGGAAATCACCAAATTTTTGAAACAAAAAGATAATGAAGACACAAATTATTATCAAAACCTGTGGGATATTGCAAAGGTAGTCATAAGAGTCAGTATAACATTGGAAGCATTCATTAAGCAAACAGAAAGAGAGAAAGCCAACAACTTAATGGATGATCTCAAGCAACTGGAAAAGGAAGAACATTCCAACCCCAAAC
>NW_003852476.1:4549942-4566062 GCF_000181295.1 Otolemur garnettii | reverse complement strand
GAATCAACATTATTAAAATGTCCATAATACCCAAAGCAATCTACGGATTTAATGCAATCCCTATTAAAGGACCATTGTCATACCTTAAAGAGCTTGAAAAAATAGTACTTCACTTTATATGGAAATAACCTCAAATAGACAATACATTACTCAGAAATTAAAACAAATCAGGAGGCATCACTTTACCAGACTTCAGGCTGTACTATAAATCTATAGTGATCAAAACAGCCTGGTACTGGCACATAAATAGAGAGATAGATTTATGGAACAGCATAGAGAGCCAAAAGATGAACCCAGCTACTTCTTGTCATTTTATCTTTGATAAGCCTATTAAAAACATTCACTGGGAGAAAGACTCCCTATTTAACAAATGGTGTTGGGTGAACTGGCTTGTAACCAGTAAAAGACTGAAACAAGACCTCCACCTTTCACCATTAACAAAAATTGATTCTCATTGGATAAAGGATTTAAACTTAAGGCATGAAACTACAAGAAGAGAGTACAGGGAAAAAAACTTGAAGAAACCGACCTGGGAGAATATTTTATGAGGAGGACTTCCCTGGCAATTTAAGCAACACCAAAAATACAGTACTGGAATCTGATCAAACTAAAAAGCTTCTGCATGGCCAAGAGCACCATAAGTAAAGCAAACAGACAACCTTTAGAATTGGAGAAGATATTTGAAGGTTATGTTTCTGACAAGGGTCTGATTACTAGAGTCCAAAGAAAGCTCAAACTGATTAATAAGAAAAGAACAAATAACCCCATTTCTATGTGGCCAAGAGACTTGAACAGAAACTTCTCTAATGAAGAAAGGCACATGGCCTACAAACACATGAAATGTGTTTGCTCATCATCTTTAATCATCAGAGAAATGCAAAACAAAACCACTTTGAGATATCATCTAACTCCAGTGAGACTAACCCACATAACAAAATCCCCAAACTTCAGATGTTGGCATGGATGCAGAGAGAAGTGAACACTTCTACACTGCTGGTGGGAATGCAAACTAATACAACCTTTTGGGAAAGAAGTTTGGAGAATACTCAAGGAACTAAAAAATTGACCTATCATTTGATTCTGTAATTCCTCTACTAGATATATATCCAGATGATCAAAAATCATTTTACAACAAAGACATTTTCACCAGAATGTTTATTGCAGCCCAATTCATAATTCCCAAGACATGGAAACAGCCCAAGTGCCCATCAACCCATGAATGGATTAACAAATTGTGGTATATGTACACCATGGAGTACTATGTAGCCATAAAAAAGATGGAGACTTCACATCTTTTATGTTTACCTGGATGGAGCTGGAACATATTATTCTTAGTAAAGTATCTCAAGAATGGAAAAAAATGTATCTGTACTCAGTACTACTATGAAATCAATATATATTCACCCACACATTCATATGAATGGTAAAACATAACTATAGTCCAGAAAGTAGAGGGGAAGAGGAGAGAGAGGGAAAGGGAGGGAGGGAGGGGAGGGGAGGGAGGAGGTGGGAAGAGAGAGAGTACTTGGAAGGACCTCACTCAATATGCATGATGAAATAGTACATTTCAAAACTATTAAGAAAAGAATATAATTGTGATATACGTGTTCACCAGTTCAATGTAAGCAACCCCATAAATGCATCAATGTATACAGTTTGATTTAATTAAAAAATTAAAAATAAATAATAATACCAGGTGCCATTATGATTAACTTTTACTACAAATGGTGCCAATCTTAAGTGCTCTTGGATTTCAGAAGAAGGTGAAGAGTTAAGGTGTGTAGCACATTTCTCTTTACCTCTGCTCTTGAAAGGTCTGTCTGAGCTTTCCATGGAGCACCATGGAAACAACTAATATTCCTGTCATTAGAAACAAAAATAGATTCTGAAGTCCGGGAATTAGAACCATGAACGTGTATTACTCTGTGTGTTTGGTTGGCGTGTGTTTGCTCACATGTGTGCACACACTCACAGGTGCAGATTTTTCCATTCATTGGTTAAGACTCAAGTCTTAAGCACCTACTGTGCATGAGTTATTGGGATGTGGTGGAGGTAGTGTAGGGACAGAGCGAATCTCTCTTTTCTTCTATGAAAGCCTGAGTCTTTAAATAAACTGACAATAGACAGATTAACAGGAGAAAAGGCATACAAATGTGCATGGAGCCACACAAAATATGAGACTCAAAGAATGGCCAGATGATTGAAACTTAAATACCTTCTTCACAGGGGAGAGCAAAACAGGAACTGTAGGCAATTTTAGAGGAAGAATAAGTGCTTTGGTCCATAGCCTGGACCAAAGTTCCTCTGGGCTCTGGGAAAAATGATGATAAGTTGTGGGAAGGTAAAGGGCAGAATTTCACTATGAATAAGGGTTATCTTAATTATGCAAATGAAATCTCTCAGCCCTTAAAAGAATAGTTGAAAGGTGAAAGGTCTGTCCAGGCAGTATCCTGGATATGGACACTTACAGTTTCCTCTCCTGTGATGAGTTAATCTTCCCTGGTTAATGTAGATTCCAGAAAGGGGGTCCAAAATAATTGTATTTCTTATGGATAAACTTAACTCAGTCAGAAAAGCGAACTTAGACAGAGTCCCTCTCTGTGCTCGGGGTGGGGGCAGGAGAAGGTCAAAGAGAGACCTTTGTTCTGAAGCTTATTTCTGAGGCCTTTCCATCTTTGTTCAATGCACTTGGCATGCCAAAGCTCCATGTTTCAGGGTACCATTTTCTGAGCCTCAACTGAAGCTAAAATAAATAAGGCATTCGTAGGAACATACATATAAATGAATGAGTGCAGTACAGTGTTATGCTGTGAACAGCAATGAAAACAGTGCTCCCCAGCCCTGTCTGTGGTATTGATTTAAGTGTTGATGGTTGAGATATATGAGTATTCTGATCTCTCTATGCCTGTTTCCTCATGTCTTCGAAAGATCTGGGGCTGGGGGACACAGGAACAGAATAATGATTTCTCTCCCTTTCTTAGGGAGAAAGGTTGGCTTGTCTTGAGGTAATGACAGCATGTTTTGACTTACTGGGAAATGAGCCGCATAAAAAGAATCATTGCTTTAATTGCTTGAGTACCATTGTCACATGCTGTAGTGATAGTGCACAGTGGGAGAGAAGCAACAGTGAGAATGCATTTTCTTCCTCTTTCCCTGTTTACACAGTGTACTCGGAGTTATAGGGGATAACTTTAGAGACTTGTTAGCTCTCTGCACAATTAAATATAAATGCTCACCTCAGTATAGGCTGATCATGGGGAGCTGCTCAGTTGGAGGTGAGAGGACAGCAACTCTCCCTCTTGTACGTCTGCATGGTCTCCCCTGCCCTCATTCTTGAGAGCCCATGTCAGCCTGCATGGAAGCAAGTTAAAAGTGGGTTGGGGAATAGGGTGAGACGGTTGAATGTCATGTATCCCCTCTACATTCAAGGGTGCTTTTAATAAGGCACTTCTGGCCAGGAAAGGAGAGATTTAAGCCCATTACATTTCCCTTACTATTTATAAAATTTTCATGTCTTGAACATCACTTTTCAGAGCCAGGAAAGTATTTGTTGGGAGTAACTCAAAGCTGTAATGGCAGCTTTCTGCTGAGTGTTTATAATGATGATCTAGCTCTCTGATTCCCCACTTCTCCCTTCCCCCAACCCAATATGCTCAGTTGGCATCAAAATGGTGTGTCTGTGGCATGGGACACAGCCTTTGTGAGTGGTGGCTTTTCCTCCTGATCACATGTTGGGGGAAAATCAGCAGGAACAGCAGCAAGTCAGTTCCAGGCCAGCACTGGCTCTCCCAATCCAGGGAGAAGTGGTTCTCACTGCCACTTTCATAGCCTTCCCTCCTCTCCTCTGGCCTCATGGCTGGCACTTTGATTATTTATCAAATTTCCTTTTACTTCTGTACTGTTTGCACAAGGCAATGCTGAATTCAAAAAAGAAAGAGCCCAACCATCCACTTTGTTCTAATGCACGGACACCTTGTCAATGCAAATGGGGACAGTGTGTAGGTTTTAGTGCTCTGGGCCTTTGAAGCAGTGAAAGCTCCCTCTTTTGGGTGCCAGCAGGGCTTCAGAGCTCTGAGCATTTGTCTGCCTTTCTCCTCCTGACAGACTATATCATACCTACTGCTCTTTCATCATCCTCACAAAGACATAAGGAGAAGTTTGCCAAGATGGAACACTGTTAAAGTGGGATTTCTGAGCAGTGTTGTATGATCTCCACAGTAGATCTTTGAACCTCGCAGAGGTTTGACTATTCTTGGAAACAGTCTAATAGTTAGAATTCAAGAAACCTTGTGCTGGGATCATGTGGGGTCCTAAAATTGTACAAATATTTCATGGGAGCATTTTGCTAGGCCAAGACTTATTGCTTCATTAGACTCTCTGTGGGAAAGATCTGTGACTCAAAAGAAAATGTTTAAATAAAAAAAGAGAAGACACCAGACTACATCATTTCTCTGTATTTCCATGCTATTGGAAAACCCAAATCTGTCATTTCCTCCATTATTAACCTCTTCCCCCCAAGAAGGCAGAAGAATATGACATAATCATCTTTGTTTTTCTGGCATTTCAAACTCAGTAAACTCAAAGCCCTATGACAAGGCCTCAGCCTGGATCACCAGTGTTTGCAGTACAACATCTGACCAAAAGGACACCATTTAAAACAATGAACACATGAGTGCTGCCTGACAATAGAGATTTAGTTAAATCATTACACACGTATGACTGGCTGGTTTGCTGATAAAACACATGTTCATTGTCACATCTCCCATGTTGGGCACTGTTTGAGGCATGTGAGATACTCAGTGAACGAATATTTCTGTCCTCATGAAATTTACATTCTTGTGGGGGAGAGAAAGACAAAACCAATAAACATACATGTAAAGTATATAGTATCCTAGAAAGTGATATGACTCCAGGGATAAAAAGAACAAGCTAGAGAAGGTTGGAGGGATCAGGAATGTGGTGGAGGGAGGAGCAGGTCAGACATTAAATGGAGTCGTAGGGGATCAAAAACTCCTTGAGGAAGTGAGAGTAGACCAAAGCTTTAAGGAACGTAGGGCTGGTGCCACGGCCCACGCCTGTAATCCTGGCACTCTGGGAGGTTGAGATGGGCAGATCACTTGAGCTCAGGAGTTTGAGACCAGCTTGAGTAAGAGTGAGACAGGGTCTCACTAATTTTCTACTGAAAGTAAAAAAAACTAGCTGGGTATTGTGGTGGGCACCTGTAGTCCCCACTACTCAGGAGGCTGAAGTAAGAGGATCACTTGAGCCCAAGAGTTTGAGGCTTGCTATGAGCTGCGATATCATGGCACTCTAGCCTGGACAACAGAGTGAGACTCTATCTCAAAAAATAAAAACAGACAAACAAAAAAATATTTAAGGAGGTGAAGAATTTAGCCAAGTGGATATCTGGTGGAAGGATGGCTGTAGTAAGGACCCATGGTGGAAGTTATCTGATGTGTTCACAGAACTGCAGGGAGGACAGCCAGGTGACAGAGGGTAATGGCCACAGGCATGTAAGCAAAGGAGGGACATGCTCTGACTTAAAGAGCTTGCTCTGCTTGCTGCACAGGGATTAGGCTGTAGAGGGGTCAGGCTAGGAGGAAGACCTGTCAGGAGGTTCCGAAAACTCAAGTGGAAGATGATGGTAGACCAGGGCAATAGTTGTGGAAGTAGTGAAAATTGGTCCAATTTTGGAAATATTTTGAAGATTTCCTGATCAACTGGATGTTGGGTGGGAGAAGAGATAGGGATGGCTCCACAGGTTTTCATTTCAGCAGACCCAGAAAATGATGATTAGAGCCTCAAGACTGAATGAAAAACAAGGGACTGAGCAAAGGTAGAAGAGTAAAGAAAGCCCAGGACTGGGAGTGACAAAATTAGACATGTCGACATGTATTAAAATGGATTTCGAAAATTTCAACCAAACAAGCAAGCCTCAGATGAGTAGCTCAGGAGAACATTTATCTTCCCTTATTTGGGATAGAAGTAGGTCATCAAGTTGGAAGAGGGAGCAAACTTGCTACTTTGTCCAGCGTCTCCCACAGATTTTCTTATGGAGTAATCAGTGCTTTATCAAAAAACAGTATTTATAACCTCCATTGTTAATTATTTTCCACAATCTGTTAACATTCTTACATGTCTTACCAAAACTGTTAAAATAAATTGTGAGGTTAGTGACAGAAGAGCCTTGGAATCTCAATTCTGAATATAATTTTTTATTAAAAAAGGAAAATTTTATTTTTCTTGAAAGCAATTTAGGAGAACATTTATTCCAATTCAATAATTTTACAGTAGAGTGAGGCACAGATGACTACAAAGTTGTACAGTTAAGTTTATGAACTCATCCTAGAAAAAGTGCTACACACCTCACGGCTGAGTATCACTATGGTCACCTTCGAGGTACTCCCCTGGGGAAGCTATGCACTGATGCTGGTGCCTAGTCCACCCTTCACAGCAATTTTGGAACTTTTTTTCTGGAATAGTCATCATAGCTGTTGTTGTATGAGATCTGACAATTAAGTTCACAAACTCATCCTCAAAAAGTGTACATCCCTCATTACCGATATTCACTGTGATCACCAGATGGCCGAGGGGAGTACTTTGAAGGTGATCAATTCAGCAATAAAGAATAGCACTTTTTCTACGTTAGCAAACTTAATTATCAGGCCTCATAGCATGGTGTTTTCAAGGTTCATCCATTTTGTAGCTTATATCAATATTTCATTTCTTTCCATATGGCCAGATAATGTTCCATCATATGGACATATTAAATTTTATTTATCATTCATCATTTGATGGACATTTGAGTTATTTCTACTTTTTGACTGTCATGAATAATGCTGCTATGAGCATTTATGTACAGGTTTTTGTGGGGACACATGCTTTCAATTCTCTTGGGGGTATACCTAGGAGTGGACTTGCCAGGTAATGAGGTAACTATACATTTAACATTTTGAGGAACTGCCAATTTGTTTTTCAAAGTAGCTATCCCATGTCACATTCTGATAGCAGTGTATGAGGATTCTGTTTCTTCAGATTCTCTTTTCATTCAGTCATCCTAATGGTTTTGATTTGTGTTTTCTGATGACTGATAGCATTGAGCATCTTATTATGTGCTTATTACACATTTATATATCTTCTTTGTAGAAATTTTTATTCAAATCATTTATCCATTTTTAAATTAGGTTGATTTTCTTTTTCCTGTTGAGCTCTAAGAGTTCTTTATATGTTCTGGATACAAGATTCTTATCAGATATGTGATTTGCAAATATTTTCTGTTATTTTGTAGATTGTGTCTTCACTTTCTTAATGGTGTCCTTCAATAAACAATAATTTTTAGTTTGTATGCACTATTTATGGCCTTTGCTTTTGCTGTTTGTTTTTTGGTGTTATATCTAAGAAGCCATTGTCTAATTTGAGGTAATATAGATTCATTTCTGTGTTTTCTTCTAAGAGTTTTATAATTATAGCTCTCAGCTTCAGGTCTTTGATTCGTTTAAAGTTAATTTTTCCTATGACAGTGTATGAGATATGAATTTAACTTCATTCTTTTGCTTGTGGATATATGCTTATCCTAACACTATTTGTTAAAAGGACTACTTTTTCCCACATTATATTATCTTGTCACCCTGAACAGGAATGAGTTGATCATAAATGTAAGGGTTAATTTCTAGACAATCCATTCTGTTCTATTGATTTATATGTCCAGCATTGTGGTATTACCTCACTGTCTTGATTACTGTAGTTTTGTAATAAGTGAAATCAGGAAATTTGAGTCCTCTAGTTTTGTTAATTCTATCTCAAAATCATTTTAGCTACTGTGGGTTCCTTTTATTTCTATATGAATTTTAGAATAAACTCTTAATTTCTGAAACAGTTATTTTATGTCTTAATAGGCATTAGAGGAATTGCACTGAGCCTGTAGTTTGGAGTATTTTAATAATATCCTCTTCAAATCCATGAACATGGGATAGCTTTCCATTTATTTAGACCTTAATTTCTTATAACAGTGTTTTGTAGTTGTCATAGTACAAGTCTTGCACTTCTTCTATTAAATTTATTCATGATTATTTTTGTTCTTTGTTTATTTGTTTGTTTGTTTTAAGAGACAAACTCTCACTCTGCACTCAGGGTGGAGTACAGTGGCCTAACCATATCTAACTATAACCTCAAGCTCCCTCCTGGGCTCAAGAAATTCTCTCTCTCACCCTCCCAACTAGCTGGGACTATAGGTATGTGTGTCACCATGCCCAACTAGTTTTTAATTTTTTTTTTTTTTTTTTTTGTAGAGACAGGGTCTTGCTATGTTTCCCAAACTGGTCTCAAACTCTTGGCCTTTAGTGATTATACTATCTTGGCTTCCAAAGTTCTGGGATTACAGGTGTGAACCATGGCACCTGGCCACCACCTGTTTTTAACATATGGGGACTTGGGGGGATGCAGCTGCACACATTTGCTTACATATTGTCTTTGCTTTGCTTTGTGCTGTAAGGGTAGGGCTGAGTCATTGCACCTGAGAACATCTGATCCATAAAGCCTAAAAATAGTTACTCTTTGGCTCTTGACAGAGTTTACTGATTTCTGTTGTAGAACACACTTTGCAAAAAAAAAAAAAAAAGCTTCTTCTTTTCCTCTTCTTCTTCAGAGAAGCTGTGTGGTTATGTGGAAGGAGAAATAAGTGTCATTTTATTTCATGTTGAGAGATATAAGTAAGATCAGATAGGATGAGTTTTGGAGTTAATGAGATCTGGGTTCAAATTCTGGACCATCACTTTCTGTCTGACGTCTCTGAAATTCTGTTTTTCCTACTTGAAATTTTGTTTTCCTTGTCTTTTGAGGGAAGAAAGTGACTTTCTAATGTCATATGTAAAAGCCAATGGTAGAACTGACCCCAGAACTTAAAACTTCTACCTTTTTGTCCACTGTCATCTTTACTGTTTGAAAGTTAAATCTCTGACCAGGGGACACAATCTAAAAATTGCTTCTTTCTCACCCCCCATGCTAAATTCTTTAACATCAACTTGCTAGATTTATCATTTATCTATACAGTTTTCTTCTTTTTCATAAAAATTTAAGTTCAAAAAAAATGTTCATTGCTCAATATTACATGGAACAACTTATGTTTTCTTTTCTTTGCTGCTTAAGAAAAAGAGAAGTTATCTCTGTTTCATAGCAGATGTATTCTGGTTTGGCCAGCAAATTTGCAGGACACATTTGTACAGTCAACGATG
This sequence comes from Otolemur garnettii, assembly GCF_000181295.1. Taxonomy (NCBI): domain Eukaryota; kingdom Metazoa; phylum Chordata; class Mammalia; order Primates; family Galagidae; genus Otolemur; species Otolemur garnettii. The sequence goes on along the minus strand of NW_003852476.1, from coordinate 4,556,832 downwards.
AGACAGAATAATGCAGCAGTTCCAGCCACCAACATTATTGCCAACAGGCTTCCAGCTCAAACAGATTTAAATTGGCTTCCTCTTGCTTCATATTTGAATCTATAGCAGAAGAATGATGGATAGACCAAAAAGAATCAAAATAGAGACTCTCCCACTGTAAATAATGTTAGCCAAAGTGAGACTCTACCTTGGCTCAGTGCCTGTAGCTCAGTGAGTAGGGAGCCAGCCACATACACCGAGGCTGGTGAGTTTAAGCCCTGCCTGGAAGCATGCTAAACAACAATGACAACTCCAACCAAAAAATAGCCAGGTGTGTGGTGGGCACCTGTAGTCCCAGCTACTCAGGAGGCTGAGGCAAGAAAATTGCTTCGGCCCAAGAGTCTGAGGTTGCTGTGAACTGTGATGCCACCGCACTCTACTGAGGGCAACATAATGAGACTCTGTTTCAAAAAAAAAAAAAAAAAGTGAGACTCTACCACTATACATATTAGCCAAAGTGAGACTCTACCACTGTAAATAATGTTAGCCAAAATGATAATACCACCATAAATAATGTTGGCCAGAGCGAGAGTCTGTCACCATAAGTGATGTTACCCAAACCTAAACTCAGGGGTGTGCAGTGGCTACTTCACAGTGTTGCAGCAATTACATTCTTTCAGAGTGGGCAGGTCCATATTTTTCCAGATCTCATGTTTTCTTGCTCTTTGACCCTTGAGAGTGGTTATGAAGCTCTTAGTAATGTTCCTAATAAATATGTAGGGTTTAGGGGTAAAGAACAAGAAATCCTGAAAAGTTGCTTCTTGGTGACCCATCCTTAATTCCTCCAAACCCCTGCTTTGTGAGAGGCTCATCTGTCTTGGAGGAATAGCTCTGTCCTGGTGAGCTCCTCCACTAGCTACGTTATAGTAGTTTCAAGCTTCCTCAACCAGTATTTATGACCTGGGAGTCACACCTTGGTAGAAATTTAGAAGTTTATTCTAAATTTGCTGACAACAAATGGATTTGTCACCAGGCCTGCTAGCCTTGCCCTCAGGCTCAGGTCATGCATCTGCAGTGAACGGCATTTTCCACTTAATATCTCTGCAAGGACAATCAATTCAGCAAGATATTTTGTTCCTTTAAAAAATGGAAAAAACACAATTATAAAATGGTCTTTCTCCTCTCACAACATCTGAACATATGAAAGAACTTGATCATTATTAGGTTTCGCTACTGACCTTTTAAGCAGTGACTTGGTCCTGGGAATGATGAGTGAGTTGGGCCATCTGGAGATACCAAGGCAATTCTGCTGTGGGACAAGTCATTCATTTAGTTGGGGGTGTCTAGGCTATTTGGCAATGATCCTGAAGCTTATAAAAGCAAAGTCATCTTACTGCTGCCTCAGCATAAGGGCACATGACCTTATCTGTTGCCAGGCAGGTAAACTCAGATATTAAATTGCTGTTGACAATAGCAGAAGTTTAAACTTAGTTGAATTGTTGGAAACTTAGCTGAAGGGTTGCTCTGATGTCAACCAACTCACCAGCTAGATCTAGGTAGATCTCCAGGAAAGCCAAGAATAAAATGAGGGCTCTAAAAAAGTAAAAATTTCAAAACTTTGTATGTTATGTATATATAATATTTGGGGCCAAATCACATCATTTTAGTGTTTTTCTATAGACGTTCCAGACTTTACAATCTATCAAGTGCCAAGATTGTTCTCGGATATGTATGTATATATGTACCTATGTGTATGCATAACTATAACATCAATATATATGAAAATCATGGTGATATAGTTAAAGGTAGGCTTAAGGATCAGTAATTAAAGTTAAACAATATTCCTCACAGGAAAATATTAAGAATTGTCCTAATTTGAAATGGATAAAACAGATAATTTGTTGTCACCTGTTAAGTCAGGATACTCTTTAGTTTTTTTCTAGTTTATAACATACAAACCCCAGATTTCAGGGACTCACACAGCGAGACAGAGTTTATGTTCCATACGTGTCATCAGGGTTGGGGTCTTCTGAAGTCTGCTGGGCTCAGCTTGGCTCAGACTCGTAATTGTTTTCATTTTTGAGCTCAGACTAAGGGGCAGCCCCTGCCTGGTGCATGCTGCTCTCCTGATGCAAGGATTCCTCCCCCCTCCCCTGAGCCACACAGTCAGGTTTAAGTTTCTGCTTTCATGTGGTAAATGAATGCTGCGTTCCCTCATATCCCATTAGCTAAAGCGTGTGACATTGCCAAGCCCAAAGCCAAAGGATGGGTAAGCAGGATGAAGGCAAGGGGGGAGCAGGTGGGAACAAATAATTCCACGGTCAGTATTAAAGCTGTTGTCAGACTCCTTGGCTTTCTGGCACTCACCTACATTACTTAAAAAAAAAAGATGTTCTCTATTGAAAATGACTCAACTAAAAATAAAAACCTTTTAGTTCAGTGTGCATTGGGAGATTTGCGAGGCTTTAACTTACACACATATAGTGCTACACTTGAAATCCTGAAGAAACAACATCACTGCAATCAGATTGTTCCTGGTCGTTTATGTTCCTCCACTGTTACCGGGATTGCAAGGCCGAACCGTTCTCATGTACCTGGAGGGAAAAACTGAGACAACTTCTGTGAACCATCCCAAGGTTCTATATCCCATTTCAGTAGAGACTCAAACTGAATAATGTCAGTGTTGCCCAAAACAAGTAACAATGGAAGTAACCCAAGAAATCATTTGTGTTTTGAGCATTGTTGGAATAATATTGATACCTGTGACTAATGTTGACATTAGGGTTAAATACTTTATCAAAATGTACAATTTGGGAATTCAATAAGTTTAAAAGTCATCATTAGTTGAAGGATCTTTCTGACCATGATGACTACTAACCAGAAAATGTAGAAATATCCCATTTCAAACTAAACTTTTTAATCTTTCAGAGAAGTCAGTTGTACCAATAACTGCAACAAATATTTCTGTAACATATTCATTCCAAATGAAGGATTAATTCAAGGGCTGGAAAATACATTGCTAATTAGAGTATTCCATATTACTTAAGACATTTTAAATATGCTGTTGCTATGGCAAGGTTACCAGTTGGTGGAAATTGATTTGATCAGGTCTTGAGACTTGAGGTACTTCTGATCAATAATGATAAAGATTGATCAAGCCTAAGGGTGAAATAAAAATTAGGTTTGATTGTGTTAATGAATGTGAAGAAACTAAATCTTCTTTTAATCTAGAAGCCTCAGTTTCTGCTTAGGCACATAGATAAAATGTGTGGTTGTTGACATATGGCAGTGGTTTGTTAGGGGTGGTGGGCAGAAGGAAGACCCTCTCAAAGGCAGAGACACAAGTTGACCGCACACTTCCTTAGGATGGCATGTGTCGTTAGCGGTTAGCGGAAGGCCTCTCGTTTTATGTTATTTTACTTTGCTCATTCTTTCTTTACTTCTAAGCTCCTCGTCTTTGCAGCAACCACTCTAATAGGATTGATGAACGTCCTTGGGTTTGTATGAATAAACCGTACATTTTGTGTGTTTTTAAATTGAAAAGTAATGTGGTGCTGTAATTTTCATTCCGTTCTTACATTTGTTACTTTAACTACATTATTAAGACAGTGTTGTGCAGCCGTATGCTTCACTCTTCGTCACTGCATAATGTTTCCCTGTGGCATCCATAAGCCTTCACATGCCTGTTCCCCAGTACCCCAGGGCTTCTCGCTCCCCACTGTCTTCCACATACAACCCTGTCATGAACACTGTACATGTGTCTTCTTGTAAACCTGGGGCAGAATTTCTATAATTTCCACGTCATGTAATGGGTTTGCTACTTTATCAGACATTTGCATACATGATTGAACTAAATCACTGCCTGACTTCTCTCCAGATTGCCTGACCCTGTTTATGTTCTTCCCGGTGAGGCGAGGCGTGCAAAGGATTTATTCCCTCTTCTGCTCCCTGCCTTACCTTTCTTAACAATATTTGAAATCTGAATGTCTAATTTTGGTGGGTATGGCAGAAGTCTCTGTCTCCCCTTCCCCTTAATTATTAGTCAGGTTGAACATCTCTACCTATGTTTATTAGCTATTTAGGTTTGCTTATATGTGAGTTAGCTAATTATATTTGATTTTCATCTTTTTCTTGTTTATCTTCCAGACATTTTTATTATCTATGTTAATATTTTACTGGTTTAGATCCTCTTCTAGTTTGTCACTCATTTGTTAATTTTGTTTTGCTGTTTGGTTAACAGAATCCTTATTCTGATGTGGTCACATGTATAGTTTTTTCACTTTGTGGTTTATGCTTTCTTTTTTCTTCAACATTATTTCCTTGCATTACCTTTTACTACCTAGAGTCACTTACCTTTCACATTTTAGTCCTTAATCCATCTGTAGTTCACCTTTGAATACGCTATGACTTTGGAATCTAGCATTCCTTTCTTCACACAATTTCCCGACAGAAATTATTGAGCAATTTAACCTTTCCTCATTGAACTGTAGTGTCATCTTTATCCTGTATCAAGTTTCAATCTCTGTGACTCTATTTGTGACCTCTTACTTCTCTTCTGCTGGCTTATTTTTTTGTTTGTTTGGTTGGTTGGTTTTTATTTTGTTTCTATGTCAAAACCACATTTGCTATTTTTGTTATTATTATCATCATTATTATTATAATTTGGTCATTTGTCTTAATTATTTCTAGGGTGTGTCTACTATATTTGTTTTTCCTTTTCAAAATTGACTTGGTTTTACATGGTTGTTTCTTTATATAAATTTTAGAATATGTTTTCTAAATTGTTCTCAAAAACTGCCTTTAAACCAGATTGAGGTGTGGTTCTTAACGGATTCTAAGTCCAACAGAAATCATCTCTGGATGTGTTGCTTTTGAGCAGCTGACTTTCTTTGTAGGCTAAACTCACTCCCCTGCTGTGGGTCCTCGGGGATACTATTCTCACATAGTGTGTATTTTCCTATAGTAGCATTGTCTGAAAGCTAAGGCAAAAGTCAACCACAAAGAGAAGACCACCTTTGGGCAGCAGAATGTGTATTGAATTGGACTTAGAGTCCAGAGTTATAGATACTAAAGTAGAAACCAGGAGCTTTCTTAGAGTAAATGAACATAGAAATGTCTGCTAGTATTGTAGCAAATGTTGCAAATGATGAATTGTGCAAAAACTGATCTTTATTTTTCACACTAGTATCTTGTTGATTTGAGCTGCTATAACAAAGTACCACGGACTAGGGGACTTCAGGTAACAGAAATTTATTTCTAACAGCTCTGGAGGCTGAAAGTCCAAGATTAGGAGCAGAGAGAGATAGCGAGCTCTTGTGTATCTTTCATAGGGATTCTAACCCCATTCATGAGGCCTCCACCCTCACGACTTAATTACATCCCAAAGTCTCACCTACTATCACCACCATGAGGGGTAAGATTTCAACCTATACATTTTTTTTTTTGGCAGGGGGGAGACAAATACTCAGTCAATGGCAAACATCTTAAAGTGGCCATTATTTCTTTGTGGTCTCCCTGGTTCACGCTTGCCCTGGAGAAGGTGTTCTCCACATGGCTGCTGCAGAAGTGTGACTCAGAAGAGTATAAGTTCCACTTATACTCTGTTCACTGTCTCCCCAGTGCCCTCAGAACAAACTCTGAGCTCTGTGCACCCTTGCCTCCCTCTGTGCCTCATTTTCTACCAGCTCCCTTCTCAGACACCATCTCCAGCCACACTGAGCTTCTTCGCAGCCAACCCAGTGCACTGGGTTGGCTGCTGGCTCGGGGCATTTGCACTGGCTATTCTCCTTACCCTGCATGCCATCCTCTCCTGACCATTTTGTGGCCGCCTCTGTCTTGTTTTTCTATTCTCAGCCTACATGTCATCTCCTCACAGAGGCCTCCTTTGACCACTAAATTTAAAGTGGCCACCAGGTCAGTTGCTTGTATATTACTCTATTTTATTTCTCTCAAGTAGGAAATTAAACTGGGTATTGGTTGACTCTCCCCACCAGAATGAAAATCAACCTGGCACGGTGATTCACACCTGTAATCAGCATTTGGGGAGGCCAAGGTGGGGAGATTGCTTGAAACTGGGCGTTTGAGACCAACCTGGGCAACATACTGCAACACACACCCCCCTCATTTCTGGAAAAGATTTTTATTATTTAATTTAATTTAATTATTTAGTTAGTTTGGAGATAGGATATCACTCTTGCTAGTCTGGTCTCAAATTCCTGAGCTCAAGCAATTCATCTGCTTTGGATTCCCAAAATGTTACGATTATAAGTGTAAGACACCATACCCAGCCTCTGTAAAAATAAATTTAAAAATTAGGTGGGAGTGGTGGCAAATACCCTGTACTCTCAGCTACTCTGGGGCCTGAGGTGGGAGGATCACTTGAGTGCAGGAGTTCAAGGCTGTTGCACCACTGCACTCCATCCTGGGAGACAGGGCAAGACCCTATCTCTAAAAAATAAAATGAAAAAATAGAGACTATAGATAAATACTTAGTGACCAAAGAACTTCAGAGGCTGTCATGTCACTTTGCTAATGTTTTCCCTGTCCCCACAAAAGTTTTGTGGGCAAAAAGTGGGAAAACAACAGGGTTCTAGTTAGATAATCCACACAGATCCTCTTTCTCCATGTAAAGAGGTATTTGGACATTTGATGCTGGACACTCTGATTTTCAAATAGTGGCTGAATCTTATGATACTAAAGAAAACTGTAGACTCCTTAAATATTAATTCTGGGAAGAAATTTAGAACATTCCTACTAGCCTTCTTTAGAAATGAAGTAATCAAAACAATTAACACAGTTAACATCTGTTAAGTGACTTGCTCAGTATGGGAGTTAATCTCTAGCAAAGCCAGGAGCAGGTGTGTGTGAAAAAACAACAATTATGTTTTCAGAGACTTGAGGCCTTTCAGTTC
>NW_003852476.1:4545829-4549877 GCF_000181295.1 Otolemur garnettii | reverse complement strand
CCCCCCCCCGCTTCCCGTTTCCCCATTGCGATGACAGGAAATATTACAAATTATATTGCCACTAAAAAAACACAAACTCGTGAGATCAGTCAATAAGCAGTTTAAAAGAATTTCTAAAGAACAAAAAAGCAGATGGCATTGGGCCGGTAGAAGAAATGCAGGGAAAATCGTGGTCCAGGCGCTTATTGCCAGTGCAGGTCACCCCAGAACGTCCAGGGGTTCCCAGCTTAACCAAGGCTATGGGCAGGGTGGGATAAGGCAGTGCTCCCCTCCTTTTTGGAACCAGGGACCACTTTTAAGGAAGACAGTTCTTCCATAGATAGAAGTGGGTTAGGAGGATGGGACAGGGGAGGAGCTCAGGTGGGATGCTGTGTGTTGGTTGTAATAGGCCCTGAATCGGTACTGGCCTGCAGCCTGGGGGGTGGGGACTACAAAGCTAGGGGACCTCAGTTTGTACTGGCAGAATGAGACAGCAGGCCTCACTCCACTCCCAGGCAGGCCTGGAACTGCAGCTTGAGCCTTTTGGCTAAAGCCAGAGAACTCTTCGTAGAGAAAGGGGCTTTCCTACTGGGGAGGCACCTAGTGAGAGTACTGTGGTTTTAGGGAGACAGAGCAGAGTCTGAGTAATCTTAAGACCTCCACACAAGATGTAGGTGGGAGGAGAAAAGATAGGATAGATGTTTCTCACTAGCAGTGGAATATTCTGACCACTTCCATTTCCAAACTACAGTCATCTCTACTCTGGCAAATGGGGGTCCTATTTCCTGCACCCACACCATCTCACTGTGCTCCTCAAACACATTGTACTTTGGAATCACCTGTGGAGCTTTAAAAAGTGCCCAGGTTCCACCCTGGTTTAATTGGCCTAGGGTGGGATCTGGACATCTGCATTGCTTAAAAATATAGCGGGAGTTCTAAAATGTCCTCAAGGTTGAAGACTGCTCCCTTACTCGGGAAGATTGTCTCACAGTATACAAGCTTTCTGATCAATGATGTTCTTCATTCCTAAGTAAGACTCATATTCCAGATCACCACATCTTGCTGAATTTAATTTCATGTAAATTATGCTGACATAAAACTGATTTTAAAAAAGAGAGAGAAAATCACATTTTGTGAAAACCAAGATGGGAAACTACTAATTTTAAAAGAACAAGTGAAAAATTGTCTAAAAGGGAATAGAAATGAGAGAAAATGGGCAGAGGAAGAATGTTTAAGAAGCCATAGTTAGCATCCACAAAGCGATTAGAGGAAAAGCCTTTACTATTTCCCCATTCAGTTTGATGTTAGCTGTGGGTTTGATGTATACAGCCTTTATTGTGTTGAGGTATATTCTTTCTATATCTAATTTCTCGAGAGTGTTTGCATGAAAAGATGTTGAATTTTTTGAAATTCTTTTTCTGCAACGATTGCCATGATCACTGGTTTTTTGTTCTTCATTAAAGTGATGTTCTTTCATTTTGTTCTTTCATTAAAGTGATGTTTTACATTTATTGACTTGTGTGCATTGAACCATCTTTGCATCTTTGGGATGAGTCCCATTTGGTCATAGGATAAAGATATTTTGTAAAGCGTCCAAAGTGGAGAGAAGGCAGAATGCAGTGATGAGAATCAGTCAGAGATGGCACTTCTCACAGCAGCCCTGTATGAGCAGACAGAACAACGATGAGTTGAGATTTATGTGGAGAAATTACTCTGAACCTAGACTTCCATAGACACCCAAACTATTATTCATATAAAATAGCAAAATCAAGATATTTGGGGGCATTCAAACTCTGAAAGTTTACTGTTGAAGTGGCCCACGTGAAAAAAAATTCTTGAGGGGGTAATCTTCACCAAACAGAAGCAAATTCAAGGAAGAGGATGGAATAAAACAACAAACATAGAAAAGAGTGGTAGCTGAAAATGACCGATAAAACATGAAGAAAGTTGAAAAGAAATTAATAGATAATTTATTGTATCTTAGTGCTCCTGGCTTTTTTTCTGCTGAGTGTTGAGGGATTTACTGATACAATATGGACAAAATAGAGAAGTCCTAATTATAGCTTTTGAAAAGAAGCATAAATTTTGTAAATCTTGGCACTGAAAATAATGTGAAAAATCCGTAACTGGAAAGAATATGAGTGCACGATGTTGTTTATTTTGATGTAACAGGCACTACCCAAGATTAACAAATCTAGAGAAGTCTGAAAATAGGTAATTTAAATAAATCATAGTAACCACAAGTTTAAAAAAATCTATACAAAAAGAAACTAGGAAGAGTGGGGTGAAGTAAGGAAAACTTTACAGAATGCCTTATTCTGGCTGGGCACCGTGGCTCATGCCTATGATCCCAGTGCTCTGGAAGAGGGAGGGCGAAGAGGGAGGATCCCTTGAGCTTAGGAGTTTGAGACCAGCCTGAGCAAGAGCAAGACCAAATCTTTACTTAAAAAAAAAAGAAAGAAAGAAAGAAAAATTAGCCAGATATCATGCCCAGCGCCTGTAGAGATGCTGCAGCAGGAGGATTGCTTGAGCCCAGATGCCACAGATTCTTTCTCCCAGACCCCCTCCCCAAATCTAAAGAAATCTGATTCTAATTAAAACTACCAGTCTTTCTCAGATGTGTGATTTTACTATTGCAAATTAAATGTACACATATATATTTTGCTTGATCACTATAAAACTTTCAATGCAGAAGCTTCCTGAGCCTGTGAAAGTCAGTTGCTAAAATTATTACATTTAAGACACTAACTCAAAGCACAATCCTTGATAGTAGGACTCCCAGGAAGACCATCAGGACACTAGCATACTCTCCATAGTGAAGGGAGCTGGCTTTTGCAAGAACGGAAAACCAAAGAAGGGCAGATTAGATGGATCATCGGTTTTCTTTCATGGCAGACAAAAGCCAAAACCACCTTTCTGTCTAATAAGGTCAACTACCTGAAACCAAAGAGATGAAAGAAAAAAGAGAGTGATTCTAAGGCCAGAGAAAGGGCCCCTTCATGGGACCTGCTACTGAACTGGAGCGTCTCCCTTTCAGGAAGTAGCAATGAACAAACAGATTTGTAACTTGGCTCCCCTGGCTTGAAGAACAAAGAAAGTTTTCAGATGTTGTGGTAAAAAAAAGCCATGATTGGTGACATTTAATCCTATAGTGAGTGGATCTTAGCAAAGTATATTGATTGCAAAGTGTTTTGAGACTGACCAGAAACATACTCTAACTAAGCCTTTTTTTTTTTTTCCGGTTTTCTAAAGGAAAGTTAACAAAGCACAAACTCTAGTCCTAAATGCTTACAGAGTTGACAGATAAAGATTTATATCAAATCCATATCATTTCAAATTTGCAAAATATATTTTCTATGTCAGCCATATTGCAAATGTATCTTTCACTTCCCCTATCCTAGGATGATTTGGAATTATTTATTTATTTTTTTTGGAGATAGGGTCTTGCTCTTTCTCCCAGGCTGGAGTGCAGTGGCACAGTCACAGCTCACTGTAACCTTGAACTCTTGGCCTCAAGTGATCCTCCCACCTTGGCTTCTTAAAGTACTGGGATTATAGGCACCAGCCGCCAGGCCCCAGCTGGAAATATTTAGGTCAGAAAACGAGTCATTGCATTGTGTTAATTCGTGAAAATCAATATCACCTTCATACATATTTAAACTATTTTTTTTTTCAGATTTAAACTGCACTTTATTTATTTTTGATAAGGAATGACTCTTTTTATAAAAAGAATTTATTGTTTGGGATTCATTGAGGGTACAAAGAATTAGGTTACACTGATTTCATTTGTTAGATAAAGTCCCTCTTATAATTGTGTCCTGCCCCCAAGAGGTGTGTCACACACTGTGACCCCCTCATCCATCTCCCTTCTCCCCTCTCCCTACTGCTCATTCCCCTATACCCCCTAGTATTAGCTCATCTAATGCCTTCATATTAGAATAGAGTACATTGGATTCTTGCTTTTCCATTCTTTTTTTTTCCCTTTTATTTTTTATTTTTTTATTGAAGGGTAACTGTGTACATTGATGCACTTTGGGGGTACAGTGTGGTTATAGCTTTCATATAAAAA
>NW_003852476.1:4532628-4535926 GCF_000181295.1 Otolemur garnettii | reverse complement strand
GAACTTCTTTCTGGGCTCAGCTCCCCGTCTTTGGCTTCATAGATTCTGATTCCAACCAGTTTTTCTTCCTTTGCTCAGGAGCCTCTGACCAGGGTTGCTACCAGTCGGCCATCTTCCCAGAATCCTCCGTATTTAAACTATTAATGTGTTTGTTAAATAAAAAAACAAGCAAAGATTGGATGCCTGGTAGAGATTTCCAATAGAAACAGAACACGAGATTGTTTTTTGGAATAAGCCTCATCATAGAACCAAAAGAACCCCTTAGCAATTAGAATGGAGTTGGCATACTCACACATCCACCACAGAATGAACCTCAACATACGTTTTGTGTCAGCAGGCTAATATTAACCAAGAATTAAAATGTCACTCCCCTAAATTGCTACGCCTTTGTCTTGCCTTTACCCTTACCTGCTGAACAACCTCATATACGAGATTTCTGCCAGGCACACTGGTGCATTATGGACTAGAAATCACAGTGTCTGGAGTGGACTACAGTAGTACTAAACATATTTCCTACGATAAGTAATCTTTTAATCACAGGATTATGAAGGAACTCAGAAATTATTAAAATCCCCAAAGCATTTTTAAGGACAGTTGAACAAAGTACTCTGTGAGTATACATTTGATCTTGTCCCATAGAGACACAGAATTATAGTTTCTGTTTTGTGAAGTATCAAACACCACTCACTGGCAGTTCTGAGACACTTTTGTACTTGTGAAGGTTCATAGTCTGGTGTAGCCAGAGCACTCTGCTTCAGTTGGTTCAATGCACATTTATTAAGTTCTACTTTTGCAACCAGCTGGGGATACTCAGATGGCTATGAGCCATCCCTGACCTACACTGTCCAGAGGAGACAGAAGTATAAAGGTGAAGGCAGTCCTCTGTAGGGGCAGGGATCTTCTGTGTACCCAGCAGCCAGCAATAAGCATGCCATAATTGGATGCGTAGCAAATCTTGGTTGAATAAATAAAATATCATGAGAATATATACAAGAGCAGCAATGCTGCAAAGGAGTGGAGACAGGAAGACTCCAGCTAAGTCCTCGTGTGTGGCTCTTGGGCAGAGGGAGCAGGTGAAAGGAGCCCAGCTGAACAGAATAATGTGTGTGAAGTCCCTGAAGGGCAAAATGGGTGTGGGTTTGGGGAATAAGGACAGTTGAATTTTCCTGGAAAATCACATGTCTGTGGAGAAGCCATGAAGATGGCACAGGGGAGATGGGAAGCAGCAGATTAAGCAGCACATTCTGAGTCTTCTAGCTTCTTAAAGGGGGAGTGTGATGGAGGAGTACCTATGCTCAGAGTGATTTCTCCATGGCAAGGATAGATTGGCACCTGCAAGGACCCTTAGAAGGTCATTTACAAAATCTAGTGAGGCTGGGAGCGGTGGCTCACTCCTGTAATCCTAGCTCTCTGGGAGGCTGAGGAGGGTGAATTTCCTAAGTTCAGGAGTTCAAGACCATCCTGAGCAAAGTGAGAACCTGTGTCTCCCCCCAAAAGAAAAAGTAGCCGTGTATTGCAGCAGGAGACTGTAGTCTCAGCTGCTTGGGAGGCTGAGATAAGAGGATCACTTGAGCCCAAGAGTTTGAGGTTGCTTGAGCTATGATGCCCTGGTACTCAACCCTGGGGCAACTGAGTGAGACTTTGTTTCAAAAAACAAAAAAAATCTAGTGAGTGGTAATGAGGGTCTGAACTCTAAACTGAAGCAGTAGCAGCTAAGAGGATGAATTTGAGAGAGATTTGGGAAGTAGAAATTAAGGTTTGAGGCAGGAGACGGGCCCAGGGAGGGAGAACAGGAATCTGGGATGAACCTTGTGTTCTGACTGGCTATATGCAAGGAAGGGCTGCTTAGCAGAACACAGCCTGGAGAGAAGGTGAGGAAGGAGAGACGAATTGATGCCGAGGAAACATCCCGTTTACATTTAGTAAGCAGTTGGTTACCTCAATGTGGAACTCAAGAGCTCCGTGCAGGCTGGAGGCGCAGAGTGTGTGGCCCTCGTGTCTGGTGCTAACTGCGGCCATGGGAGAGACAGGCTGAGGGAGAATGCAGAGCAAGTGACCAGGGGCATGATCTCCCAGCGCCCACTGCCACGTGGCCATCGCTTGGGGATAGAGTTCATATGGCACTCAGTGGTGATCGTGATTATTGAAGCTAGAAAAAAGAGTTGAAAAAAACAGTATGGAGAAAAAATTGGTGTTATCAAATTATCCTTTTTTATGTTTAGAATTATTTTCTCTGGAGGGATAGTAACTTGTAAAGAAAAAAACATAAATCATGAGCTAAGGAAGTTAAAAACTTATTTTACATACTTGTTAGCATGTCGGGTGTATAAATTGTTATACTTTTGTTTTACTGAAGATCATATGATAAATATATTCCAATGTTATTTTTTGTTAGGGAAAATATTTGTCTATAAATATATTAATAAAAATTGCTCCTAGCGCATAGTACTAAGTAAGTATTTGATGGGTGGGTACAGGTAGGATTCTGAGTTGTATTAACTAAATATGTGGATAATAAAATGTATTTCAGTTTTATTTTATCAACACTTAAAATGAAAGAAAGAGAAAAAAAATGAGGAAATGAGAAAGGCCGTGTAATGGCCATACACACACAACTGTCCTCCACAGTGCAACCACTTCCACCTAACTATGATCATTACCGGAATTTCAACACATCTTCTATTAGTTTTTCTGTACATATTTTCACATACTTGTTAGCATGTTGGGTATATAAATTCATATCCTTCTTTTTTAAGATCATATTATAAATATTTTCTTATGTTTTTAAAAACTCTTCATAAGCATGATTTTTAATGGTAGAATAAAGATGACCATCACCTTCCAATTATTTACCTACATATTCTTTATTGTTCAACATTTAGAATAAAAATTTTTTAAATGTCTCTTTTTATAAGATTTCTGTCCATTGCAAATTATTTTCTAGGGATATATTTCTTGAACTGGAATTACTAAAACGTATGAGCATTTTAGGGCTCCTATGGCCAAATTACCTTTTTCAAAGATGAAAACAATTTTTACTTTCATTTTTTTCATATATCAATCCCTGGAGACACTAAATAATGAAGCATGTTAAAAAGCCTGCATGAAGGTTCAGTGGGAATTGAGGGGCACATTTCTGTAAAGTTGGCCTTATTGTAAACAATAATGACTGTCTCTTTTTTCATTTAACCTTTGTGTGAAAGAACTTGAAATGGAATTGGAAGCACAGCGTGTTTATGTGCGTTTTGGATGCTTTCGCTTGAAAATGCTTCTTTAGGGCTCGGCGCCTATAGCTCAA
>NW_003852476.1:4514530-4532147 GCF_000181295.1 Otolemur garnettii | reverse complement strand
TTAGCTGCCATGGTGACAGGTACCATGGAAATAGACACACTTTGTCAGATGTTTCCAAACGCTTTGGGGAGATGCAGCACTTGGGTGGAATTTTCTAGCTGCTACATCAACATACCAACCCTCGTTTAGATTCTGTTGATAGAGCTGACCTAGATTTTTGTTTAAGGTTCTGTTTTAAAAATTACAAAAACAAACTTTAACCTACTGGCGATAAGACAAAATGAGAACAGTTTGCAAGGTCACAGTCATCTTAAGCAGATATGTGTGGACGCTCCATAAAATGCGGTACTCGAGAGGACTGTGAACTTGGAAGGGTCTGTGGCAGCAGGTGATACATCATCCCCAGGCTCCCCATGAGCTGAGCAGTTCAGCTTCTCCTTACTGACCAGATCAGTGTTGATTTTTGCAGTGACAATGTGACAGTATTAAGAGTGATTGCTAACAATATGTTTCTCTAACTGCTCAACCCTCTTTGACACCCTAAAAAGTTGTTAAGCCTGCTTATTCCATACTGGGGGAAATTAAGGCATCGAGAAGAAATAAGACCTCATGGTCTCAGCTGGGAAGAGGTGAAGGTTGGATGGATACAAGTCAGAGCCCCAGTCCCAGTTTTACTCCACAGACACTGATATGAAGGCAAAGATGCAACCTAAGTCACAGGGTACGCAGGTCATAAACTGCAGATTCCCAGCCCCCCATAATAGATGGTGCAGTTTAGCAAAGAGGGCTGCTCTGGTGCTTAATTTGGGTGCAGCCAGAGAGCCCCTGACGCTTCCGAGGGAAGCCCAGAGTACTTCTTCAGTTCATACCCAAGCACCCCTAACAATTATACCAAAACATAATACTTGCCACAGCCAAGTTAGGAATTAGGTTGGCTTGTTCCAACCAGGTTCCCGCTTGTTCCTGGTCTTTTCCAAACACTGTTATCCATCACAATCCAATCTCCTACTTTCCCAGCCCCAAGAGCCCACAGGATGTGAACGCTTTCCTTTTTTGATTTACTATTGAACTCAAGATCCCAATAGAGTTAGACACTAAGACCTTGCCCCTGTGTGTATTGTTCTTAAATTCATATGTGCATAAGAATTACCTGTAGCGCTTGGTAAACTGCAGATTCCCAGCCCCCCGTTCTAACTCAACAAGCCTAGATGGAGCACAGGAAGCTGCATTTTTAGCAAGTGCCTCCGCAGCTTCTGAAATAGGTGTTCTGTGGGCTACACTCTGTGAAGTCCACGGAGCGGCTTGTCAGGGTGTCAGAGTCCTTTCCACAACCCATGGTCCTAAGCATGGTGGGGGTGTGGGGCTGAGGAGGAGGTGGTCCTGGGGGGAAGCCTGTGCCTTTGCTCCTGGGCCCCCAGCAAGGAGCCTCCAGTCTTGCTGTTCCAGCAGGTGCTGAGGCCCACACTAGACCTCTCTACGTGGAAGAAAGGAAAGCCTTCAGCATTCACAGAAGATGAGGCACGCAGTGGACGAACAGGGTCGCAGGAACTTACAGGTGGACTGAACTGGCCCCTGAGTCCCTGAGTCACTAGGAGTTGTCTGTAATGACCTAAATGGTCAAACTGATTTTCTTCTCTCAGTGGAAACCAGAACATATATTAAATGGCGCCATTTTCTAGTCTTTAGGAGAAATGCGAAGTTTTGTAAGTCACCGATGGCTTCTTTCTGGCAGCTGGGAAGGCGAGGCTAGAGGAGCTAAAATGACTGAGCCAGGCCCCTTCAGCATTAGCATTCAATCCTTAGATAAAACTCGGACAAAGGACCTCTTCCCACATTCCCCGTGTGCCCCCACCGCCCCTGCCTCAGCCTGGGCAGCATTCTAGATCCTCCCTGAGTGCAAAGCAGGACGTGCCGGTTGGGTTGTTTTCCGGGATTTATGTGACACCCTTGCCCCTTCCTGGCAGCTGAAGGGAAGCTCATGTCCTTCTCAGGCCACAGCCCACTAGTCATTGTTGTAAGTAGCTCTGACTTATTTATCTTTCTATAATGCCTGGAATAGCACTGAGATGCCAAGACTGGAGCGAGAAAAGAACATTATTTTTGTAAGAAATACTATTTTAGGGGATTATTTTAACATTAAAAGACAGAAAGGGGCCATATGGTTTGCTAGGAAATTGAGCAGGGAGAGTTAGTCACTTTCCCACTTTCTCTTAAATGAGGTCATGATTCCTGAGTTACCGGCACCTCTGGAAGCTGGAAGGATGGGGAAGTGGGGACAAATGCTTTGCATCAACTCAGGAGAAAGACTTCCCTTTTCCCATTTTCCTGGGGAAGCCGGAAGCATATCTCCTCCAGCAGGGTGATTACACCTGCTCCGTTTGTCGTCTCCCCCTCAGGGCCAGATGTTTTGTTGTCTGTTTTGTTTTAGTGGCTCAAAGTCTCTAGTTTTACTACCAAGCTCTTCGTTCATTTCCTTTTACATCACACTCTGTCCACTTACTGCAGTATTTGGCTCCCCAAGCTACATTTCAAATCATAAATCTCTCCTTACAGTTCCTAAAAAAAAGATTTTTTTCTGTTTATTGATTGTTTTTATCCCCAAATTATAATCACTGTTTTCTCATTGATCAGATTAGTGAGGTAGCCTGAAAAAGATGCCCTGAATGACCTACAATGAAAACCAGACGGAGACAATTCTCTCTGCCTGTCTGAGGCTCAAAACCTGAGAGAAATCAAACTGATGTCGCTTTTTAAATTCTGAAATGGAACAACATTGAATATGTTGCATCAGTGTAACTTAAATATTAGGTATAGGAGGGCTAAAAACTGGGATTCTGGAGAAAGGGTGTCAGAACACACATCATGAGAGGCCAGGGAGTAAGGCCCGCAGAGTCCTGAGCAGGAGGCCGACTCTCCTAACTGGGAAAACGCGGCCAGGGCAACCCTGGACGGAGTCAGGACGTACACATTTGGGAACATGAGCTCTGCTTTCCCATGTAGGGCTTGACGACTGTGATCAGTCAGCTCCCATCACTGCATTTACAGTGCCCTGCCACAAAACCTCTGCAGGCTACACCCAGCTCCGAGACAACACGCGTGTCTGAGCCTCATCACTTTGCGGCGCTGTGGTTACTTCTCTTGTTTCATGATTTAACAGCTAGGGACTGGCTATTCTTTTCAGTGGTTATGGATGACCTGAGAAACCTATTAAAATGCAAATTCCAGGGCTTCATCCTCAGCAATTCTGATGTGGTTAATTGAAGAAAGGTCCGGAACTTTTTATTTTTAATGAGTATACCAAGTGATTTTTAAAGCAGAGAGTGAACAGAGTTACTCCCGTGTGCTGCTTTCTGCCTCCCCCTTTTCATGCGGCTCTGCCTTGTCTGTGACTTTCTCTAACCCTCACCATGTTGATGCGTGCACCATTTGCCCCCCAAAGTCTTTTCCTGTCATCAGTTAAGTCAGCATCACTTAAGCTGTGGCTGCAGTCTTGGACTTCTCAAATAATCTCATTTGGGCATCTTTGCTTCAAACTCTGACTTATCTTTCAGGCCATAAAACTACAGATAATTAATTGAACCTGTTCTCTACCTGCTGCCATTACAGTTACAAACACTGATGATGATGACATTCTCAAGGTCATTTCTAGGCCACAGAAAATAAACAGTGGCTTTTGCTGTGTACCTAGGGCCTTCAGAGGATGGGGTGTACACAGAAGACACCGTGTGGTTGGCTGCCCTTCTCCTATGCACTAGACATTCCTTCCTCCATAATGGTGTCTCTGCTGCCATCTGGGGGGTGTGTACACCTGCGGGTTCTCCTGTGCACACCCCACTGGGCTGTAAGGGCTTTGTGTGACTTGCTCACATTTATGTCCATCACTTGGAAAAGAGCCTGACCCCATGATAAGCTTTCAAAAAAACTTTTGAGTGAATGAAAGAAGCTATCGATTCTCCCTAATTTTAGGTGAGGAACGTATTTAATGCATATATGCTAGCCCCATTATACATTGTTACAGATCACTTGTCTTTATTCTGTGCCATGTGCAATTTTTGAAGTACTTGTGTGTTGCTCTTTGCCACCTCTTCCCTTTTTTATGCATCTTTCAGTTCAAAATTATTTGTGTCCAGTTTCTTCCTTTTTACAGTGAACCTCTGAACTCCTGCTGACTCGTTCAGTCTGTTAAATGTCACACACACTCACACTCACACACATGCTCACACACACGGTCTTTATGTTCGATTTTTCTTTGAATGCCATTTGTCGAATAGTTCTTTTGGTAGAAACACCCCTGGCTTCAGGGAAAACCAGTTCAAACATTTTAAAAGATTGGTACTTTTTGACTGTCTTTAAAGCGTCTCTCCATCTCTCTAACTCTAAGCTTTTTATTCTGTACTAGAGACCAAATTCTTGAAAGTGTGATATTACCTACACTACAACTACTTCTTTACCTTTCTGCATCCCAGTTGTTGTGGTGCTTTATTCATCATGTTTCTCTAGCACCTCACACAAGCCTGGCCCACTAGGCATTCAACTATTGCTTGCTAAAATTCATAAAAGTGTCCGGTGCAAATATGTTTTCCCCCTGCTAGGAAGGGCCCCATGTTGGTAGCTCTGGCCAGGTAAGCAATGGGACCAGTAAGGTTGTGATGTAGGTACCACCTTGTTTATAAAATATTTATTCACTCCAATATATCTCTTGTGGACCTCTGCTACATGTATAAAATAAGGCTGTTGAAAATAGAAACAGGTGAGGGAAGATTGGAGAGAGATGGGTGTGGTAACAGGAGGAATTTTTGTAGTACTGCAACAGCTCTCTACCTTTATTGTAGTGGTAGATACAGGAGCCTACACAGTTGTGCCCACACAAATACAAGCAAAACTAGGGATAACTAAATAAGATTGGGGGATCAAATCGATATCCATACCCTGATTATGATAGTGCATTATGTTTTGCAAAGTATTACCATGGAGGAAACCACACATGGGTACAGGGATTTCTCAGTATTATTTCTTACAGCTATAAGTAAATCTACAAGTGTCTCAATAAAATTTTTAATTTTGAAAATGGCTGGGAACAGTGGCTTCTGCCTGTGATCCTAGCACTTTGGGAGACCAAAGCAAGATGATTACTTGAGACCACGAGTTCAGATGATCCTGGGCAACATAGTAAGGCCCATCTCATATAAAAAAATATTAAAAATTAGCCAGGCATAGTGCTGCTCTCCTATACTTCTAGTTATTCAGGAGGCTGTATCTTTGCAAGACAAACATCTCTTAGGAACCTTAAATAAGAGCCCTATCTCCACCCCCTGTACACGTCCATGCATACTCCCACACGGACTGGGAGACCACCACGTAGAAAGTGATAGGATGGAGAGATGGAAGCTCTGGGTGGGTCCTGTGAGGACCCTGCCATTAACTCTGTGTGATAGCTTGGGCCAGAAGGTCCTCAAAGGAGCATAATTCATGCATAACTTTCTCAATTTGCTTATGTTTGAATGGGAATTGCTTAAGAAGACTTGGTTAATAACCATATTAATATTATAAGAGCATTCCAAGGAAACCGCTTCCTGGTTATAGTAAACCTTCTGAAATGACTCAGAATATACATGCACAAATACACTAGCCCTTATGAGAATTGGATATCATTTACTTTACACAGTATTAAGTTTGTACATGAACACTAATTTAGCCTATACCACCCAGCCCATATATTTTATCTCCAAGAAAATAGGCTGAAAGGCTGTTGTATCCTTCGGAGATACTGAAACATACAGTTGATTGGTGAAAATATATGCCATATTTTTTTCACTTCAAGTTTAATATCAGATATGACTTTTGATAATAACATACTCTGGGAAAAAGAATCTCTATTCAATAACTCATACTGGGAAAACTGGATAGCCACATGTAGGAGACTGAAACAGGATCCACACCTCTCACCACTCAACAAAAATTAATTCATGATGAATGACAGACTTAAGGGTAAGGCATGAAATAATGAGAATTCTACAAGAAAATGTTAGAAAAACTAGACATTGCCCTAGGCAAAGAATTATAAAGACTCCAAAGGCAATCACAGCAACAACAAAAATTAGCAAATGGAACCTGATTAAATTAAAAAGCTTCTGCATAGTTGAGGAAATAATTAAGAGAATGAATAAATGACTTAAGAATGGGAAAAAAGATTTGCATGCTCTACATCTAAAGGGCTGATAACCAGAATAAAGGGCTGATAACCAGAATCTACAAAGAACTCATGCAAATCAGCAAGGAAAAATCAAACAACCCTATCAAAAAGTGAGCAAAGGACATGAACAGAAACTTTGCAAAAGAAGATAGACTAATGGCCAGTCAACGTATGAAAAAATGTTCAGTGTCTCTAACATCAGGGAAATGCAAGCCAAGACGGCAATGAGGTATCATCTAAGCTCAGCGGCAATGACTTTTATCACATAATCCCAAAACGACAGATTCTGATGTGGATATGGAGAGAAAGGAACACTTATGCACTGTTGGTGGGACTGCAAACTAGTACACCCTCTATGAAAAGTAGTTTGGGGGGAAGCCTTGATATTGAGATGCCTCAGAGAATGAAAAGTAGACTTCCATTGGATTCAACAATCCCACTATTAGGTATTTACCCAAAGGAAGAAGTAATTTTATCAAAAGGATATGTGTACTTGACTGTTTACTGCTGCTCAATTCACAGCACAGGTGCATAACCAACCTAAGTGTCCATCAGTACATGAATGGATTAATAAACTGTGGTATATGTACACCATAAAAACAAATGGCAAACTAATCCAGCTTTTGTAACAACCTGGATGGAACGGGAGATCATTCTTCTAAGTGAAGTTTCACAAAAATGGAAAAACAAATACCGCATGTACTTACCGTTAAACTGGAACTAATTAATCAATACCCATGTGCACATTTGGTAGTAGAACTCAACAGAAATCAATCAGGGGGCAAGAGGGGGGTGGGTGCAATGAACACTATCAGGTACACTTGTAACTTTCACTCAAACAGTACCAAAGCAATTCATGTCACCAAAACATTTGTACCCTTGGAATATTCTAAAATAAAAAATTAAATAAAATTAAATCATCAGATGTGAGTTTTTCTATCTTTAGGTCAGTGTCTCCAATCTTCAAGACTTTTTAAAATCACCTTACCTAAAGTTAGATTAAATTAAAGGAGAAATAAAAATATATTTGGAGCAGAACTTTATTTTATACCACACAAGTAAATCTATGCTTAGAACATAGCAGCTGAATCAAGAAGTGACCCTCATCCTTTTGGGATGAACAGACTTATGGAGTAAACTCACCGGTGTAGATCTCCCATTAACCAACTACTTCAGAAATGTTCTTATGGGGTCAGTGGAAGACAGTGGAGCTTAGTGCTATGTGTCTTTTTAGACTAATCTCCTGTGAGTCATGTGAGTGACAGCCATTATTATGAAAGAAAGAACACTTCTCTGGTCCCTGAAATTTCTATTCATTGTAGCACAGACACCATCACATATATTATTTTAAAGGGTGGGAAAATGATTGTTAACTAAGTCTGGAAAGATACTCATATTCTAGGAAACATTTATTGTGATCTTAGCATTTTTATTCTATTCTTTTGAGCTCCTGTAGGTGTGCACCATCATTGCAGAGTGGTTTGTCCTTGGGCATTTCCCCCACAGTAATCTAGTATTCTTATCCTTTGCTCTTTTTTTTTTTCCAACACAAAAGACCACCTCTGAAATTCTAAAACTTAAATAGTGAGTCTCACGTTTTGTGGATTCAGGTTGCCTCTCGCTGAGAACAAAACTCCAGTGCTGCTTCAGCAGCTTCTTGGGCTTTCAGATTAGTGTTTTTAATACTTCTCTTCCAGATATGTTAGGGCTGGTTTACAAAATTGCTATGGTGTGTGAAACTTTACTGCTGTGCTGCAAATGTTTAATGAGATTATTATTTTAAATCTAGTTTCTGGTCCTTGTTCATTAATGCACATTCAGCAAAGGAAATTTTTTTTCAGTGACTTTATACTAATGAGGTGCTATTACAGAATTCCTTCTGTGATTATTTATTGAAAATGTTTCTTTGTTACAGCCCAATCAGGCTCATTACCTGTTGGTCATCAGGACGCCAATGCAGTGAGGGCACTACTCATGGAGATGAGGGAAATTTCTCAAATCTTTGTCCCCAAGAATTTGGGGCCAGGTTTTTATCCCCACCCCCTTGGTCCGTTTGCAAGGCATTGGGTACGGAATTGGGTTTGCTGATTGGCTACGGGTAAACTCATAGGGTTGGGAAGCAGAAATCCTCTTCTTGTGCTGAGTCAGTTCCCAGGTGGAGGGTGGCAAGACCAGTTGAGTCAGTTCTATGGTACTGGCCACTGTCTGCTTGAGTCAGTTGGTCAGTGCTGACTGTCTTTAGGTCAGTGTCTCTAATCTCCAAGACTTTTAAAAATCATTTCACCTAGAGTAGATTAAATTAAATAAGACTATATTTGTAGCAGGACTTTATTTTATACCACACAAGTAAATCTATGCTTAGAATACAGCAGCTGAATCAAGAAGTGACCCCTACCCTATTGTTGGGATCATAGGGTCTACAAAATACCTTCAAGACCAGCCATAGGTTTCTCAAGGGTGATGTTATCTCTGGGAGCTATGAAGAAAGGTGAGAATCTGTTGGGTGGTAATTTCTAATGGGGAGAGCCAGACGGCTACAAGCTTTCGGGTGGCCTGTAGCAAATCATCTTTATTCATGACTACCTTTTATAGTGAGCTAGTCACATACACCACATTGATCAATAATCTTAACATTCTCTATTCTTATCTCAGACTATAGAAAAGACAGAAAGTCTAGGGGAAAGTAAGATAACCATCTTAAGACTAGCCTCAAGCTATTCCTCTAAAGACCTAAGCAACCCTGCATTATCTGACTTCCATTGTCAAAGTTAAAGGTCAGGACAAACAGGGAAATAAAACATTTTCTTCCATGTACTCAATTAAAGTTTCTGAGAAACAGGCTCAATGACTCTATTTTCTTGTGGTTTTGAAAGCCACAGGCTTTTACAATGAAGTTTTTCACTCATATCAACCTTTGAGCCATGTCTCCTGCACAGATGGGCCATCAACCCTTATCTGGCAGGCTGACTGACTGTATGGTCAGAGTTCCATGCAGGAGGTTGTTACCACCTTGCCCACAGGCCATGCCATGCTCTCTCAGGCAGCTAGGCTTCTACAAAACGCACAATACTTATGAGTCTTTTCGCTCAGTTTCTGGAATTAAAAGAGCACGTTTCATTTAGCTAGTTTTATGTGGGCATTCATCCCACAAGAATCTTTGAGACCATCAGCTATGTGATTTCTGAGTAAGCAATTATAGAAAACCAAGTTTAGGGAACAGTATCTGGATTATACATATAGAATATATATTACATATATTTTTATATATTATGTATATGTCTATATTTTTGCAGAGTTCAGGCTTTTACTACAGTTCCCTCCTTATGGCCATTTATTAATTTTATAAAAGGTGGCTTCACTTTTGCATTAATATGCAAGGCAAATATTTGCAATAGCAAACTATTTGTTTAGTTACTGCATTTGCCATTGCATTCTGCCAAAGAGGTCACTGATAACCTTCAAAGAAAATGTCTGAAAATGTCTCAGTCATTCACACTGAAAGAATGAGCAACCTTCTGTTGATCTTCATTGCATAATGGAGCCTGTATAATGAAGAGGGGACCAGGGAAAAAGAACATTGTTCAGTGAATATATCAGTAGGAATGCTTTTTGGCTACAAATAGCAAAAAGATCAGTACGAACCATAAGGTTGTTCACTATTAATTAAGAAGCTTGGAGTAGGAGATTCTGGAGACATGATGGCTCAACAGGTGCACAGTGTGAGGGGATGAGACTCATTTGGTCATCACGGCTTCTCAACATGGTCACAGGATGCCTGCAACAGTTCCCAGAATCACTTCCTCATAGATAGCTAGGGGCAGGCAGGGTGAGAGAAGAGTTCTCCCTGCTTTTCATCAGGAAAAAAAAATATCTCCCAGAAGCCCTTTGCTAACTTTATTTCTCACTAGCTAAAACCTAGCTCCATTGCTGCCCCTTCCTGCACAGTACTCTGGAAAAGTAACTACATATATGTGTGTGTGTGTGTTTGTGTGCACACAAACATGTGCATGTGTGTGTGTGGGGGGGGGGTGATAGGTTCCATGGCAGGAAGCGGACAAGGGAAAAGCATGCTTGAAATTGCTGTGTTACCTGCTGCAGTGGGCTAGTCACATGTCAGGGTATTCATGAGATGCGCTTTGCCTCCTTAAAAACATCTAAATGAATATACCCATTTATACTAAAAAGAAAAAAGAGTACTATAAACCATGACCAAGCTAGAGCGCCCAGTATGGTGTTGAATAAGAGTTATGAGAGCAGTCATCCTTGCTTTGTCCTTAATCTTAGAAGCAAACATTTAAGAAAGCATTTTATCTTTTATCATCAAGAATGGGGTCACCTGTAAGATTTTATATATGTTCATCATCATGTTGAGGGAATTACCCTATATCCCTATATTTTTAGTTTTCTGAGAGACTTTACCATGAATGCGTATTGGATTTTGTCATAAACTTTTTCTGCATCAATTGGAACAATCAGATGATTGATTTCTGAATGTTGAACCAGTCTTGCCTACTTGGAATAATTAAAAACTTTTGCTGGCCAGGCCCAGTGACTCACACTTGTAATCCTAGCACTCTGGGAGTGATGTAGGAGGATCATTTGAGCTCACAAGTTCAAGATCAGCCTGAGCAAGGTGAGACCCCCATCTCTACCAAAAATAGAAAAATTAGCCAGGCATTGTGACAGGTGCCTGTAGTCCCAGCTACTCGGGAGGCTGAGGGCAGGATTGCTTGGGCCCAAGAGTTTGAGGTCACTGTGAACTATGGTGCCTCTAGTCTAGACAGTGGAATGAGACTCTATCTCTAAATAAATAAATAATAAAATTAAAACTTCTGCTTTAGGAAAGCCTGTGTGCATAGGATGAAAGAGCAAGGTACAGACTGAGAGGTAATCATATATCTGAGAAATGATTGATGTCTACAATACATTAAGAACTCTCAAAACTCAATATTAAAAACAAAAAAAACTCAATGAGAAAATGAGTGAAAGACATGATCAGACATTTCACCAAAGAGGATATGTAGATATTAAATATTCACACGAAGTGACACCCCAGTGAGACTAACTACACTGATAGAATGGCTAAGATAATAAGGAGGGGTAACACCAGGTGCTGGCAAGGTCTGGAAGCCCCAGGTCAATGGTACATTGCTATCGTGGGCTGTGAAATTGTACAGCCACTCTGGAGAAAAGTGTGGTAGTTTCTGTAAAGAAAAACATAACAATTATCACAGCATTTATTCCAGATGAAAAAACTTATTCTTGCACAAGAACTTGTACACTGGTACAGCAGCAATTTATTTATAACAGTTAAAAACTGTCCTTCCATAGGTAAATGATTAAACAGTCCGTAATGCCTCTGTACCATGGAATATTCCTCAGGAAAAAAAAATAAAAAGGAACAAACTGTTGATACACATAATTTGAACGACTTCCCAGGAATTTTTTATTGAAAAAAAAGTCTCTAAAGATTACAAACTATAATATTCCACTGATATAACATTTTGAAATGACAAAATTTTAGAAACGAGGGCTGAACTAGTGGTTCCAGAGATTAGGTATGATGAGGGGGGAAACTGGCTCGGGGGAGGTAAGCATGTTGTCAAGTGGGGTGAAGCTCTTTAGTACCTTGACCGTGGTCATAGATACAAGAACCTACACAGCTGACAAAATCATATGAAAATTAACACACACACACAAGTACAAGTAAAACTAAGGAAATCCGAATAAGCACCACTGATCTTATAAACCAATTCCAATCTCTTGGTTGTCACAGTATACTGTAGTTTTACAAAATATTAGCATTGGAGACCCAGGTGAAGTACACCATACATATGTAGGATTCCTATGTATCGTTTTTTGCCAGTTCGTGTGAATTTCTTAAGCATTATCTCAGGAAAACTTTCAATTAATAAAAGCAATGGGGAAAATGCAGCAAGTTCTTAACAGTGATGACTGATGAAATTATAATCAATTTTTATTGGTTTTGTTTTGTGTCTGCTAATATGCTCTTCCTTTTTATGGAGTAATATTTAAATGTTTAGAATTTTGATTGAAAGAACATTGCACTACATGGAAAAGTCAAATGGTACTAAAATACTAAGAATGACAAGGCAAAAAGGTAGCCTGCACAAAGTGATAGGCACAAGATCTGTGCTCAAAGCTTGGTGAATTTTTATAAGTAAATACCCTTGTGTAACCCCACTTACGATAAAAATACAGAACACGACGCCACTCTAGAACTTCACACAGGATTTTCAAATCAAACTTTTACCTTGAAGAAATGAAAACTCTACAAGTTGCAAGCGTGTCATAATGAAGTCAGGAAGGGTAGTTTTAAAATTCTCCATCACTGATTCTAATATACAGACAGGATTGATTGAACAAAATGACTGTTTTTGTCACATTTATGGCCTTAGAAACCCTTCAATGAAGACTTATGTCTCATTCGTGCCTCTGGGATTTTAATTTATAGAGGTATCTGAGTGATAACATGGAGGTCTCAATGCCATTGAAAGAAAAATTTATCACCTACATTTTCCAAGAGAAGGGGGCATGTCTCGCCCTGTGAGGCCTGAGGGGGAGCAGGAGGTTTGGTCAGGAGACAGAACAGTGAGGGTAAAGCACAGGGCACTGACTGGGCTTTCTGGACTGGCTAGTTTAAGTAATTTGGGTGGGTGTGGGGCTATAGGGTAGTTCCTAGTTGCCTGGTACCCAGTCCTGGGATGATGTAGGGCAGGAGAAATATTACACAGAGAAGGTGATTAGCTTGCATAAGGGAAGCAAGATTCCAAGTACACAGTTTACTGCCTGGAGGA
This sequence comes from Otolemur garnettii, assembly GCF_000181295.1. Lineage (NCBI taxonomy): Eukaryota > Metazoa > Chordata > Mammalia > Primates > Galagidae > Otolemur > Otolemur garnettii. Next base: position 4,519,196 of record NW_003852476.1, on the reverse strand, counting down.
ATTAGTTGGCTGCTGGGAGGAATTAGTTGGCCCCTGGTCTGTAAGGCCTCTCAAGATGTCAGAACATCATAAGATACACAAAATTGAAAACACTGATTAATATACATAAGCATAAGTTTTTAATATTCTGTGTTACTTATTTCTTAATCAAGACTATCAACATAAAAATTAATATTAGCCTCCTCAGATGCATTTAATTTTATTTTATTGTGGTTTTTTGGGGGACTTATGCATTATTTATTATTCACCACCTTTCTTCTTCCCAAATATTCTTGGATTAGGTATCATTTGTCTTCTATTTGTTTGTTCATGGTAATTCCTGTGAGTCAGCCAGTGACAGTGGTGAGATAAGAAAGAAAATCTTGAGCCACTCACAGGCAGAGGGCAGGGGTGTGTGACAGGCAAAAGTCTGAGGAACTGAATCCCTAGTAAGTTAAAAAAAAAAAAAATACATTCATGCCTGGGTTTGGTGGAAATGCACAGACTGCAGACTGTCCCTGTGTTGGAGGGGGGACAGCAAGGGGAATTCTGAGAGATGCCCGGAAGGGAGGACCAGAAAAGGGACAACAGTGGTTTGCCAGGGAATCCCAGAGAGGAATCATGGCCTGAGCCAAGGAGTTGTGCTGTGATCAGAGGCTGAGATGGAAAGTAGGCTAAGAAACAATCCAAGTGGCCACATAGAGTCCCCAGGTTGTGCACTTTACAGGAGTGCCCAGCCAGGGTGGCTGGTAAGATTGACTCCAGCTCACACTTCTCCAAACCCATGCAGAGACACAGCATTGCAACCTGGAGGAGGAAACTCACTCTAATTTTTTTCTTCCATATTTTTTAACTCTCCAGGAAGGAAGCTTGCATATACGTTTGAAAGGTACATTCAGGTTAGCTCTCAGAAGCCTTACTTAAGAAAAAAAAAGAAAGGGCATTTCACTCCAAGCTTGCTTTTCAAACCCACTTGAAAGCTTCCTTCCCTGAGGTTTGATCTGCACCTTGTACCTAATAGTGAATCATGTGATGATTAGTTGTTTGTACATCTGCCTTGTAGAAGTGTCTATTTAGATTCAGAGCCCATTTTTTCATTGGTTGACCTTTTAACTGCTGAGTTGTAAGACTTCTTTGTATACTACTTATACATGTCTCTCATCAGATATATGACTTACAAGTATTTTTTCCCATTCTATAAGTGGTCCTTTGTGCTTTCTGGAATAGTGAACTTTGAATACAAATTTTTAAAATTTTGATGAGGTACAATTTATCTATTATGTCTTTTGTTTTTATGCCTTTGGTGTCACATTTAAGAAACTTTTGCCTAATCCAAAGTCATGAAGATTTATGATTACATTTTCTTTGAAGAGTTTTCTGTTTTTATCTATTGCATTTGGCCTTCAATCTGTTAATAATTTTGAGTTAATTTTTGTATATGGTTTAAGACAGGGATCCAACTTTGTTCTTTTACATACCAGTTTTCACAGCAAAAAAATACTATTCTTTCACCCATTGAATGATCTTGTCATCCTTGTCCAAAGTCAGTTGACCGTATGTGTAAGGGTTTAATTCTGGGTTCTAAATTCCTTTCATTCATATTTCTAACCCTATGCCAGTACCACACTGTCCTGATCATCGTAGCTTTGTAGCACATTTTCAAACTAGGAAGTGTGAGGCCTACAACCTTGCAATGTTGTTCTTTTTCAAGATTGTTTTATATATTCTGGGTCCCTGGCATCTCCACACAAATTTTGGGACCAGGTTTCAATTTCTGAAACAACCAGATGAATTCCAGTTTATTTATTGGATAAGTCTCTAGATGAAATTTTGCTGGAACTTGTTTGAATCTACAGATTAATTTGGGGAGTATTGCCATGTTAACAATATTAAGTCCTCAATCTATGAACAAAAAACTCTTTCCATGGGCCACGCCTGTGGCTCAAAGGAGTAGAGTGCCAGCCCCATATGCTGGAGGTGGCGGGTTCAAACTCGGCTGTGGCCAAAAACTGCAAAAAACAAAAAAGCATCTTTTCATTTAATTAGGTCTTCTTTCTTTTTCTAACAGTGGTTTGTAGTTTTCAAGGAATAAATTTTGTGTGTCCTTTGTTAAATTTATTACTAAATATTTTGTTCTATGCTATTGTAGCTGGAATTGTTCTCTTAATTTATTTTTTGGATTGTTTACTGCTAGTGTATAGGAATACAATTGATTTTGTATCTTACAAACTGCTAGACTTACTACCTCTGAGTTGTTTTATGTGGATTCTGTAGAATTTCCTATGTACAAGATCATTTTCTCTGCAGAGAGAGAGAGAGAGTTTTACCTCTTCATTTCCATAAGTGAATGGCACTTATTTCTTTTTATTTTCTTGCCCTAGGTAGAACCTCTAGTACAGTATTGAAAGGAGGTTTTGAGAATAGACATTCCCTGTCTTGTTCCAGACCTTTGGGAGAAAGTTTTCAGTCTTTTACCATTAAGTATCATGAGAGCTTTGAGGGTTTTGGAGATTCTTTTTATCGGGTTAAAAGAGTTTCTTAATATTACTAAACTTTTGAGTTTTTATTTTTTTTAACATGAAATGGTGTTGGATTTTTCAATTTTTTTCCTTCATTAATTGGGATAGTTATATAGGTTTTGTTCTTTATCCTATTAATATAGTATATTACACTGGTTGCTTTACTCTAGGATAAATTTCACTTAGTCATGATGCTGGCTTCAGCCTACTGGTATTTTTTTAAGCATTTTGGCATCTATATTCATAAGTCATATTGATCTGCAATTTTCTCTTGATGTCTCTGTCTGGTTTTGGCATGAAGGCAATAGTGACCTTCTGGAGTGACATGGAAAGTTTTCCCTCTTCCTCTTCTGTCTTAGGAGAATTAGTGAAGTATTGGTGTTAATTTTTCTTTAAGTATTTGGCAGAATTCACTAGTGAAACCATCATGACCTGAGCTTTTCTTACAAGTTTTTAATTATTAAGTCAATGTTCTTTAATCACAGTTGATTCAGATTCTCAGTTTATGGTTTTCTGAAATTTTGTCCACTTCATCTAGGTTATGTAATTTGTTCATCTACCATGTTCATGGTATTTCCCTGTGTTCCTTTTTAATTTCTGTAAGGTTAGTAGTAATGTCCCCTCTTTGATTCTGGTTTTGGTAATTTTAATCTTTTCTGAGTATTTTCTTTAATTTTTAATTTTTTGGTCATGTTAGCTAAAGTTTTGTCAATTTTGTAAATTCTTTCAAAAAAAAAAAACAACTTTTGGTTTCATTGATTTTTCTTTTTTTGAGCGAGTCTCACTTTGACACCCTCAGTAGAGTGCTGTGGCATGACAGCTCACAGCAACCTCAAACTCTTGGGCTCAAGCAATTCTCTTGCCTCAGTCTCCTGGCTGGGACTACAGGTGCCTGCCACAACACCCGGCTATTTTTAAAGATGGGGTCTCACTGTTGCTCAGGCTGGTGGCGAACCCATGAGCTCAGGCAATTCACCCTCCTCAGCTTCCCTGAGTGCTAGGATTACAGGCGTGAGTTACCACACCCAGCCTGGTTTCATTAATTTTTCTATGTTGCTTTTTTCTATTTCATCAATCTCCACTCTAAGCTTTGTTGCTTCCTTTCTTTCCTTGCTCTGGGTTTAGTTTGTTCTTAATGCAGAAAGTTGGGTTATTGGTTTCTTTTTGTTTACTGCAGACATTTACAGCTATGCTGTTCTGTTAGTAGTGGTTTAGCTACATACTCCCCCACAAGTTTGTTTTATTTTCATTTTTTTGTTTGCCTTGTGATTTCTTCTTGATCTATTGCTTATTTGGACATGTGTTGATTAGTTTCCACATATTTGTGAATTTTTCAAATTTCCTTCTGTCATTGATCTAATTTCATTCCATTGTGATTGGAGAACATACTTTATATAATTCCATCCTTTAAAATGTATTGTGGGCTGTTTTATGGCCTTATCTATGATCCATCTTGGAGAATGTTTTATGTGCAGTTGAGAAAAACATATTTCATTGTTGCTGAATGGAGAAGTAGCTATCAGACAGGTCTGCAGGTCTTGTGCTGTTGTTCAATTTTGCTTTCCTTGTTGATGTTCTGTTTAGTTCTGTGCATTGTCAAAAGTGAAACATTGAAGTTTCCAATTATTATTATTGTTTTGAATTTCTCCCTTTACTTCTGTCAGTTTTTGTTTTATTTTGGGATTCTATTGTTAGTGATGTTTGTAGATAGATCATTTTTGTCTTCTTGTTAGATTATTGTCCATATGTTATAAACTCAAGTGTCATGATTATTGCTTTATGCAGTCTTATGTCTTTTAAATAAATGAATAGAAAAGGGAAATAACATGTTAATACAGTCTATTGTATATACCCCAAATTTACTATTTCTGGAACTCTTTATTTCTTTCTGTGGATTTTACTTGGTATTCTTTAGCAGTTTTTCTAAAGCAGTCTGCTAGCAATGAATTCTCCTTGTTTATCTGGGCATATCTCTAGTTCATCTTCATTTCCAAGGGATAATATTACTGTATATAAAATTCTTGATTTCAATACTCAATATATTCCATAGGCAAAAAATTTTAAAACTTTTTTTGTAGTGATCAAAACAGCATGGTACTGGCACAAAAATAGAGAGGTAGATGTATGGAACAGAATAGAGAACCAAGGGATGAATCCAGCTACTTACC
>NW_003852476.1:4510859-4513119 GCF_000181295.1 Otolemur garnettii | reverse complement strand
ACAGCATTTGTTTCAGCACCCTAAACGTCACTGAACTTCTGTCTGGGCTCTGTTATTTCTAATGAGAAGTCAGTCAGTATTACTACCAATAATTTCCTACATATAATATGTTGTTTCACTTGTTGCTTTCAAATTTTCTGTATTTTTACTTCAACCGTTCAGTAAAATTGTGTCTAGGTGAGAATCTTTTTGTATTTAAACTACTTAAGGATTGTTTAGGTCCTTATATCTGTTGATTAATCAAATGTTTAATCAAATTTTGTACTTTTCCAGTATTATTTTCTAAAATATTTTTATTTATTCCTTTCTTTCTCCTCTCTCTTTCTTAGACTCCTATTACACATATGTTGATACAGTTGATGTTGTGCCATAAGTCTTTCTGACTCTGCTCATTTTTCTTTAAGCTTTTTTTCTTTGTCCTTCAGAGTATATTATTTCTATTCATCTATCTTTAAGTTTAGTAATTCTGTCTTTTGCTATGTAAAATATGCTATTGTGCCCATCTGGTAAATTTTACTTTTTAGTTACTATACTTTTATTTCGAAAATTTCCAGTTGGTCTCTGTGTCTTTACTAGTATTTTCATCTATTTGTTGAGTTCTTATCATTCTATTTTCCACAAAGTCTACAAAGTCTTTAACTATAGTTTGTTTCTTTTTATTCTTTTAACATATTTACACTAGATGTTTTGAAGTTTTTGTCTTATTCAGAGTAAGTTTTTATTGACATTTTTTTCTTGTCTATGGGTCACACTTTCCTATTTATATATAGTGATTTTTTGTTGAAAACTAGACATTTGGTTAATATCTTGTAACAACTCTAGATTCTGACTTTTAACTGAGAGTTTTTGCTGTTGTCTGGATTTTTGTTTTGTTTTCATTTTTAGTACTTTTCTGGACTTAGTCTGAGTGTTTTGTCATCTCTCCCTTGGTATATGGTAGCTTATCAATTCATTTGTTCATTGATTGTGCCTTTGGCATTATAAAATCAATGCTAAACTCAAGATCATCTAGATTCATATTATATCTGGGACCCATTTTGAGTCATTTTTTATGAATGCTATAAAATTTGTGTCTGGACTCTTTTTTTTTGTTTTGCATAGGGATTTCCACTTGTTCTAGCACCATTTCTTGGGAACACTGTGTTTTTCTTCCTTGTATTATCTTTGCTTCTTTGTCAAAGATCAGTTGACTGTATTTTTCTGGGTTTATTTCCAGGTTATCTGTTCTGTTACATTGATGTATTTGGCTATTTTTTTCACCAATACCATACTGTCTTGATTACTTCTGCTTTATAGTTACTATTCAAGTTAGGTAGTGTCAGTCTTCCAGCTTTGTGCTTCTTCAATATTGGATTGGCTATCTGGAGTCTTTTGTCCATTCATTTAGTTTCTCTTTATATAAACTTTAGAATCAGTTTGTTGATATTCACAAAACAATGTTCTGGGGTTTTGATTGGAATTACATTGAATCATTAGCTCAAGTTGGGAAGAATTCACATCTTGACAACATTAAATCTTCTTATCAAAGAACATGGGGACATCTCTCCATTTATTTAGGTTTTCATGATTCCATTCATCAGAGTTTTACAGTTTTTCTAATACAGATTGTGAAGATCCTTTGTTAGATTTGTGCCTAAATATTCCATGTTTTGTTTCTAATGTAAATGGTATTCTGTTTTTATTTTTGAATTTCATTTGTTCATTGCTATATATAGGACAGTGATTGACTTTTTTACCATTAACTATGTATCCTGCTATCTTGCTACAATTATGTATTAGTTCCAGAAGAGTTTTTTGTTCAATTCTTTCAGAAATTTATACATTGACAATCATCTCATCTACAGACAAAAACAGTTTTATGTCTTCCTTCCCAATCTGCATACCTTTTATTTCCTTTCCGGGTCTTATACCATTAGCTAATACTTTCTCCAATGTAGAAGAGCAGTGGTGAGAGAAGATCTCCTTATCTTGTTCATGACCTTATTGGGAAAGCTTCTAGTTTCTCACCATTTTGAGTGATTTTAACTGTAACTTTTTAGTAGTTATTCTTTGTCAAATTGAGGGAGTCACCCTCTATTCCCAGGTTATTGAAATTTATTCTTTTAAATCATGATTTTGTCAAATGCCTTTTCTGCATCTATTGATATGATCATGTCATTTTCATTCCTTAACCTATTGATTTCATGGATTACATTAATAAATATTCAAATTTTGAAGCAGCCTTGAATGATTGGGACGAGTTCTACTTGGCTGTGGTATA
>NW_003852476.1:4505254-4509623 GCF_000181295.1 Otolemur garnettii | reverse complement strand
ATAGAAAAGATCACTTCCAAGAAGCAACAAGAAGACTGATGACTTTTCAACCAAAATTATGAAGGCCAGAAATTGGTGGAATGAAATCTTTACATTGCTGAAAGAAAAAAAAACTGCTAACTTAAAACTCTTTGCTCAATTAAACTGTATTTTCATAAATTAAAGTGAAATAAATATGTCTCAGACAAACAGGACTTGGTACAATTGGTTGCCATGACAGAGCTAAAAAAAATAGTAAATAAATTCTTTAGACTAAAAGAAAAGGATTCAGGATGGAAATACAATAGTGCAGAAGGAGATGAAGAACACTGGAAAGGGTAAATATGTGAGTAAAGGTAAAACATTATTAATTTTTGTAAGCCAACAAAAATTATTATACCATTGGTGTTTATAATATTTATATTATTAATATATAACAACCCTAGCACAAAAGGGAATGGGGAGTGAGTGGAGTTGACTGTTGTAAGATTTTTGTATTGAACAATGATTTGTAAACTTACTAATTCAAGATAGACTCTAATAAATGAAGGACAACTATAATTAAGGATAAGTTAATTGTAATTTCTAAGATACACACCAAGAGGTTCAAAACATATAACTATAAAACTCTTAGAGGAAACAAGCTATAAAAATATAATTGATTAATTTGAAAGAAGGAAAGGAAGGAAGAATCAAGGAGCCAAGAACAGATATGATGAATCAGAAGCAACTAGCCAAGAATATGGCTAGTTATAAGAACATATGAAGACACATGTAGTTTGAAAGTAAGAGATGGGAAAAGATATACCATGCAAACACTAACAAAAAGAAAGCTGTTGTGGATATGTGACTATCAGCCAAACTTGACGTTAAGTCAAGGAGTATTACTGGAGATACAGGGGACATTTTATGATAACTGTCAATTCAATAGTAAGACATGATAATCTCAAACTAGTAAGTGCCCAATAATATAGTTTCAAAATATATAAAGTAACAATTAACAACATAAAAAAAGATAGACAAATCAACAGCAATGTTAGAAGCTGTAATGTACTTTCTAAAATGTCTGATAGACACAGACAAAAAAGTAGTAAGGATACATTATTTGAATAATATTATTAATCAATCTGACTTAACTGACTTTTATGGAACTCTTCACCTTAAAACTGAAGAATATACACTATTTTTAAGTTCATTTGACACTTATATCAAAATTGATCATATTCAGGGATATAAAGCAAGTCTCAGCAAATTTTAATGGATTTATACAGAGTTTGTACTTCAACTACAGAGAAATTACACTAAAAATAAACAAGGATAGCTAGGATTATCCCACAAAGTTAGACCCAAGAAAAAGATGACAATGAATATTGGGAAATATTTTGAACTTAACAATAATATGAATAAAATGCATCAAAACTTGTGGGATGCAGCTAAAAACAATACTTAGAGGAAGTTTGCTATTTTAAACTTTATAATTCTAAATGTATATATTAGGAAATAAGAAAATCTGAGTATTCTAGGCTTCCATATGAAGGAGCTAGTAAAATAATAGCAAATTAAAGCAAAAGAAAATAAAAGAAATAATAAAATAAAATAGAAAGCAAATATACAAGAAAAACAAAAAAAAGTAAAAATTGTTTCTTAAAGTGAAGTCATAATATTGAAAAATCTTCAACAAGAATCAAGAAATAAAGAGAGAAAATAAAATGTAAGAATATCAGAAATAAAAGAGTGGACATACCTATGACTCTTCCAGTTAAAAGCATAGGATTATGTTTATGATCAGTTTATGCCAATAAATTTGACAGCATATTTAAAATAGATGAAGTCATTTGGACAAAAACTAATAAAAATGGACTCAAGTAGAAATTATAAATTAGGATAATTTATATCTATTTTAAAAATCTGTAATTGCAAACCATTTCACAAAGGAAACTGCAGGTCCAGATGGGTTCACTGATGAATTCTTCCAAATATTCCAATAAGAAATAACACCATCTTACATAAAGTCTTTCAGAAAACATAGGAGGGAATTATATTTTTTAACTTGTTTGTGAGGCCAGTATAACCCTAATACAAAATCTTAAGAAGAATATTACAAGAAAAAAAAAAAGAGTAAAGAACAGTATCTCCCTTGAATATAGACACAAACATTATACCCCAAACATTAGCAAACTGAATCCAAATTAATAGCAGTATATTAAAAAGATGTCACATCAAGACTTCGTGGCATTTATGCCAGCAGGGCAAGGTTTATTAACCTTCAAAATTCAGTGCATACAATTTTTATATTAAAAGAATTAATGGGGAAAAAAAACATGTGGTCACCTTAATGGCTTTAGAAAAAGGATTTAGTTGAATTTAATTTCTGTTCATGACAAAAACTTTCAGAAAACTAGGAATACGACAGTTTTTTAATCTGATAAAGGACAGCTAACACTCACAGCCAATATCATACTTAATTGTACAGTTTTGAGCACATTTTCTCCCTTAATTCAGGGGTAAGGAAAAGACTATTCTGTTACCACTTCTACTCAGTCATAGTAGAGGAGGACACTGGAGGTCATAGCCAGTGTCACAAGACAAGGTAAAGAGATAAAAGTATTATATAAAGACTGGAGGGAAGAAACAAACCCATCTTTATTCACAAAGATTAGATTACAGGCATAACTCATTGTATAGTACTTAGCTTCATTGCAGTTTGCAGATACCAGATTTGTTTTATAAGTTTAACATGTGTGGCAACCCTGCATTAGAGTTTATTGGTGCCATTTTTCATCTTTAATTTTAATTATTATGGATACTTAATAGTTATATTGGTGCTATTTTCTAGCAGCATCTGCTCACTCTGTCTCTGTGTCACATTTTGGTAATTTTCATAATATTTAAACTTTTTCATTATTATCATATAACTCTTGTGATGATCGGTGATCTCAATGTTACTGCTGTAATTGTTTTATTTTGAGGTGCCACTAATTGCACCTTTATAAGATGGAAAACTTAATCCATAAATGTTGTGTGTGTTCTGACTGCTTCTCCAACATGCATTTCCCCTGTTTCTCTTCCTCAGCTTGGGCCTCTCTATTCCCAACAATATTACAACTTGTCCGATTAACCCTGCAACGGCTTCTAAGTGTTCAAGTAAAAGGAAGAATTGCATGTCTCTCACTTTAAGTCAGCAGCTAGAAATGGTTAAGCTTAGTGAGAACGTCATGCCAAAAACTGAGAGAAACTTGAAGCCAGCCGCCTTGTGCCAGACAGTCAAGTTGTGAAGGAAAAGAAAAAGGTTTTGAAGGAAATTAAAAGTGCTGCTCCAGTGAACTCATAATTGATAGGAAAGTGAGCAAGTTTTAGAGGTCTGGTTAGAAAATCGAACTAGCTATAACATTCCCTTAAGTTGAAGGCTAATGCAGAGCAAGACCCTAGCTTTCTTCAACTCTGTGCAGGATGAGAGAGGTGAGGAAAGCCGTTAAAGAAAAATCTGAAGCTAGAAGAAGTTGGTTTATGAGGTTTAAGGAAAGAAGCCATCCCTATAACAGAAAATGTAAGATGAAGCAGCAGGTGCCCAGAGAGAAGTGCAGCAAGTTATCCAGAAGGTCTGCCTGCGGTCATTGATGAAGGAGGCTACACTGAACAACAGAGCATCGGTGTTCGGTGTGGACAAACAGCCTTCTATTGGAAGAAGATGTCATCTGGAGCTTTCATAGCTGGAGAGGAAGTCAATGACTGGCTCAAAGCTTCAGAGGATCCTCTCTTGTTAGGGCTAATGCAGTTGGTGACTTTTAAATTGTAGTCTGTGGGTTTTGTTTTATTTTTTGAGAAAGAGTCTCACTCTGTTGCCCTGAATAGAGTGCCATGGCATCATCATAGATCACAGTAACCTCAAACTCCTGGGCTCAAGCAATCCTCTTGCCTCAGCCTCCTGAGTGGCTGGGACTACAGGCACCTTCCACAATACGTGCCTGATTTTTCTGTTGTTAGTAGAGATGGGGTCTTACTATTGCCCAGGCTGGTCTCCAACTCCTGAGCTCAAGCAATCGTCCCACCTAGACCTCATAGAGAGCTAGGATTCCAAGCATTAGTCACTGCACCAAGCCCAGTGTTTATTTACTATTCTGAAAATCCTAGGGTCCTACAGAATTATGCTGAATCTACTCTCCCTGTGCTTTATCAACAACAAAGCCTGGATGACAACACATCTGTTTACATGTCACATCTTTCAAGGTCACCACTGAGACCTACTGCTCAGAAATAGATCCCTTTCAAAATTTTGGTGCTCATTGACAATGCATCTGGTCACCCAAAAGCTCTGATTTAAACGTAGAAGGATATTAATGTTGTTCTCATGCCTCCTAACACAACATTCGTCCTGCAGCCCAGGGATCAA
>NW_003852476.1:4503924-4504981 GCF_000181295.1 Otolemur garnettii | reverse complement strand
TTGTTGTTTGGTGGGCCCAGGCTGGATTCGAAACCACCACCTTATGTGTATGTGGCTGGCGCTTTAGCCACTTGAGCCACAGGCACTGAGCCAAGAAATACATCTTGTAAGGTAATAGTTGCATATTGAAATCTTCTGGAAATGATTTGCCATTAAGACCATTCATGTTTCATGGGAGGAGGTCAAAATATCAACCTCAACAGGAGTCAGGAAGAAACTGATTCCAACCCCTCATGGATGACTTTGAACGGTTCACGACTGCAGTGGAGGAAGGAACTGCAGATGTGGAAATAGCAAGAGCAGTAGCATTAGAAGTGGAGCCTGAAGGTGGGACTGAAGGGCTGCAGTCTTCTGAACAAACCTGAACGGGTGAGGATTTGCTTCTTACGGATGATTTCCCCAGGTGAAATCTACTCGTGTTGAGGATGCTGTGACTGTGGTTGACCTGACAATAAAGGATTTAGAATAGTACATAAACTTAGGTGATAGAGCAACAGAAAAGTCTGAAAAGCGTTGATTCCAGTTTTGAAAGAAGTTCTGTGGGTAAAATGCTATCGAACATCGCACACTGTAGAGTTTTTTTCATAAAAGGAAGAGTGAATGGGTGCAGCAAACTTTATCGTCTTATTTTAAGAAATTGCCACAGCCACCCCAGCCTTTAGTAACCACCACCCTGATCAGTCAGCAGTCATTAACTACCAGACTGTCCACAAGAAGAAAGATTATGACTCACTAAAAGCTCATCATGAACATTAGCATTTTTTAGCAATAAAGTACTTTTAATTAAAGTCTGTACATTGTTTTTTAGACATAATGTTGTTACACATTAAATAGACTACAGTGTGATGCAAACATAATTTTTATATGCCCTGGGAAACCAGAAAATTCGTGTGAGTCACTTTATTGCAATATTCACTTTATTGCTGTGGTCTGGACCTGAATCTCTAAGGTATGCCTGCTGCACATAGAAGATTCAAGAGAATCAACAAACAGAACTAATTACACAAAAATGTATTGACCTGGTTAATAAATTTCCATTTATTAGCATTTTTTAGTC
>NW_003852476.1:4490623-4503897 GCF_000181295.1 Otolemur garnettii | reverse complement strand
CTATGGCTTAGGTTTTTTTTTTTTTTTTTTTTGGTCATCTACTTTGATAGTTTCCATATTTGTAGCTGGCATTGGACATATTTAAAATAGGGTTCATGGAAACTGTACCTTTAAGTGAGAAGACATATCAGCAGGTTCTTAAATGATGTTTTGTTCAAGGTAGGTTCATTGTAACTCTGATGAGAAAAAATAATTGATTTCACTGTATGTCTATTTGCTTCAAGTCACAGTTTCCAAGAACCTACTCAGGACATTAAATGAAGACCTAACCGCACTTCCACCATGCACCAGTTCTTTTCTTTTTTCCTTCTAATTTTCCTCTCTCCTGATTTCTATTTGTTTGATTGAATTTATTAATTCTCTCATTTATGCATTACATTCATTTCCAAGTTGTGTGTTTTAGTGACTTTCTTTTAGAGATACCACTGAAATGTTTAATATGCAAATCTTACATGTCAAAGACTAAAGTTATTGGTCCCAGCTTCCTCTTGAACAATGCCAGAACCTTAGAATGCTTGTACTTCTACCACACCTTCCACCTCAGGGTCTGTCTTACCTCCTGCTTCAGTTTTGCCTTCCTTTGATAAGCCCCCAAATTAGCCATTCCCATTTTTATGCTCAGCATCCTTTCATGCATCTCCCTTCCTCCTGGAAGCTTCAGTCTTCTTCCCGAAATACCACCTTTGGTAGATTTTTCTTTAGAGTCTATTATGTGGGTAGAGGTATTGATTTCTTCTTATTTGTTTTGCTAAATGTTGATTGACTGTTATAGTCTGTCGAATGTCTGTCTTTTATCAATTCTGGAAGAGTCCTCATTTGGACAAATTACTCAAACTTTTCATGCTAGTGCACTCCTTAAGCCCCTTCAGTGTCTCCCTCATTTACTGACAGAACTACTAGACAGGCCTGAGTCAGTCTGGCACCTGCACAAGTCTGTGATGAAGTTTTCACCAATCTGAGTCTGTCTGCCCTGAAGGCCCCATGACTCAAACTTGTGATGCTACTTCTTGTTCATAACTCAGCTCATTTATCACCTACTCTGTAAACCCTTTTCTTGTGCCTCCTCTTCTCTCAAATCACTGTTCTGTATACCCAGTCTCTTCTGCTCATAATCTACTGGTTGATTGCATTTATCTGTTTATGTGCAAATGTTGACTCAAGTTTCCAGTGGGAAGGTACCTCTGTATAACATTTACAGAGACAGGCACTAAGCATCGGCTCTATAAATGTTTGTAGATTGAATGAATGAATCGATCAATCCATCAGTGAATTAAGAAATGAGGGCAAACACTATTTTTCTCATAGGGACTTTGTAACAACTAAGCCTATTCCACACAAGAAAGCATCTGGCAAATAGCAAGTGCTGATCCATTGTTTGAATCTCTACAATTCATGCGTTATTTTGGCATGATGAGTTATATACCAACTTGGTTGTCTTTTTAAAGTTCTTTATCCCATATGGCATAGAGTTCTTGGTGTTCTTTGATCATTTTGAAGTATATTTTTGGTTCTCTGCCTTTTCTTCCCATTGCTGTACTTCTCAGAGGAAAAGAAAAAAAAAAGTCTAGCAGTTCCATGAGATGTGTGATGCAGTTTACCAGTTATGACATTCTGCCATGAAAGCTCAGTGCATCTGTGTGCGCTCCTCGCCTGTCTATCTCAGCGGTGCTCTCCTGCTGACCTTTAGGTGTCCACTCCAGTTTTACCATCGGAGTTAGACTTCACTGAACCTCCTTATAAAATAGCAAACTTCCACCCCCCCACTCCCTATCCCTCTTACCTGCTTTATTTTTCTCATGCACTTGCCCACAGGTGCCACATTATAATATACATTGACCTTTTATCATCATTTGCACCTCCCCACACACACTAGCATATAAGCTTCTTTAAGGTAGGAACTTCACTTTATGCCTAGATCAGTGTCCAGCACATAGTAGGTACTCAGTAAATATCTGCTGGGTAAATTATGTAGATGTCACTGATTCTCATCAGGAAAATCCTGCTGCCGCAGGAGACACTCTGGACACGCTTGCCTTCAACATTCACCTTGGGCTGGGATGAGATTACAAAACTCGCTTATTTTGCTTCTCCTGAGAACAGACCGCCTAATGTATGATTTCATCCTGAAATCTAAAGAAATCACTTCCTCTTTTGGCAGACATCCCAACCAAGACTCTCAGCTGGCTGTGGATAAAGCCCGTCTGTTCGCTACTGGTTTAAAGATAGTGGCAGTTCCTGCCCGCTTTTAGCAAGCTTTATTTTGCTTTCTGTTTTCTTTCACCACTTAAGGAAAATTTACATATCTTTTCTACCCATTTTATCGTTTAGATCTTGGCAAGAGCATTCAATTAATACTGTGTGTGCACTTCTGCAAAGAAAGCACCCACTGACAACATCTATTGAGAATTAAATTCCTATCATTTCATAGAAACAAACGTCTAAAGCAGTGGTTCTCAACCTTTCTAATGCTACAACCCTTTAATACAGTTCCTGTGGGTCACGACCCACAGGTTGAGAACCACTGACCTAAAGCTTTACTTGTATAAGAAAGTGGCCAAGAGTTGATAACTGACTTGCCAAACCCACTTTACAAACTTACAATTCAGGGCATTCCTGATTTCCCTTTAATAAGTCCATTAATGTTTTTCTCTTACCACCTATGTATGCATCAATCTAAAGCCCCCCAATTCTAATGTCATTAGCGTGAGTCTCTCTGTCTTCTGCCAGCGATATCCTACTTCCTCGGCCTTCAACCATCAGACTGGGTTTTTCATGTGTACCCAACTTCTCTCTTCAGACTTAGCATGACTGGAAATAACTTGGTCTTTAACCCAAGTTGACATTCCAAGGTCAACTTTGTGATGGATGAAAATAAGTGAGCCAAGAAGTCTGCTTGCCTATGCCTGGTTACGGCAGTGCTGCTCCCAGCCTGCCCTCAGAGCAGCAGTACACACCACCCGGCTGTCCCGTGCGCACTGTCCAGCCTTTCTGGTACTGCATCAATGCTTAACATGCCACAGGTGCCTGTGGGCTTAGGGCTGACAGCCAGGGCTATTACTGGACTGGCAGTGCCTCCTAGTGGCTAAGGCTCTAAGGATTCCACCTGAAAAAAATACTTTAAAAAAGGCCAGGGTGACAACAGGCACTCCCCCGCCACACACATACTCCTGGTGATGCGATGAAAGTATTGATTTCTTCTTCATCATCTTGTTAAACCCATTGGACTGTTACAAGCTAGAACGTATGTCTTTCATCAGTTCTGGAAAATTACTAATTTGGACAAATTACCTGACTTCTCACGTTAGTCCAGTGTCCCCCTCATTTACAACAGAATTACTACTCAGGCCTGTGGCCCCCTGGCCCGGGCGTTCCCATTTCTTCCTTCTGTGTCTTGTCCTGCATCGTCTGTGCCAATCAGGCTGTCACCATTTACCAATCTTTTCAGTGTTTTGCTAACTGAATTCACCAAATTGACCACAGTAATGAAAAAGGGGGGGGGAGGGTGGAAGGGCAGGGGGTAGGAAATACAAAAAAGTTTGTATTTGTACAAATACAGTTTGAAAAGTGCTTTGTAATAATGTAGTCACTGCTGTTCTCCCAATCCCGAGGGAGTCCTGACAGGCCTCAAAGCTTCCAACAGAATAAATTCAGATTTATCATGAAGCTGTTTGGAGGCCCAGCTGGTTGCTCTTGAAGCTTGAATTCTGGAAAGAATATACATGATCCCAAGGTGTATATGCTTTATAAAAATGAACAATAAATCATGTTTACAAGCCTAGCCTTGAGACTGCTGTCCTTACACCCTTGCTGGTACAGCAGGTGTCACTGTAGATCTGAGTCTGGGAGGAAACACTTCTGCGAACTCCCTAGGAGGGAGAGAGAAAGCCTGGTGGGTAAGAGGACCACACAAACGGATGAGGGGAGTCTGTTTTCTCTGCCAGGAACTCTGCCTTCTGCATACCCCTCTGGTCCCCAAGACATCCTCTGTACTTACGCTGGATCCCTACTCCTCCAGGGACCCCTTCCACCCAGACTTTCATTTCTAGACGATGCCCACATTCCAGTCCTTTTCCTTTGCTATTTCCAACTTTTCCTCATCCGAACAAACTTATCCCCTGTCCATTCTTTCAAGGTCTTGGTGTAAGTTCTGATAAAATAGCGCTAAGACCAGAACCCAATGTTCTGTTTCTTCCTTGGTCATTTGCGTTTCAACCTGGGAGTCCTAAAATCCTTGCCTGGATGGGCGTGGAGGCCAAATGTACCTCCTGTGTTACACTCACCGCCCACCTCCATCCTCCCATCAGATATGGCGCTGTTGAGACAAAATAGCCTTTGCTTCCGTGAGTTGTTTTGAATGTCCATACAACTGATCACTCTTGGACTGTCACTGCAGTGACCAATGACTCCGTGTGCCAGAGTCTGGGGGCTTTGATCTGGAGCCTGCAGGCACCACATTCCTATATTTATTCTTTCACTCCACAAACAGAGGGAATAAAGGGGCAGAGAGAGACACGCCCTCAGCGATGAACTGAAGATTTCTCTCCAATGATTGACAGTTGCCAACAAAGGTTCTGGAGAGCTGTGGAATATTCCAAAAGAGAAGGCGAATCTGGCGATTCTTTTGGAAGATTCTAGGAAAATAAAATTCAACGTGGTGTTTCCAGAATTAGGGAAGGGAGAGGTGAGTGAATCGTGGGGACGATTAGAGGACATTATGTTGCAAACCTGACATTTGTACCGCCATCCACTCGGTCCAACAGGTTTCTTGGGTTTCTAAGAAATTTCTAGAATATGCACCCCACCAATCAAGAACAGCACGTCCCCCGACTCTCACCCCCACCTTTGGCCCTTTTCCCCAACACTTCCCCCAATCCTGGGCCCAGTAAGTGCCCTCCGGGTCGGAACCGGTTTCCCCCGTAGCTGGGCAGCACCCCGCGGGCGGCAGGAGACGCTGTCGCGCCGAGCACCCGGGCGCATTCAGTGTGCGCGGGCGGCCGCCAGGCCGCGCGGCGCTGATTCGCTGCCGGCCACGCAGACTGCGGCGCCGCGACACGCCCGCCCTTGCCGCCGCCGCTGCCGCAGCCTCAGTCCGTGCACAGCCGCGCGGCAGCCCAGCCCAGCGCTGCACGGGCTCCGCCGCCTGAGCGCACGCTCCGCGCCGCCGAGGACAGCGAGCGAGCCCCTGAGCCCGCACCATGCAGGCCACCGCGGATTCCACCAAGATGGACTGTGTGTGGAGCAACTGGAAAAGTCAGGGTATTTTCTTTATTTCAGTAGTGCATGCCCGAGGTGCACGGGAGACCGGGACCCGGACGCGCCCATTGTGCATTTCACCTGTGGGACCTGTGCATGCTTAGACCCAGGAGCTTTCTGTAGGGGGGAGTAAAACTGTCATTTCACAAATCAACATGGATGGTGTTTCATTTTTTCCTTTCTTTCTTCTTCTTTTTTTTAATCCCCTCCACCCCTTTGTTTTCTTATTTGTAATGCTAGTATTTCAAATAATGCATCATTCTCCTCCTCCTGTGGGAGTTCTTTGGGGAGCCATTGACCATTCAGTACTTGTTTAATGCTCATCTCATCCCAGAGTTAAAGTGCTGTCTTATTGTTCCGTGCAACCCAATGCATTTACATCTGCCCAAAGGTGGAAACCTCCTGGCGGAATCTTAGCTGAGAGGGCTCTAACGCTTTCTTTTAAGAGGGACACACCCATTTCGGGGTTGTTACTTGTGGTCACACAAAGAAAACTGGAAATGCAGACTAGCTTCCCAAGTCCTGAAGATATGATGGCGTAGCCACATATTAGAATGGTTCACTTTGCAATATTTGGGTGTTTTTGTCTGTCACTGGAGGAACCTGTGACTATTATTTCTTAATAATGGATATCTGTGGAATAAACGGAGGGAAACAGTGCCGGTGGCCTTCCCGTATAAGAGATTTATTTTGGAACAGTCCATATCGGCACTGGGTGTGGCCACCCTCCAGCCTCCCTTGCATGGCTTTTCAGCCATTTTTATTCAGCCTCATATTTCACACTTCCATCTCTCCTTTGTTACATTAAAATTCCCCCGTTCGCCTTGCTTAGTAATATATGGATTATGAAAAAAAAAAGAGGTGATTTACAAGAATCAATTGTGTGTAGTAACTTGGGTGTTTGTCACATGAAATGTCCTTTAATTTTTAACAAATATGCTTCTGAGGAAGGCGCGTTTGGTTTAACCTGCAGGGTGCTGCAGCACCCTTCAGGGGACCAAGAATACTCTGGAGCAGCAGCTGATTTGTTAAAAATCTGGCATCTTCCCCTTGTAATTTTATATTACGGGAAGAATAGGATGTCTTTTCTTTGATGCCTCTGTGGGGGTTTTCTCTGGTATCTTTTTTAAGAAAAACATACATCTCAGAATTTAAAGCGCGCTTGCCTTGCCTCTTGTTTTTTGGACTGGGAGGCAGTGACACACAAGCCATCATCTGCTTCCAATTCTGTGGATCTAGTGAAAATACACTTGTCAAAAGTAAACAGATGGACCTGATAAATTTAAAAGCCAGTAAATACGAAATTATGGCAATGGAGGCACAATATTTTAGAGAATGGTGGAAACTGCATAGACTAGCATGTTTAATATCAAAGGAAGCTGTGAAAATTCTTTGTAACATTTCAAAGTTGTGTTTGGACCCACCCAGTTTATTTGATAAACACGCTGGACAACTGTGGCGTGACGTAAAACCAAGTTTAGCTGGACATAAAGGCTGGTTTTTCGACTATGCTTATGGATTTTTTCTATTTTTAACAAAAGTAGATGTGGAGAGATGGCAGATTTTGTTTTATTTATATCAGGTACAGGATGCCGTGTTCCCACAGTCCTCTGTGTTCAGACTCAGTTGCCTCAGTCGACCTTCTCTCTGATAGACATTTGTCAATAGATAACACAAAAAGTCATAGTTTTTCCCATTGAAATACAATCATTTTCACTTACAGTGTACAGCTACTTGTGAAGATTAATTGATGATCATTGAGAATCTTTTCTACTGGGTGACCTTTGATCATCTTCAGTACCATTGATTTCCTTTTGTCAAATAGAACAAAGCCCTTATCTTGAATACTGACTATGTCTAACTGGGCGGGTAGGTTTCTAGGCACAAAAGAGAAACGGTAAGAAGTGAATTACATTTTTTTCTACTCATTGTAAACTTTTCACCTAAACTAACTAAAGTAAGATTTATTTTGTTTAGCATTTTCTGTGTTTCTTCTTCATTTTAATTCCCTTATTATTATATATATATATAAAAACAGTTGTTTTTAACCGTGGCTCTACTTTGGAATCATTTGGGAAGCTTGAAAATACACAAAGGGCGTGTAGGCTCTGCCCCTAGACTCTCTGACCAGTTGAGCCAAGCAGGAGTGTGTTGAGAAAACTCCTCAGGTGAGTTGAATATGTAACCAGAGTTGGAGCCACTTGTGTGTGATAATTCTTAGGCAGCCCAATCCATAGACCAGCAGAGGCCCAGAAACAAATGATAAGATGGGTGTGATCTGGGAGCAGCTGTGAATGCAGTTACAAGAAGTCAATCCAACAGTCGCCAATGTCCTGTAAACGTATTAATGAGGTAGATGTTTGGCTTGGGAAGGAAATAATGTGAGTTTTAGGTTTTTTCCGTTTATTGAACATTTCAAGAAGACTTCACTGAAACTAGTTATGTGTTATAAAACCTTTGTGTAAAATGCAGGAGTCTAATCAATGTACATGATTCCAGCTGTAGACAAGAATATTTAAAGAAAGAGAGGCTAAAGTCCACCTTGTACTATCGCACACTGATTCTGCTTCCAATTTTAAAAAATTATATAAAATATAAAAAATAAAAAATATATACAATACCAAATATTACTTAATAAACCAAAAGACAATGTACTCAATGAAAACAAAATGAGAATAAAACAGTAACCTAATGAAATACGTACCTATATAGATAATAACCTTAGAGCCAGTATAATTATAACTACTATTTAGGGGGCACTTTTACTGAGTGCTTTATCAGGGTCATGTGTAATCCTCACAGATCCCATGAGGTGTAATTTCCAGTGTTGTCCCGTTTCACAGATGATGACTGAGGCTTCTGTCAGAGCACGGGGCTAGTCATGCCAGAGGCTGGCAGCAAGGCTGGGCTGTCCTCTCCATAGCTTCCCATTGCTCTGCTATCTGTCTCTGGGGTGGATGGCTTTTTCATCAACGACCTTTCTAAAGATACGAATCATCTATGTTGGTGTGGACTTAACAGCTCCCTCACACTCACAGGTTTTCATCATGCAAAAAAACATTTCATTTGAGCTTTTCAGTGTACCCTTGGACTTGTTGAGGCGCAAAGAAGTTAAGTGCCTTGCCCAAGGGTTTGTGGTAAGTGGCAAATTAAGTAGTAAAACGTGTCGCTCTTGGCTTCCACTCCAGAGCTCCACCCATCCCTATGATCTCTGCCTCACTTCCTAGGTTAGGTCATAAAAGGTAACTCTCCTATACCTCTTCTGAAGTTATTTTCACATAGGTTCTCTCTTTATGAACAGAACCAAATTTCACAGCAAGCCATTGGTCTCTTTTTTAATTTCAGATTAATTAAGAGTGTACAAACGATTAGGGTACAATGCTTGCATTTTTTTAGGTGAGGTGCCTGCTGTAGTCATGCCTATTGCCCAGGAGATGAGCCATGTACCCTCAAGCCATTGACCTTAACCAATCTATGCCATTGTTGTTGTCATCACCATCATCAATACATAATTTCTAGCTTGTCCATAAGTATTAGCTGTGTGCCAGTCACTAAGCCTTTGTACCTACCTTGTCTTAATTAAGCCTCCGTGAGACTTTCTGTTACTCTCATTTTATAGAGAAGGAAACTGGGAGTCTTAAGCTGAGTCCATACTTTGCCCCAGGATGGAATGAGGTCCTTAAAATAGGGCATTCTGATCATGAAGCCTACGCTATTAATACACTACCTCAACCCACAGGGTGCATCAGAGGAACAGAGTGACCAGAGCCATCCATCCACGTGGTTCTGTTTGTGCTGCAAAGATCACTTTTTTGAATTTCAATGGGCTCAATAAATTCATCTGACAGGATGCTTAGTAAGATGGTGGATTGATACCTGTGTGCCTGGGGCTTTGGTCAGCTCTCACCTATCTGAGTGTGGCGGCTTCCCCAGCACGTAAGTTACTGATGAAAGGTGAAACTCTTTCCAGAGAGTATAACCTAAAGATATTTGCTTTTTTTCACCCAGTAAAATATTTTGAAAATTCAATGCTGGCCTTACAGTGCTCTGTGGAAACACTTCAGGGGAATCTGCTCTGAAAGATGCTAGTTTGAAACATTTTTTGAAGAGTGAAACATCTCAGAATACACAGAGGAATTAACAGTTTTAGCTGCAGTAATTGAAAGAAATACTTGCCTTTTGAAAATGGCATTTGGTAAAGACAAGTTATACATCTAAATAAGGGCATACCAACCCTACCTTTTATCAAAATTGGCACTTCATTTGGACTCATTATCATTAGAATATTGTACAAATATTACAACATTAAATATTACATTTGCACATTCTCTGTAGATTCTAATGAAATCCAGCAGGAAAACTGGCTTAGCTGGGGAGCTGTTTTTTCTTTTTTTCCATAGTGAAAGAAAACTCTTTATTAGGTAGGTAGCAGACCAAGTGTAGATAGTCAAATACTCTGAAAATAAAGGTCTCTTTTTTTCACAATCATTCTCAGGAGACTCTTTATAAGGTAATATTTCAAAGTTTTGGGAGAGAATAATGGTTTTATTATTTTTCTAAAAATGATGCATACACATTATGAAAATTTTCATTTGAGAAGTTCAAATGAAAGCCACAAATCACCCCTAATCCTCCAACCCAGAGTTAATGAATGTTAATTAATATTTGCTAAGTATTATCTAACATGTCTACATAGAGCATTACAATTAAGCTAAAGGGCTAGGCAGGCAATAAAGACAGTTTTTATAAAATAAGACTATATACATATCTCAAAAGTATTTAAAATAATTTAATTTAATGGAAGCAGTGAACATGAAACTGACAGAATTGTGGAAATTCAGACACAGGTTTCTTTACCATGAGAGTTATTCCTTCCTAAAATTAAGAAAAAGACTGACAAACATCAGTGGGTTCGAATCCTTTTATAATTGTGTGTTTCCATTTTAAAACCATACCAATGGACTCTCTGCGGTATCTTTGCTTTTTAAAGGAAGATCCATGACAGATGAGAAAGGTTGGCAGAAAGGCTAATCTAAATTCCCAGCTGCTAATCTATTATTTTTCTCAGATTTCTATGGATTAATACTTGTTTAATTTAAAAACAATAATAATCCTAATATTCTATGACTAAAGCATGGCATTATGATTACTATATATGAATAGGGATTATGGATGAAGTCTTCCATCGTAGCTAGCAGGCTCTCCCTTCCTATTAAAAAATACTCTCTCCCTTTCCCTCCCTCTCTCCCCCTTTCCTTCTCTCCCTCCCTTACTCAGAGTTTCTATAAAGTCCGTGTACAATTTAAAATAGTTGTCTGGTTTGGATTGCACACAAACTTTATGAACAACCTGTATTTGAATTGATAGTCTGTATTTAATTCTTTTTCATCTTCAAACTAGGTAACATTCAGAACAGAATCTCTGAAGTAGTGGATATATTTTAAATTACCTTATAAGAGAATTGTATTCTAAAATCCACTAAATTCCACAAAATATAATCTGACTTAAGTCTTGAGTGGAAAGCTCTCAGAAAATCACTTTTCTTTTTGAAAATAGTTATGTGTACATCACGACCAATTTCCCATCCTTCCAACCTGATCTCCTAAGTTGTGTGCAGATTTGGCCAACATATAATTTCATGCTGTCACCTTTCCAGGTCTTATGATAGTACACACAGCTATTGAAATGGAATTTGACCTTAATGATTTTTTGAAAGCCATCTTTTGCCTAGGTGACAGTTAATAGTAATAACCACTTTAAAATCTTGAACTTACAGCATATCATCTCAAGTAAGAAAATTGTTAGGAGCTTTACAACTTCAAAGTGTAGAGTTCTATTTCCCCAAAATATTTTTGAGTTATATCTTTAGGTTAAAACTGAGTAAAGTCTTAATGTTTCACAAAATAAAATCCTAAATTCTTTCTTATTTCCTGTATTGCCAAAGGGGAAAATATTATTCCAACATCATTTAGAAGTTCTTTGCCAAAACTGGTGTTAATGTTGAACAAATGAAAAGTACAAATATTACACATTTTAATTTTTAGAATTTATTGCAGTTCCATAATTTTACAATGGGTATGCTTCAAATGTAGTCACAGTGTATGTCCATCCTTCAGAAATAGTTCACCAAACTGAAGACTGGCAAACTTCAAATTTAATGATAATTGGTATCAAGAAGGGCATAGTATTTTATTGAATGGAACAGAGGAATGATGAAAGAGCATTCCTTACATCTTTTTAGTTAAAAGTATTTTTGCTGTTATGATCTTGATTAAAATTTTTAAATATATATATATATTTTTTTTAAAAAGAAAAGAGCCAACATCCATCTATCCCCATGGTCCTTTTCTCTTCCACTACAGTGATGGGATTATAAGAAAAGATTCAGTCTTAAGATTTTATTGCTAATTGTGATTGATGAACAGCAGTCCAAATGAATGGTTTTTATGGACATGGTCAGGAAGTTCACAAAAAGAAAAAATGCATGAAGACAGCCTTTGCTGAGTACTCACAAATCTGTCTCTGTACTTCAACTACCACGTTCCCAAAGCCTATCTTTCCCTCTACATGGCTGTCTTTTCCTTTGATCCCAGTGGCCCTCCAAATGAGTGGCTTTGCTAGCAACGTTGAAGGAGAAGCTGGCCAGGAGATCTAACTACACAGGCCCTGGGGTCTCACTTCCTGGTGACCACAGGCCTTAGCATCATTGTGTTAACATTGCCGTTTGGAAAGAATGGGAATGTTGTAGTCCTGGTGGTTAGAACCAGCAAACAGGAATCACAGTCATTCCAAGTCAGGGAAATGTTTGCCCTTCCTTCAGAAGCACAGAGCAGCTTTTGCCTCCAGTCCAACCCTATCACCGTTAGGATATTCTGTGTTTGCTCTTGTCCCTTGTGGAAGAAAAAAGTATAGGAGTTGGCTGTGGCTTTGGCCATCAAATTCTCCTTTTTCCTTTGTTACACCAAAGCTCACTGAGGGTGGTAGATTCGATGCTGTGCTCTTTTACTATCTATCGGAAGCCCCAGGATTAATGTGTCTTTCCTTTCGAAACAGCCAAGAATCATTTAAAAGTCTAGAAGTAATGCTGGCATTTTTCTCTTGATGGCCATAGTGGCTATATTTAGGAGGTTTTAGGGGAGGGCCTGGAAAATGGAATCGCTGCAGGTGTCTGATCAGCCAAAGGCCCTGTCCTGGAGAGTGAAACTCACAGATTAGGTGGCTAGATGATGTCATCTTCCAAGGTCTCTCTGTGTCTGTTTAAAGCATTTCATTACCAATTGCCTGGGTGAAGGACACAACTACAGCTTGGACTTCAGCCTTTCAAAAGCAAACTATGTAATCTAATGGTGTATGCCTGTATTAATCTGAAATTTATCAAAAAAGTATTTTATTACCTTTACTTCCATTATCTTTCTTTAGCTTCATGTAACATGAGGGAAAATTAAATAAAGCAGGGAAAGTTACTCTATTTCTTCTTGTTAACATTTTGTGATGACATTTTATTTGTTTCATGAAGATGAGTCAGAAAAGAACTGGCTTGTTGTCACTCACTGGCTTGGACAGTGAATTGGGAAGAATTGAGGTTTCTGTTCCTTGTCATCCTGTCTGTACTACATTATTGTAGTCAGACCATTGGGAACGTGGCACAAAGTAAATAAAATCAATAGCGTATCGTTTTTCAGCAGCTCTTCTGTTGTTAGGCTCATACTATCTACCAGCGGTAATTTTTCAGTTTCTCACTTGGCCTTTTAAAAAGTAGCATTAACTTGTTTTATAGAAAGTAGTGTGTGGCTCAGCGCCAGTAGCTCAGTGATTAGGGCACAAGCCACATACACTGAGGTTGGCGGGTTCAAACCCAGCCGGGACCCGTTAAATCACAATGACAACTACAACAGAAAAATAGCCAGGCGTTGTGGCAGTCACCTGTAATTCCAGCTACTTGGGAGGCTGAGGCAAGAGAATCACTTAAGCCCAAGAGTTTAAAGTTATTGTGAGCTGTGATGCTGCAGCACTCTACCGAG
>NW_003852476.1:4436330-4490372 GCF_000181295.1 Otolemur garnettii | reverse complement strand
CATTTTTAGTAAACTGTCTGAATGCTGAAGCCACTATTGGGTCCTTTAAATAAATTTGAAGTAGTTTCCCAAAACAAAAATATTTGGACTGCAGCAAAGGGCTCTCTTTCTAGAAATTTGACACAGGATTTCATTTCCATTGAGCTGTTAATTCAAACATTGGATCATTCTTTTATTTTTCTTTTCTATTAATAACTGGATCCTGAAAATGAGGGGAGTACTGGTTTCAACATTTGGTATTAGGATTCTTCAAATCTGCTCATTCATCTGGGACTGAGTTTGTGCTGAGACACTTCCCAGCAGGCTGCCACCTGTGCTTCTGTACTTGTGGTTCAGGGACTAAGATTAAATCACCAAGTTCAGTCCACTTACCAGATTGGTAAAATGCACTGATCTCTCATTTCAAAGCCAATGTGTTCTTCCCAAATGTTTTAGCAAAGTCACTTTAATTTTATAATTGGCAAAACCATATAGTCCTGTACCTGTCCTAGTTTATATGCTTAGTGATACACACTCAAATGTGTAAACTCTCTCCTGCTTTTCTGCATTAAAAGCATATTAAAAGAGAATAATTATTTACATTTTATCATACCCAAAGGGGCCACCTAGGGTAATTTGTTCCAGTTACAGAGTTACTTATATTTTTCTTGCTTGGGTTCTAAAGAAACTTTATTCAAATACCTGCCTTTCTGGATCTGGTGCTATAAAGCTTCCTACACAAGTTCACATCATTCTAAGAAAAAATAAAATGTGAAACATTGGCATTTGCACAGTACATTTGGAACACAGAAGTTTTCTTGTCTAACCCCAACTTCGTCACCTCCTACCCTTCCCTCTGAATCATCAGAACTTCGGGTTGTGCTAGCAGTGTGACCACACGTGGCCATTGCCATCTTCCCAGCCTGCCAGTCCCCCACTGTCTGGTCGTCATTCCCAGCCTAAGCCCCAGGATTGTTCATTTTAATTCTGTCCTCTTGGTTCTTCGAAGCCTCTAACCATGCTCCTTGCGCCAGTTCACAGCCCTGGGTCACCTGCGAGTGATGAGAACACCCAGCATCTACCCCAAGGACTATGTCCACTAGAAACTCAGACTCTCCTTACCTTTTATCAGTCCTCTGATTCCTTCTGGAATCTTTATTGGATTTTTTAAGACTAGTGCTGTCCAGTAGAAATACAACGTGAAACACATAGATATTATTTAATAACCTGGAACTTTCTAGTAGCCACATTAAAAAGTAACCTGAAACAAGTATAATTAACTTTGATTATATATTTTACTTCATCCAAGATATCTAAATGTATTAGACTTTTGACATAAAATAAGTATAAGAAACACTAATGAGATAGTTTGCATCCTTTTCTGTATGGCATCTGAGGTCCAGTATGTTGTTTGCACGTGCAGACACCTCGTGTGGCACTGGCCACATTTCAGGAGCTCCGTGGCCGTACGTGGTTCCTCACTACTGTCTTGGACAACAAGGCCTTAATGTTCCCTTGTCACTTCAAGTCCTACCTCTAACCTCCTCCGTCTCCGGAAGACCTCATGACGTATTTTCCAGGGAAAATTCAAGTTAATTTCCCTCAGGTCGCTCTATGCTTCCACCTCAACATATATACAGCCACCCTCACAACTTCCCAAAATGTCTCTCCTTTCTTTGGAAAGAAAGACCTTTGGCTAATCCCACTTCCCCCACTCTGGCTTTGCTGAGACTTTGCTTAATCCAGTATCTCCACTTTCCAGAATCTTCACCCTCCCTTCCCACTGACATTCCCAGGCTTTGCCCAGCCTAGAGGTTCACTTGCTGCTGCTTCCCCCCAGGCTACCACCTTCTTCATTATTTTGACTTGCCGCCACGGCCCCCCTGCCAGCCCCTCGCACTAGGGATTCCTTCCCCTCTGCTCCTAACACTGCTCTCTCCAACTTTACGGTGACTTCCAGCCTCAGGCCCAGCGGCCCTTTCTTAGTTCTTCCCTGCTGCCTCCACAGCACCCCTCCCTCCAGCTTGCCCCTTCTTCTGGGCAGTTTCCTTCTCCTTGGCAGCTGTAACCTACATATTGTGACACTCTCAGAAAAGACTCAGGACAGTCTTTTCTAAAGCCTGGCTATTCCTTTCCTTCTCCAGCTGTGGTCTCATCCTAAGCTGCATCCTGTAGCCTCCCTTTGAGTTTTTATCCACCCTCAGGCTTCAGTCATCATTTCTACTCAGAAGACGCCCAAGCCTAAGTCTGCTGCCATCCCTGCGTTTCCAACTGCCTGCTCATCTGACGATCATTGGACACGTTGTATTAAGGACCATTTTAACTATGACAAAGCCTAAAAATAAATCATTTAACTTCCAGGCTTTTAAAAAAATTAGTAAGTATTGTATATAATTGTCAGCCACATCTCATCTGCGGTCCTTACCCCATCTCAGTCCCAGGCTGTGTCAAAATGTCCTGCTTCAGCATCATCATGTCAGAATCTGGAGGTTTGAAAACAGGTGTCTGCTTTTCCCCAAACCAGTTCACCCTCAGATTTTCTGCTTTTGTCAGTGATACTCAATCAGCCAGCTTTGAAATGTGGTTTCCACCCTTAATTAGCCCTGCCTGCCTCTTTCTCCCACAGCTAATTAATCACCATTCTTGTCAACTAATCCCTTATAGTAAATCCTTCCTCTTACCCACCCCATCCCATTTCCTTGGCACTTAGCTCACCACATTCACAAGCCATCCAGGTCCTCTCTCTACATCAATTCCAGCACTAGGCCTTCCTCAAACTCAGCTTTTCCCACCTACAATACAAGATATATTGATTCAGCATTTGTTTAAGTTGAAGGTCCAATCTTTGCAGCCAGACTTTTAATTCCTTAAAAGCAGAAACAAAATCTTATGATTTCTTCATTCCTGCACTGAGTAGATAATAGATCAATAACTGTTCACTATTGATAATGACTTTTCACTTGAAAAATTTCCCTTTAAACATCTAGTTCCGAAAGCAGTTTCAAATATAATCAGGTTGCCTCCAATTAATTTTCCATAACTCCCAAGGATATTGAGCATGTAATATAAGGCAGCAACTATTGTGTTTGGTAAAAAGAATCAAATTTTAGAATTTGATTTTGTTTTTCCTACTAAGTAGTCAAGATACAAGTTCTCTAACTTTTCACTTCTTCACCTGTTATAAGCCTATCTAACGGAGCTTAGTGTGAGGTTTAAATGAGATACTATATGAAAATGCTTTGGGCATTTCAGAATCTATGTAAATTTATAATCTTGTCATAAAGTACCCAGAATCAATAGCCAATTTGTTTAAGATAGCAATTCTTTTTTTAGCCTCTTAATTAGAAACCTCCTGCAATCTTGGCGAGTTGATTGAAAGTCCTGCTTGGGGGTGACTCAACACCAGGCTCTTGTTACTAATACTTTCTGCCCACAGTTTCTTCAAGGAAGCTGGAACCTGGTCCGTACCATTCATAGGCTTTTGGAACAGGTATCTTGGCAGCCAAGATTTGGATAGCTTTTCTACAGGGCATATCTTTTATTTCTTTTTCTTTTTCTTCAGCGTCTCATTTTGTTGCTTTCTGTAGAGTGATATGTTATCATAGCTCACAGTAATTTAAGGTCTTGGGCTCAAGCAATCCTCTTGCCTCAGCCTCCCAAGTAGCTGGGACTACAGGCACCCACTACAACACTATTTTTAAAGACAGGGTCTCACCCTTCCTTAGGCTGGTCTTGAACTCCTCAGCTCTGGCAATCCACCCACCTCGGCCTCCCAGTGTGCTGGGATTATACCTGTTAGCCACCACCCCTGGCCTGGGCATACCATTTTTAACAGGCATAAAGCATTTTACTTAGGGGAGATTCACTTGAAAATAGGCAATGCTATCTCTGCTGTGTCTGAAAACTGCTTGTGGATCCCACTGTGCCCCTTCATGTCCCCAGGTGAGTGCACTGCCCTCCCTAGCACTAAGGAATCCCCTTTAGGACAAATCACACTGTCCCATAATAATGTGTTTGTTTACAAATGTGTCTGCCAGGTGAGTCTGTGGACTTCATAACACAGATTACAAGTTATTTCTCATTCTTTTAATCTTGTGAGTATGTTTATTACAATTTGTTTATTTGTATATTCTTGCCATCTAGCACAAAGCCTGGCACTTACTTCTTGCTCAGTAAATGACCAAAGGGGAAGAGGTAACACTTCAGATAATGCTCATGTCTCCATCGCCTTTTGATTCTCCGGTAGCCCTCCCTGCACAAAAAGAATAACAACTGACGGTCCCAAAGACCTTTAGCCACACGGCCCTGGATGAGGCCACCAGGAACCTGATTTGTTGTCTCCAATCCCCTCAGCTCCAGGAGGAGCGGGGCCTTTTTGGTGACCCTTCTTCTCCCACTTCTGACTAGTGCCCTCAGGGTCACTGCAGGTCATGACCTTCAGAAGATTCCTCTTCTTCCCCTGAAAAGGATTGTATATGTTTGTTTGTAAGTTGAAAGAGAGAAATAACTGAATGGTGAAAGATGGGGTGGAGATTTTAAGGCTTGCATTTCAGGATGTTAAATTGCAGGCTGTAAGCAAACAGAGCCCACTGTGCAAAATGGTTTACTACAACCTGTGGCTTTCCTGACTCAGCCACTGGCCCCTGGGCTCTGCTCTCATTTTGGAGTCAGGCTGGATCTTTGTCGGGGTGGGTCTCCCAGGTCTTCCTTTATGCCTTCAGGTATGACACTCTCTGACACATCTGTTCTCACCGTTACTACTCTCCCCCAGCTGTGGGAGCATGGGAGGACCGCCCTATATACCTGTAGGCCACCACTGAGACATAAAGTTGTCGGCAGGGCGTGGGGATGCATGCTTAGTGCCAACCAAAAGGGAACAAATACTTTGTATTTTCAAGTTTTTCCAAAGTCACATAATTCATGCCACTCTGTAGCCAGTGTCACCCACAGAGATGTGGTCTCCAGAGACTCAACAGTGTTTTCTGGGAATGTGAACTGTCCTCAGGACAGAAAAGCTCCTTCCAAGCTGCAGTGGGGTGACAGGATGTGCCCTCTCCCTAGCACATGCCTGCTCTCTGGCATGAGGACTCCAAATGCCTCACATTTGGAGGTGAGATGGGGGCAGCTCGCTCGTGGGTGCCGGACTTCAGCGATGCTTTGTCCCTCCCCACAGCTATTGACCTGCTGTACTGGCGGGACATCAAGCAGACGGGCATTGTGTTCGGGAGCTTCCTGCTGCTACTCTTCTCGCTGACACAGTTCAGCGTGGTGAGCGTCGTGGCCTACCTGGCCCTGGCTGCCCTCTCAGCCACCATCAGCTTCCGCATCTACAAGTCTGTTCTACAAGCTGTGCAGAAAACTGACGAGGGCCATCCTTTCAAGTGAGTGCACCGCCAGCCCCATGTGGCCCTTCCCTGGCTCCCCCCGCAGCCTCCATTTCAGCCCCAATGCCTGGTCCTGTCTCTCTGAGACCACAGTCTCCCCCCAACACCCTGCTTTTGAGTATCTAACATGTTCAGTGAATGTCTGAACAAATTCAGTTATCCTTACTCTAACATTTACTGTTTTACTGAGTTTTTATAATTTAATTACTACTAATGGCAATCACAATCTTTTATAGGTAAATAATACTTTATAATTTAATGAGTGTTTTAACACTCCTTACCAAATACTCCCAACTTTATGAGTAAGGCTGGACAGGAAACTTTTACAGATGAGAAAACTGAGGCTCCCAGAAGTAACAGCATGCCCAAGATCATGAGCCAATAAACATCACAGAGCCAGGACTAGGGTGCTGGGATTTTTACCTCTATGCTTTCTCTGGAAATTTAACAGCAAAAGGCCAGCCTTCTGGAGGGGCACAGGGTTCATTCATGAACAGTCTTATCAATGTACAGTACAGAGGAGGAGATGTGAAAATAAAAGGGCAGTCTACTAACTGAGAGGGCATATGAAATGTGGCAGAGAGAGGTGTTAGCACTGCCAGCTGCTATGACAAAATAGCATAGATTGAGCAGCTTTTAAACAACAGAAACTTAATCCCCACAGTTCTAGAGGCTGGGAAGTCCCAAGTGAAGGGCCAGCATGGGCAGGTCCTGGCGAGGGTCTCCTGGGTGCAGACCACTGGCTTCTTGCTGCAGGGAGGAATGCAGAGGCTCCCGCAGGCCTCGTTTGTGAGGGCATCAGTCCCATTCATGAAGGTTCTGCCCTCAAAAGCCCCACTTTCTTTTTTTTTCAGTTTTTGGCAGGGTCCAGGTTTGAACCCACCACCTCCAGAATATGGGGTTGGTGCCCTACTCCTTTGAGCCACAGGCACTGCCCAAAATCCCTACTTTCTCACCATCATCTTGAGGATCAGGATTTCAACATGTAACTTCTGGGGGACACAAACGTTTAGTCCTTTTCACTCCCTAGAACTGAAGTCAAGTCAAGCGAATGGGCTCTACTCTCTCATCCCAATTCCCAGAATTAAGTAAGCACTTCACAGACTCTGAGGGGTCCTCTAGGTAGATAACGGTGCTGTCTAACAGCAGGAGTGGGAGGAAGAGGGGACTGAGGAAGAAGGGGGGGCTGTTTGGGGGCATGGCCAAGTGGGAGGAAGCGTAAGCTGGGTCGATACTTACATGTGTATTTGTATTTTATATATTTGTATTCTTATGCAAATACATTGCATATTATATAATTTACCTATCCAAACATTAAATTTAACCATTTTAATACATGAAAACATGATTGCTAAAAATACCATGCAATAGAGCCAGTGAGGGTTTTGATACGGTGCCACTCACTTGCATCTTCAGTGTTCTATGCATAAATCTGAAAGTAAATTTCAGAATTTAAACATTAATGTTTAGAGTTGGGATGAGAAACAATAATTGGTAGCTAGGATTTTTAAATATCTCAACCATTTAAAACAGATAATCCACCTGCAGGAGTCCTGTATGGGGACTTCAGCAAATGAACTGATTTCTGCATTGATTTTTCTCTGGTCCCAGTTGGTGTCTCTGAATTCCCAGCTCACCCTATAAGCTGTGTCTTTGGTAGACAGCAGACCTCACTAAGAAGCATTATTCCCACATTCCCTAGTGCACTGGGGAAGCAGGGATGTGTGTGCTCTTGTGTGGCCCACGGGCCAGCAGAATCCCCAGAGATGGCCCCGGCCTCGTCGTCAAAGAGAAAGGATGCTTAGCTGTGAAAGGATGCTTAGCTATCACGGGGGTGAGTGGCCTGTCTTTGTGATCACTCTGATAGACACTGTATTGGGACTGTTTGTTGGCAGGGCCTACCTGGAGCTCGAGATCGCCCTGTCCCAGGACCAGGTCCAGCGGTACACGGACTGCCTGCAGCTCTACGTGAACAGCGCTCTCAAAGAGCTGCGGAGGCTCTTCCTGGTCCAGGACCTGGTGGACTCCTTAAAAGTACGGTGCTCTAGTTGCTCACTTTACTGCCCTGAGTTTTGTTTTCCCTGAGGGTATAATGTTATAAACCATCTCATTGTGGAGAGTAAAAGCAAATGCCAATTATATTCTAGAGAATGCCTAGAATAGAAGCATGGAGCTCGTCCAGTCTAATCCCTTCATTCTACAGAAACTGCAGCAGTGGCTCAGAGAAGTTAAGTCACTTGTCTAAGGTTGCCCAGTGAGTCACTGGCAGCGGATCAAACCCAGCTCACAGAGCTTCTGGTTCTCTATACTTTTACAACATGCCAGATTTTCTCTCGTTAACCATTTTCAGTTCCTCAGCCAGTATCCTAAAATTAGTTTTAAAATAAAAATTGAGTGTAGAGAATGTGAAAAACATCTATGCTTCTTCATGGGAAGGAGCTGTGGGTGCTGCCTCGTGAGACCTCCTGGTGTCCTTGCCATCTGAAGGGCCATGGTGTGCCCAGCTCTGGATGCCTAGCTTCTATTCCTGGCACTGTCACTGAATTCTCTGGGTGTCTTTGGAAAGAAAAGCTGCTTTGGCCTCTCTGTAACTTACATGTCAGATCACTGAATCCTAATTCAGGGAGGCCATAAACAGAGTCAGGGGAGTCTGGGCCAGGTTCTTGTGAGTTTTATGACCTCCCAGAGCATGTCCAGGCAGGGATCTTACTCAAAAGTGAGTAAGATCTTACTGAAAAGTGAGAGGCGGGGTCTTGCCTACCAGAATGCTTTGCTGCAATGATGACTTGCTGTGTGATGGCTAAAGGGAGTTCCCGGGGAGATAACGTTACCTTGGTGCCTCGAAAGTAATGTTTGTATTTGGAATATAAAAACTGTGGGTTAAAACATAAGTGGGCAAACCTCATCTGTGAAGAGCCAGATAGTATTTTCAGCTTTACGAGCCACGGGGTCTGCTACACCTGCTCTAATTTGCCACTGGAGCACAAAGCAGCTAGAGACAACCAAGACACTGAGTGCAATGTGACAGTCAAGTTATTGGTGAGCACTGGAAATTGGATTTCAGACCCTCCTACATATCACAAAATATTACTCTTGTTTTGATTTTATTTGACCATTTAAAAATATAAAAACTATTCCGAACTCGTGGGCCCAAACAGGTTAAAGGCCATAGTTTGCTGACCCCTGGCTTACACTATTATTTCAAATCTTATGGTAGAATGCTCCAAAGGGTTCTAAGGGAACTAAAATCTGGATCCTCTTCAGTGATTTTGTGATGGGCTTTACATTCATTTCATTTCCTATTGAAATCATGATGGATTTTGCCTCAATTCTAACTAAGAAAAAGTCCAGGAGGTGAGGGGCTTACTGTGCGGTCCGGCGTCAGGGGCTGACGGGCCTTTCCTTCCCCAGTTTGCAGTCCTCATGTGGCTCCTGACCTACGTCGGCGCTCTCTTCAACGGCCTGACCCTGCTGCTCATGGGTAAGGACAGAGGGGTTGCTCGTCCTCCTCATGCATGGCTCCCCAGACGCTCAGCTTTCAGTCTGTGTTGATAGAGTTCCCGGAACAGGCACCAGAGGTCCCTGAGCGAAGATCATTTCCTTTACCTCCCCGCTCAGTTAAAGACTAACATACACATTATTCACTAATAATGAATTATTAAGTCTGACTTTTTTCCTCAACCACACTGTGTGTGTGTGTGTGGTTGTGTGTGTGTGACTCTGGGTGTGTGTATCTGTGGCTATGGCTGTGTGGGAGGTTGTGTGTGTGTGTCTGCAGCTGTGTATGATTGTGGGGGGGGGCTGTGTGTGTGTATGTGTGTGTGTGACTGTGTGTGTGACTGTGGCTGTATGGGAGGCTGTGTGTGTGTGTGTGTGTGTGTCTGCAGCTGTGTATGATTGTGGGGGGGGCTGTGTGTGTGTATGTGTGTGTGTGACTGTGTGGGGGCTGTGTGTGTGTGACTGTGTGTGTGGCTGTGGCTGTATGGGAGGCTGTGTGTGTGTGTGAGTGTGTGGCTGTGTCTGTGTGGGAGGCTGTGAGTGTATGTGACTGTGTGTGTGTGTGTCTGTGGCTATGGCTATGCTGTGTAGAAGGCTGTGTGTGTCTGTGGCTGTGTATGGTTATGTGGGGGGGGCTGTGTGTGTGTAGTGTGTGTGGCTGTGTCTGTGTGGGAGGCTGTGAGTGTATGTGACTCTGTATATGTGTGTGTGGCTGTGGCTGTGTATGGTTGTGTGGAGGGGGCTGTGTGTTTGGGGGGGGAGTCTGCGTGTGTGTGTCTGTGGCTGTGTATGGTTATGTGTGGGGGGCTGTGTGTGTGCGAGACTCTGTGTGTGTGTGTGTGTGTCCATGGCTGTGGATGGTTGTGTGGGGGGGACTGTGTGGGTGTGGTTCTAACATATCTGCAGTGGCAGCTATGCACAGAGATTCATTTCCATCTTGGGAGGCCAAGATTCTGGGAATAAGGACACAATGGTAAAGGGCTAAGCATCCTTTTGTTTTCCATATGAACTGTCCTGTCATCTTTTACTAGCATGCTGGTTATTCTAAATAATGCCATAATGTCATATAAATGTATAAAAACGTGCCTATATGCTTACTCTTCTTGGTAACTCAGAATCTTACTACTGCATTTGTTTCTCATCCCAGCTGTGGTTTCGATGTTCACTTTACCTGCAGTGTACGTCAAGCACCAGGTAACTGCGGGGTGATGACCACATTCGTGTTAACTTTGACCTCGCGACCTTTGGGTGCTCATCATTTCTCTCTCTTTGTAGGCACAGATTGACCAATATCTGGGACTTGTGAGGACTCACATAAATGCTGTTGTGGCAAAGTAAGTTCCACAGTGCCATTCACAGACAGGAGAGAGACCGTCCCAAGTAGGCACTGAGTGGCCTAGGGAAAAGAGGAAATTGATTTATCATCACTCACTTATTTGAGCCAAATATTCATTCCCCAAGGCATTTGACCTTGTCCTTGAAACATGGGTGAACATTCATCTTATTATTTTAGAAAATAAGGGCTCAAGCGACTAAGGCACCAGCCACATACACCAGAGGTGGCAGGTTTGAATCCAGCCCTGGCCTGCCAAACGACAATGCCAACTACCACCAAAAAAAAAAAAAAAAGTAGCCAGGTGTTGTGGCAGGCGCCTGTAGTCCCAGCTACTCAGGAGGCTGAGGCAAGAAAATCGCTTAAACCCAGGAGTTGGAGGTTGCTGTGAGCTGTGATGCCACAGCACTCTACCCAGGGGGACAGCCAGCTTGAGGCTCTGTCTCAAAAAAAGAAAAAGAAAAGAAAAGAAGTATAAATTTTAAAACTCTCAATTAAATAAAACCCAGTAGCTTATTTCATATTTCATAAGGAATGAGTTTTAATGAATGAATGAATGACACTGAGCTCGATCCAAGGACTGGCCCATGTCCAAAATAAGGTGGAAGAAAGAAGGAATCCTGGTTCATGAAAGTAAAACTAACAGTTCTAGTTGAAATAAAAACAAGTTAACATTTTCAATCTTTTAAATAATAAATAGCACTAACTTTTTAAAACATTAAAAATATTTTAAATTACCTGTATATTTTAAATTAATACCATTTTAACCCAACAAGTGTGTGTAAAGTTGAATTAACACCATTGCTTTTTAAACCTTACTCTTAAACAAACTCCACTTTATGGGTTACTTTCTGTATTAGGAGATAAATGACTTCAGTTTTTACATATCCCTAGCTAACAGGGTCATTAGTTTTCCCTAATTCTGATGTTAATATTTTTGGGTATGTCATCATCAACAATAATAGTTTTCATAGTTTCACTATTATTCAAGATTTTGTTTTAATCAAAAGCTGACCTAATCTTCAGCTACAAACACATGTCACCAAAGGACTAGACTTGTCTGCAGAACCTCCACCACTAAGAATTATCGGCTGGACAAAATGATGGTCAGATTTAAATGGTCAAGAAGGCATTTTAGACAGTCAAAGATATATAATAACAAAATAAATTTAAAAGGACAACCAATTTAGATTAGTGTTCCCTTGATACAAGATCATGTATCATCTGCTTCAGTTCTGAACTGAAGTTTATATGTGTTCTCACTGTACTGTCTACACTGTTTTCTTAAGGTCATTAGGAACTCATTGAATCCCATTGAACTCATTGAATCATTGAATCCCATTAGGAACTCATTGAATCATTGAATTTGGATCTGTAACAGATCTACACCACATTATCAAATGCCTAAAATCATTAGCTCGTACCCAAGTATAACCAATACCTAAAGATATTAACAAATTCAGGATACAATAGTCATTATTTTTGTATTAAGAAATGGCACCACAGCATGGGATAAGACTTGGTAGAACCCAAACCTGGAGACGCCGTTTAAAAATACTAATTTCAAGACTCCACACAGACCTGCAGAATTAGAATTTCTAGGGTTTGTGACCTGGAATTTATGTTTTAATGAGCTCCCTGGGGGACTTTTAGCAGCTGCAGCGTTCACGTACCATAGCAAAGAACACTATAATAGGAGTTTGGAAACTAGAAAACAGACATTCTAGACCTAAGTTGTTCAATACTTAGAGTGGGGATCTTGACAAATCACACCTATTGAGTTGCTTATTTTGTTTGTTTGTTTGGTTGGTTGGGTTTAAGAAGAAGAGAGTACCTGTCGTGTTCTGGATACTCAAACAACGGCACAGAGAAGATAAGGATGAATGCAATGACCGGCTCTAGAAGAGCTCTCAGCCTATTGGTGCACACAGAGCTGTAAGGAAATAACAATTAGATGGTATAATAACTACAGTAGAGTTGTCCAAAGTATCAGGGAGATGAGGAAACAGTTATTCCTTCCTGCAAGAGCAAAATGAAAAACCACTAAGATAAGGGGCATTCGACCTGGTCCTTGAAACATGGGTGAACATTCATCAGGTAGCTGAGGAGGGGAAGGACATCACAAGAGGAGGAGATGATGTAAGCAGAGACAGAGTCATGAAAATGTAAGTCAAGTTCAGGAAGCAATGAGTCAGCCAGTGTGTCTAAAGCCTAAGTGAGAGGAAAGATCACCTAGAAAGAACGTAGAAAGAGAGAGTGGGTAGGTAGTGAATGCTCTGACCCAACAGGAAATGGCGAGCCCTTGATGTTTTCAAGCAGCAGATTGATGTAATCAGAATCTTGTTTTGTGGAGATCACTATGACAATCTGCAGAGAAAACTGGAGAGATGGAGCCCTCGGCTAGGAAGCTGTCATAATTCGACAAAGTGATGAGGACACAGGCCAGTTAAAATGGAGGGGAAAGGGAGACGCAGAGAATATAACAAACATACAAGGTAGTTGTTAAATTTCAATCGGAGGTCAAGGCAGTGAAAATGAATAGAAAGGAAACATGTTGACTATGAGAGCTAACATGGTTTCTATAACTGAGCTTCACACAGAGCTGGCTAGGATCTTCATGGTAGCTAAGACGAAAAGAGAAATTGGTATGTTCTATGGGTCTTGTCAGAAAGGAGGAAATAGCAGTTCTTCTAAAGAATGTATTTTGCCTGGCACTACATTGTGAAGGAAATTTCGTGGTGGCATCTTCTCTCTAACGCTTCTTCAACCTCTGAAATTCTGATTCCATGTTAGAAAAGAACTTGCATCATTTTAGTGGAACAGTTGAGAATATGATCTTTGAAATCCGATTGACTAATTTGAGTCCATTTCTGGCATTTTTAGCTATATGAGCTCATCATAAATGTCATTTATCTCTATGAGCTTATTTCCTTATCTATAAATTAGGAACATTAATACCTTATCTCATAGGGTTGTTGGTGATTAAATGACACACCATCAGTAAAGTATTCTTACTTGGACATAGGGAATGCTCAGTAAATATTAGACAACACCATCATCATCATCATGGATATAGGGACAGTCCCAGACTGGGCCAGGATACCCCAGTGCCACATGCTCATCTGCCCAGAATGACCCTGTCCAGGTCAGTTGACCTTTGTTCCCCAGCTCTAAAATGGGAGCTAATAATCCCTCCTAAGATTTCTTAGAGTTTCATAATGACGAAAGAAGGCTTCAAATTAGAAAAGGCAAAATAGACTTTGTAGAAGGAGCAACAGTTTTAAATGAGACCATAATAAGAAATCTGCTTTCAGTGAATACAGCTCCCTGTGTCCAGGTGAGTTATGTTCTAGATAATAAAGTAGCCTGTGATTTTACCTAGAAGCTCCCTTGTGACCTTGGATAAGTCTCAGAAAATGAGTACCTCCCCCAAACCGAAATTGGACAGGAACTGTCCTGACTTTCAAATGAGAGGAAAGAATAGATTCTAGAAATTACTGTTTGATGAACACCTAATTTCACACAAGGACCTAGCATGAATTAGCCAAACTTGGAGGTACTCAGATAGTTGTCTGTACACTCAGCTGAGGGATCACTGGACTGCTCTAGCTGGTGAGTATTCTTATTTCAGTGGGGTCCGCAACAAGTCTTCCTAGCATCCTTGTGGAGAAAAATGGAGATGTATGGTCCAGATGACAGCATGGTGGGCTGAATAGTAGACCCTAAGGATGTTCATTAATCCATTGGGTCTGGGACAAGGTTTAGTAACGTGACACCTTACAGCTGTTCATCCCATTACTTCTAACCCCATTACTTCCCATGACTACATGAAGACAAATCAAACAGACTTCACAGAGTTGTAGGTGACACACAGCTTGGAGTAAAAGCCAATTCAGAAGATGCAAGCTGAAGATTCAGAATGAATCGAGGAATCTTGAGTCAGCTAGATTGCTGAATTGAAATCAGTAAAATGAAATTAGCAGGGAAAGTCCTATATTTGTGATAGGTTTTTTAAAGCTGGCTTTGCAAGTATGGGGAAGGGTGAATTTCTTGGACATCTGTTCCAGTGTTTAAGCAGGAGTGAGCTGACCACCACTGCACAGGCCTTCTCGTGGCTCCCCTCCTCTCTCTTATCTGGTCCTGTGGTCTCAAAGGCATCTCAGTGGCAAGGGCTCTGACCTCGGGTCTCCAGCCCAGACCCACTCTGCTGAGAAGTAGGTCTGTCCCCTGCTTCTTTGATATTTTCTCTCAGATGTCTCTAGACCAGCAGTTCTCAACCTGTGGGTCACGGCCCACAGGAACTGTATTAAAGGGTCACGGCATTAGGAAGGTTGAGAACCTCTGCTTTAGACGTTTCAGATTTACGTGGCGAAACATCTTGCAGTTCCTGCAGCACCTGTTTTTCCTTCAGTCTTTACTGTCCTGGTAAATAGCAGGATTAATCTGCTTACAGACCCCACAGCAAAGAACTAAAGAATCATCCTTGACTGCACTCCTCTGCCCCTTGCTCTCACATCAAATCCATCATCAGGTGTGGTCAGCCCCATCCCCAAACTGGATCCCCATGCTGTCTGCCTCTCTCTGTTTCCATGCCTACCACCCTGCCTGGGCCACTTGCCACCTGGCACTGGGCTGCCAGGGTTTCCCTCCCTCCATTCATTGCTCCCACTGCCATTTTTTTCACACAGCCACCATGTGTTCTTCTTAAAACAAGAATCAGATCACATCTAAAATCCATCCACAGCTTCCCAGCACACAGAACATTACTACACTCCTCACAAGTCCCAGCGCCACCTGACCTGGGCCTGCCTCTCAGACCCCCCCCCCAACCCACAGTACACCAGCCTCTACTCTTCCTGCCTGAGCTTGGGCTCATTTTAGGCCTGTGCATTTGCGCCTCCCGCCTGAGCGCTTCACACGCAGCTCTGTGCCTGCCAGTGCCTTCCTGTCCTCTGGGGATCAGTTTCTCACATCAGTAGATTTACAGTAGGCACTGCCCTCTTCTACCTCCCCCCCTTCATACCACTTTGCTTTGTTTTGTTTTATGGCACTTATCAGCGTCTGGACTTACCTTATCTTCTTGTTTATTCCTGTCTTCTCAATGCTTAAAGAATGAAAACTCTGGGAAAGCAGCCACTTTTTTCCTTTTGTTGACCCCTGAGTTCTAGCATGTGAAGCAGGGCCTGGCACAGATGAAGGTCTCAGTTGAAATCTGCATGATGAGCTCACAAAGCTTGGAAATCCACAAACACGATCCTTCCAGTATTAACCTACCTTAATATTATTCTGCCATGCTGTGGGAATCACAGAATTTTAGGGGCCTTGAAGATACCTAGTATACACCCACATTTTAAGGGTGAGTCCCTAGGACCAGAAAAGCTCATTATCTGGGCTTGTGTCCCACAGCTGATTAGCAGCACAGCTGGGGCTAGGAACCAAGATTCTGAACTCCAGTTTTGGGTAGTGTGGCTATGTCTGGGGTGAACACAGGCCCCTTTGCTGGCACCGTGCCTGGTTATGTTTGTGTCCCTGGCATGGTCGGTAATAACGCCAAGAATGGAAAGTCCCAGATTGAGTGGTAAACAATCACCCTAACTACATCACAGCTTCTGTAATCCTAAAATGTCAACATGTTCAGCTACCTAAAAAGTTACAATTTTAAAGAACGTGGCTTTCTTCCAGTTTTCTTTTTTTGTTTTTTTTTTTTTTTTAGTTATTACCCAATTTTCACTTCCCTGTTATTACTTTATATAGAAGAATGTTTATAGACACACATATGTAAAACCTGTAATAGCTCCTAGAGTATTAAGCTGTGTGATCACTTAGCTAATTAAAGCAACAACACATAGTGAATGCATGAAATTGTTGCATTAGTAACACTTGTGAATTACCACCTTTTGATGTTGTCTTTTTAGGATTCAGGCTAAAATCCCAGGAGCTAAAAGGCACGCTGAGTAGACGGATGTCCCACCAGGGACTGGAAACAAACAGGAATGTCTTGAGTGGTAACAGCTCTTCCTACTCGTTACTGCAAATTGATTGTCCCCCCACCCCCATAATCTTAGAGACAAATTTTCAAACAGCTGTTTTTAGGCTGTTCCTGTACTCTTAGGATATTTGAGTCACTTGTGTCAAGCACTAAAGTATAGAGAAAAGTGTATTAAATGTGGTTTTTAATTTTGTGTCGCTACAAAAAGTGCATGATGGTGAGAGCCCACGTTACCTCTCCTCCCCTGGTGTCCTCCTCTGCAATGCTTCTGTAGCTTCTAATGCTCCCCGTGGCTAGGCCTTTCCCGCCGAGTGCACTGACGCAGTAGTGGAACTTGCTTATATGTCCTTGGGTTGCTGGTTGTATTAATCTTTAATAACAATATGTAGAATTGTAGACTGATGTTTTAGCATTTTTCCAACACACACAACGTAAAAATAAAAACAGTCGACTGTACTTATGGTAATCAGTTTTGTATAACTTAAAATAATTAAATAAACAAATAAACCCCAAATAGACATGCAGTACTTTTGTTGTATGGGAATGGTGGGCTGATTTACATGTGTGGTAACTAAAAAGTACCAGCATGTTAACTTTATTACAATTTGTATTAGTTTCTCTGTAGTTCCTAATGGACTCAATTATGGACTCTGGATATTTGCACTTATGTACTTGATACTGAATGCATAAATAAATGTCACTAAATGTAGAAAGTTCTTCCTCTCTTCTCATGCATGGTCTTACTGGAAAATACAAGAGCACCATGGGACAAAGTCACCTGACATTGCAGGCAAGCTGAGACCAAGCGTCCACCTTATTTCTCTCTACAGGGTCAAAATACAACTTGGTTTATGGCTTCTTGGGGTTAATTGATAGAAAACTGAGGAGTAATAACTGGAAAACATTCTTCATATTGTACTCTGGGGGTGGATGCAGTCTTTTTATAGCAATATGCAACACAACACTGGCATGAAACAATTGTGATAGCTTTCGCTCATTATTTATTGAGCACCGACTGTGTGCCAAGCCCTAAGAACAGGGCTATGAATAGACAAATGGCAGTTCCTGCCCTCTGCATGCTAAGTCTTCAGACCACTGCTGTCCTGTCTGCTTTTTTGTTTGTTTTCAGATTAATGTGAAGGTACCAACAACCAGGTTACAGTGTTTGCATATGTTGAGTCCCTCTTGTAGTTGTGTCCACATCCAAAAGCTGTGCCATATACCCTTACATTGTGCCCATTAAGTGGGAACACACCCATCTCCTCCTATTGTCTCCCCCATCCCCCAACTTGAATTGAGTTGAGTTTTTCCCTTATAAGGGTGTACATTAGATCATCTGCTGGCTTCATGTTAGAATTGAGTACGTTGGATACTTGCTTTTCCATTCTTATGATATTTTACTAAGTAGAATGTGTTCCATCTTGATCCATCTTTTTATAGCTGAATAGTATCCCATGGTATATGTATACCACAGCTTGTTAATCCATTCCTGAGTTTTGGAGCATTTAGGTTGTTTCCACATTTTAGCAATCGTGAATTGAGCTGTGATAAACAATCAGTGCATATGTCCTTATGCTAAAAAGATTTTTTTTCTTCTGAATAGATGCCAAGTAATGAGATTGCAGGATCAAATGGAAGGTTTGTTTTGAGATCATTGAGGATTCTCTATACTTCTTTCCAAAGAGGCTGTACTAGTTTGCAGTCCCACCAGCAGTGTAGAAGTGATCCCTTCTCTCCACATGGCGCCAGCATCTGCAGCTTTGGGTGCTCGCTGATTTTTGTGAAAGTTCAATTGCACATTTCACTGCCAGAATGGAAGGGAGCAGTGAATGAGGAGCAGCAGAAGAAAAAGGAATAATTACTTACAAAAAGCTGCTTTGACCAGTTCTACACGTGGGGTCAATCAGGGGTTTTTTTTTAGGGGGGAGGGAGTTATCCTGTGCACAGTTGTGTGAAGGTTGGAAGGGGAACTTGGGGTGTTGTTATAAAATGATAGGATGGGTGTAGATTTTTAACAAAAGGAACGTGGGGCATATAATATCCTGCTTCTACCGGAAGCATAAGCCAAGTGGATGGAAACAAAGTGAAGAACCAGTGAACAGAGGAGAAGAGGACGAGAGGCAGAGCCCGCGGGAGCCAGAGTGAGTCAGGTGATTCTGAAAGCTGTGAACAGCAGACAGTTACAGTCTGTGGGTGAGTTAAGCAGGCGGGGGGGCTGTTGATGAGAACGCTGTGCTGTGTCTTAGGTACCATTTCATGAATAAAGGGCATAGGGTAATTTATAATCTCTGCTCTTTCCCTACCTGGATCTTTTTCCCAGGGTTGCAGAAATTTATTCTCTCATATTTCTGGAGGCTGGAAGTCCACACTTCCTCCCTCCACTGGCTCATGGGAGAAGCACCCCTTGCCTCTTCCAGCTTCTGGTTCTTCTGGGCTCACAGAAGCCCCCTCTAGGCCCGTGGCTCTCTCCTCCCCTGTGTCCCCACCCTGTCTTCCCTCCGTGTCCCCAGGCCCCTTCAGTGTAAGGACACCAGTCATAGGTTTAGGGCCCATCTAATGACCTTGCTTTAACTTGATGACCTCTGTAGAGACTCTCTTTCCAATTAAGGTCACATTCTGAGGAATGAGGGTTTGGGACCCCAACTTACCTGTTTGGGGGGACAAAATTCAAACCAATGATACCTCCTTAGAGCTCAGACTGGCTCTGGCACTCCCGGAAAGACTGTCCAGCCCAGTTAGCCCCCAGACAATTCTGGAAGGAACCAGTGCACAGGAACCGTGGACTGGCTTTCCCTCACCATGCGTCCCTGAGGCCGGCCTACTGCGGGGGCCCCGCCTCATTGCCACAGGCTCCAGCGGTCACACATTGTCCTTGAACATAGCAGCTCTGAGCCTCTGGTGTTCAGCTCTCTATTCTGGGTGTGGAGAGACAGATGGGGGTGAAAGAGGAGCCGCCACTGGCATTTGGTGTCAACAACTGTGGTTGTGGTTTGA
This sequence comes from Otolemur garnettii, assembly GCF_000181295.1. NCBI lineage: Eukaryota > Metazoa > Chordata > Mammalia > Primates > Galagidae > Otolemur > Otolemur garnettii. Next base: position 4,471,195 of record NW_003852476.1, on the reverse strand, counting down.
GGGGGGAATAAAAACCCTCTGCTGATCCAGCGAAAGGACCATCTGCCTCTAGATTCTGGCTTGCCTCTCTGGCCCTCTCGAGCTCCTTGATGTGATTTTTATGGTATGATTTTATGCTTCTGTGGTTTATTTTATGGTTTTAATTTTTCATAAATTAAAATTTTTGATTTTAATTTTAATTTTTTAAATTTTAATTCAATATCTTCTTGTAATTAAATTCTATATTACAAAATCAGTCTGCCTGGCCACATTTTCTTTGATAAATATGGCCCTTGAGAATTAGCACTCCATCTTTGCCTGCCTTCTATAAACATGCAACTGCCCTGGCTTTGCCTGCGTGAAAGTACAGTGTATAAGTTTATGTTTCATAAAACAAAGGAAATCATCCTTCAGTAACTAGTGACAGACTATGTCAAAATAATGCTCCTAAAAATTAAAGAGTTCATATTAAGGATGATTTTTTTAACCCTTTGTTCATTTCTAATCATCTCTAACTGAAATGGAGTAGCCAAATATAAGAGATGAGACATCAACCTTTTTAAAAAAATGTTCAAACATTTTACATAATTAGTTGTTTATTATAAAACTATCACACTGAATTCTATTTTCACAGAAAATGCTTTTATCATGAAGAATTTGACGTGTTAGATCAAGATCATTAAGCCTGCTTGTGGTTTTTTAAAATTAAAATCAAATTTAATTGTTTTTGAACAAAATATGATTTTAACATTTCCCAGTTTTTGAACAAAATATGATTTTAACATTTGCCAGTTTTCAAGCACTTTTCTAAGCTCAGTGGCGGAGTTGCATGTTGGCTCGTGAGTCAAGGCAGCAGTAAAATGTACTTGGTCAAAACTGAAGTAATGGTTAGGTAATTCTCTTCCTCATCAACTTTAAACCTTTGTTCCTTTGCCTCATATATACAAGACCAGCTCTCCCCAACCCCCTAAAATGGGGTGCATGTAGGGAGAAGATGAAGAAGAAACATTGCCAGCATGAATAAAGAGGGGCATACAGAATGGGGTGCGCAGATTCGCCTGTGGCTTTCTGAGTGGTGCTTCATCCTTTCAGTACATCCTTCCTCACGGAGTCAGCCCAAAGTCTTACACTTCCCTAAGACATGTTCCTATAAAGTTTTCTCCCATTGCTTTGGTTCATGAGGCACAGGTGACACAGTGAGGTCTCAGGGGGAGTGGAGTGGGTGTGTGTGTCACTTAAAGTGGGGGCAGTTCAGAAGCCACCGTTGCAAGCTAAGAAGTTCTTTTATCACGTATTTCATCTTAGAAGTGGATGTGAACTTGTCTGCTATTGCATAATACATTTGCATTGACCTTAATTTAGAAATTCTTCCACCTATTCCTGCATTAAATTGACTCAAGGAGAAAGTGTATGTTTCTCTTTTTATGACAAGTATTCCCAGTTTGAGATAAGTGTTCTTCAGGACTTCCAAGATGCTGTGAAGGAAATTTAGTTTGGGAGATGAAATACGTTTTGACCCTTGAAAGGGGGCTGCACCGTGACAGCAGACTTGACAAGGGCATGCACAGCCTGGGCCAGGCTTGTCTCCATTGCCTTGGGAACCCTGTGAGCGTCCACCCTCCAGAAAGGCAGGTAAGGCCCTTGCTTCCAATTAGCCAACAATAATAAGGAAGGATTCTGTTCCATGATCTTCACAAATTGTCAGAGATATAGCCAAAGGCGTATGTACAATATTTTTCCAAGAACAAATATTGAAAACTATCCTAAAATGCCATGTCAAGTGATTGATGACGTTACAGACCATCTAATGAAATGAAGGACCATTTAGCCACTGAAATCCTCAGTGGAATGAGGATTGACACAGAAAACTTCACAATATAGCACTGAGTGAAAAAGGAAAGTTACAAAATACTGCAAAATGCACAAGGATAATATTAATTAATAGTAATTAATAACATGAAGACAAACAACAAAATGTTAAATGTATTATCTTTCTTTTGTTGCCAGTGATTTAGAAAGATTGTTTTGTGTGTGTGTGTGTGTGTGTGTTTTAAGGTTACACTGTATCTGTCATTTTTTCCCTTGTTTATTTCCTTAAATATTGCCCCAAACCTAATACCCATCAAAACCAAAGCTATAATAATGAGTGGAAAAGCATCCCAGTAAATATTATTCTCTCACTTCCTGTTCAAATCAAAATTTAGATTGTTCTAATCTGTATATCCAGTTCCCACCTGTGCTCATTCACCTTTCCTCATTTCTGCTGATGGGTAAATGAGTTGGTAGGTGTCAAAAGCAATGCTCATTCTTGTAATGTTGGTAATTTAGTTTCTATACTTTTGTTCTAATTTCTTTCAGCCAATGTTAATAACAAATTAAGCTTACTTTTTCCCAATAACCAAATTAATATATACATATTCCAGAAAATTTAGATGATTCAGAATACCACCGTTTGGTCTTTGTAGTCTTATTTTCTAGGCATTTAAAAATTAACAAACTCATACTATCTATACAGTTTTGAATTCTGCCCCTAAATTTAAAATGATAACAAATTTATTTCATATACATTTCTCTGTGGAATCTTTCTTACTCAAAGTAATGTTATATCACATTCCTCAAATAACCACACTGAATATTTCTGAAGTATTAGTATCTTTAAATGTGGGGGTGCATTTAAGATTTTAAGCTCTCTTTTTTTCTTATATTGTGAAGTTTGCTCCCAGAGCTTGAATCACAGTCTGTTGCTTACTCCTCATGTTTCTGTGGGACCATTCCTCTTGTTATAAACAAAATTTAGGTATTTGTGCTATGGAAGTCTCCTAAGTCCCACTTTCACCTTCCCTAGTGCTGTTACATTTCCGTTTAGCATGTTATGTGAAGGGCTTTCAAAGCCTAAGACTTCTCGGACATGGACAGGCATCTCATGGCTCTTTAACCAGACCTTGTAAAAAGCACTCTGCTAAATGGTCACATACATTACTGCACTTTATCTTCTTCAAATGAGACCTATAGAAGGAGTATTATACCAGTTTACCCATAAATAATTGAACTCCTAGTTCATCTCTTCCCTGAGATCAGTCTTAAACACCAAGGTTTGTGTGAGAGTGTTATTCAGTCACATCTTGTCTCCAACCTGAATTGAGGAATAACCAGGGAACCAGCTGAATAAGGATCACATGGGCATTTCTGCTGCTGATGAAGTTGCTGACCATGGCCAGAGTGAGGCTTCTGGTGATTTCCAGCCAGCCAGCTCCGAGTAGGCATGTGCACCTTACCCCGTACTGGACAGAGTTTGCAAGGCAAGGAATCAGAGCAAGGGTGAGTGAGGGGCAGGCCAGGCTGACAGGGAAAGAGGGCCCTGCCCTGGCCTCAGTTTCTCTTCAGTAGCACTCCTCTTCCCTGCCCTGACAAGAGTAAAGGAAGGGAACGGAGAAGATGCCTGATTTTCTGCCATTTGCCTTGCTCCTGAGAATGGACTCTCTGTTCCATGGATATGGGGTGTGGATTTCAATCCAGGTCTTTTTTTATTCCAAAGACAATGGGCCTTATTCATCATAGCCAAGTGATGACAAGTTCTATTAATTCATTAAAATATGCCATCAATGGCTCAGTGTCCATACCTCAGCAGTTAGGGTGCCAGCCACATACACTGGGGCTAGCAGGTTCAAACCCAGCCCAGGCCTGCTAAAACCAATGACATCTACAACAAAAAAATAGCCAAGCATTGTGGCAGGCGCCTACAGTCCCAGCTACTTGGGAGACTGAGACAAGAAAATTGCTTAAGCCCAAGAGTTTGAGGTTGCTGTGAGCTGTGGTGCCATAGCACTCTAATGAGGGCTACGTAGTGAGACTCTGTCTCAAAAAAATAAAAATGCCATCTATGAGCACTTCTATTAGACTTGCTTTTAAAGGTATAATTTGAGTTACACACTGTCCTTAAAAAGCAATAAGACTGCATTTTCTTTCCATTAATAATATTGATGGATGCAATCTGTCCAGCAGAGTCCAGCAGTTAACAACATACTCAAAAGGGCAATTGGAGGGAGTTTTATTTTTTAAAAAGGGAGAATATGGGACGTGCTTAGGAAGACCAACCAGAAATGATGCAGCACCTGGTCCAGTCAGAGCTGGGGCCTGAAGGCTCCTGAGGAGGGGGGTACTGGCTGGGCTGTGCAGAGAAAGCCCCTGATGGGGGCTGGCTTCCTCCAGCTGAGGGAGGAGGCAGCCAGGGAGCAAACAACCTTCTCGCTCTTCTTTCAGCCATCACAGATGGTGAGCTCTATATTCAAAAGATTACTTTGCAAACTGAAAAATTAATTGGTACCACTGAGTTTGGTGAGGTGTTTTCTTCCACCTCCACAGCATACACTTGTCAGAAGCTGCTAATTCATCTGTATTTTCTTTTTAATACTCACATATTCAGGGATTGGCACAAATATAGCACCTCAGCATGTAAACTCTCATAAGGACAAATAACCCAACAAATACAATGCATCTTGTCTAAGGTAACTATTAAATAGTATTGTTGACTTTTTATATAGTATTCATCAAAACACCAAGAACCTCTGTAGCATTCATTGTGTTCAATAAGTATGTTCAGCATGCTCTGAAATTAGCAGAGAATTTATCATACCATAATCTCTCAGTGACAAACAATCCTGTCCTCCGTTTTGCTCAATAGAATATAGTTCATAGTTTTTTTTTCTTTGCTTCCCCTAAATAGGAAAGTGCAAGAAGAATGGGACCAAAGACTCCATGCTTGGAAAAAGGAAAACATCCTCAGAAAAAGGGGAAAATAAAAAAGTAAGCTGAGTGAATTGGAACAAAGGAAAGTCAGCTAGTTCACCTTTAAACCAGCCACTGCTAAATTCCTTATCTGAGCAAGTTTCCAGCTTTCCCTAGAGCTCTGACATCTTGGGGTCATAGCATACTAACACCTCTGTTGGGTCTGTAGACACTCTGAGGAATAATGACCACAGAGGAAGCTGTGTGCAAGGCCTAGCCAGAAACATTAACTAGGCCGGTTCCTGCCCAGTCAACAATCAAAATCTCATAGTGGAGATTTGTATTTGACTGGAGCAGAGATCAAGGGTACAGCTTGAGCCCTGAAATATGGGTAGGAGGACTTATATCTCTTATCCCTCGTTGCAGAGGAAGACCCTCTGTGGTAGTGATGAGAGAAAAGTTCCTCTTTCCCATTGATTCTTCAGAGGAGATTGATGGCAGTGGCATTTTGCTCCGCAGTGAACTAGCAGAGTTTAACACCTCCCGAGGAATCTGTGTGTGTGACCTCTGACATGAGGCTGCCCCCACACAAGGCTCAGGTTCTGGATTTCTCAAGGCTATTCAGACGCTTTAAGTTAATGATTGTAGAAATAATAGGAGCTGATATGCTCACACAGAGAAACTGCTGGTGTCTTTGTTCCCTTCCTCAGCTTACCCTCTGGGCTAATGAGCAAATAGCCTTTAATAAAAGCTGAGTGGAGCTGACACTCAGGGCAACCATCAGAACCCCACAACAGGTGGTCGTCCCCTAGTTCCCACCTTTGAAAATTCTATTCTGTGTGTCTTGTCTCTTTCTTGTCTTTATATTTCTTCAGTCTGTTGCCGCCAGATCTGCAGGTCTTCATGGGTCCTGCCCCTGGGGCAGGATGCCAGCAGGAAAGAACACCCAAATTCTTGCTACCATGAAATATATTCCCAACAGAGTAAATGGCACTTTCTTCAGGGACTCAGTTATATTCTGTTAGATCGTCTGCATGAACCCATCCCGCCCCCAATTTAAGGTCCCACCTTTAACTTCCATTGGGAAAAGTAGTCTAAAATGAAGAGCATTTTCTTCTGGTCTTTATAGAGCTCTATACTGGATTAAATGTATTTACTTTGTTTCCTTTTTATGGAAATTTGGTTTTTTATTTTGTCTTTTTATTCCTTAATTGGGTATCTAGCTAATTGTGTGATTATATAATTTAGCCACTTGATTTATTAGTCAGTATGGTTATTTTGAGGCCATTAAAATAAAACTTCTTAGGAAAAATAATGCAGCATCATTGTACTGTGATTGTGTCTTTACAAACATTATTTCTAATCCTCAAAATTTCAAAGCCTACATGATTAGTATTATTTTTGTTTTCAAAAAAAGAAAACTGAATCACAATATGTTTAAATAACTGGTGAAGTGTTCACAGCTAGTAAATGATAAAGCAAGGACTTGGGTCCCTGCCCAGCTGATGTAGACCTTGGGATTCTTTCCTCTCGGGCCATGGTGCCTCCCACGTGTGTCTCTGCCCCTCTCCCCATGATCTCACTAGCTCAGGAACAAAAGCTTTTTCAGCAAGACTATTTGGCTACTGGTAATAGGAACCCACTAAAGTATATTATGCATAAATGGACATTTATTGGAAGAACACAAGGGAGTCCAAGTACTTAATTGGAGGGGACTGAGTATTTTTCTAAACACAATTTTGCTGCTTTGACCTTTGTGGTTAAAGATGGAAGTGCTTAAATTCAGGCATTACCTAAAAATCCTGCCATGAATAGAGGCAGAAAAGAAAGGGCACCAATCATAAAGAGCTTCATATAATAGCTTAATTTTATATACACATTTACGCAGAGCCAGAACACATATCCATCCTGCAACAGAAAAGGAGACCAGAACACTTGGAGCCGTGGTGGTGACAATCCAGTCTTTAACTGCAGAAGCTCATTTATCCAGTCGAGCTGAGAATCAAGAGTTCTCATTAACTAAAATCACAGTTAATTAACAGTTACCCTTTTAAAAATAGTCATTAAGCAATAATTCTGGTGTAATAAACTTTGCTTGGAACCAAACTATGTGTACATCTTCATCTGATGATTCAAAGTGTCCTCCAGGGCCTTACAATTAATGGGAATGAATGATAATGAATGATTAATGATTAATGAATGATAACGATCAGGAAGGCCCTGCTCAGTTTCTGTCACCCTGGCCTAGGGGTCGAAGTGCTATAACAGACCCTATGGACATTGCCCTTTCCCCCTGTATTTTTTTCTTTCTAATAAAAAATGAACTCCAGAAGATTCTGACCTCTATATTTTTAAAAATTCTAAATATATGAATCTTTTCTATTATCCTTTTCAGTAATATCTTAAGCATCTGCTATGTGCAAATTACTGTGCTAGGTGCTGCCGGGGATTTAAAGAGGAATAAAATGCTGTCCCTACTTTCAAGGGGTTCCCAGTATACAGGTAATATTAACTCAGTCTGGGGAGCGGTTTCTTTTGTTCCAGGCATTGTTCTCAACACTTTAACTACGACCATGAAGGTCCTACCATGAAGGTCCAGTTTTACAGATGAGAAAATTGAGGCATAAAGTTTACAAAACTACTAAGACTATTACCCAGAAAGAATGGAAGGCCACTCAGTCTACAGTAACGATCATCTATGAAAAGATAGAAGCAAGTGCTTTGGAAGCTCAGAGATTATCGAGATGAGTCGCCTGTTGAGATGGGCTGATGATATCATTATGATTTCAATAGGCAGAGAAAAGATGCAGACTTTGTTTTTGAACAGGTGAAAATTCAACATGCTGGCAGCTTCGCCAAGGAGACTGTTTCTCTAGTCTGCAAGATTCAAACTTAGAGATGTTGTGCAGGAGAAACAACTGGAAAGTTATTTGTATATATTCAACTATATGCAAGGGAAGAGCTTAGCACGAAGAAAAACCCAGGAGATGCCCCCACCCAGCAAGCAGGAGGTAGAAGACCAGGGAGCCAGTGGGGGACACGAGATGGGACAACCAGAAAGAAGGGCAGAGGGGCATGGTGTCTTGGAGATCAATTAGGACTGAGTTTCTAGAGAAGAGTCGAGAGGCTGAGCAATGATGAAGAGCAAATTCTTCAGAAAAGGGGACTGGGAGAAAGGGGCCATTTGAAGATGAGAAGACCCTTTAGGATTCAGAGTGAAGTGACACACATACTTTAAAGCCAAGATACAGACCTCAGTGTTAGGAAGTGTGGCAAGTGAATGAGAGAAGCAGAGAAGTACTCCGTACGGCAGAGACCTTTAGGAGAGACATAGATTTAGAAGAGGAAAGGACAGGAGGCCAGAGGAACAAGGATGCACTAAAGAAACAGGAGAGCAGGGAGCTAATCGAGCTAGCTAAGGAAGTTCCTAGGGGGTGGGGGGGTGGAAGTGAGAGTGGCAATTACTTTCCCTAAAGAGCTCCAGAAATTCTCAATTGCATCCTCTATGGAGGTCATTCTGTGTTGTCTGAAATTTTCTAAATTATCAAAACAATTTTTTTAATTAAATGTGATTTTTTTTTTTTACAGTTTTTGGCTGGGGCCAGATTTGAACCCCCCACCTCCAGTCTATAGGGCTGGTGCCCCACTCCTTTGAGCCACAGGCGCCACTCTTACTGTGATATTTACTACATCATCTTCAGACAAATCGTATAATACACTTTTTTAAAATAACAAATTAAAATAAGGAGAATAAGAATATGATTACCTAAAGATCATAAAATGTCTATGAAAATGTGAGTATTTAAAAACTCCTTGCTACTTTTCTAAACAGGAGTGCCACCTGTAATGTGAGTGATTTGAAATAAAGTAAGGTATTTTTGCTAAATATGGTGTTGCTTATTTCAGGCCCAATTTAATTTCTGATTACTCTGCAAATTCTCACTTAAAAACATCATAAAGCCGGCAATTGATATTCTATCCCGCCATAAACCATTACCTTAGACAGAAGTAAACTAAATTACAGAGGTGCTGCCAGCAGGGAGCAGCTTTATCTGTTCACCTTCACCACCTTCACAGCAGCATAAAATCCAGCTTCTTAGTTTGGAATTGAAGCCTTCCCAGTGAAATCACTACCCAGACTCCTGGCTGAGCTCCAGCTTCTCTTCTCTGTACACCTGAGGCTCATTGGCCCCACCTCTCCAGCTCCATTGACCCCCCACACACACACACACACACATACCAGTGCACCTGTCCCCTGCCCTGGTCAGCAGTCTGTGCCCCAGACCTGGGGTCACAAGTGCTGCCGTGCCACTCTTTATCACTAAGGCCAGCAGTTAAGGTGTGATTTTCTTAAAAATTAGGGTAATCATAGTAACCACCCCACAGAGCTGTGACAAAGTCACGGAAATATAGACACGGAAAGCCAGCAAGTGCTTCCCAGGAAGGCACAGTAGTCTCGGGGCTGTGTGTCTCACAGCAAGTCACACCTGGTCACAGGCTGTGCCTCCTAACCCTCCCTTTCCTGAATTTTGAGGCCATTTTCTCAAAATCAGGGGCCAAATCTCCTTCATGACTTTAGTCACAGGGCTGATTAGAAGGTTAGTGTGTAATAAAGGCCAGTAAAGGCCTAGTACTTCTAGAGAAAACGAGCTGCCTGAGCTCTTAGTCCTTGGAACGGGAAGGCATAGGGGAGGGGCGTGCCAGGAGGGTCGGCGACTGCATCTGGAGATTCCTGCTCTTCCCTCTCCCCTTCCTCTTCTTCCTCTTTCCTCTTTTTGCCTTGCCTCTGTCTTACCTCTTCACTAAGAGAATGACCGAGGTGTAATACCTTCTCTATCCGCGGGCCGCTCCTCCTCGGAGCCCTGTGCCTGCGCCTGCGCCGCCTCTCAGCCTCGGAGCCAGCACGCAGCAGGTCAAGGCAACACTCGCCCTCCAGAGAAAACGGGGAGGCGGCAAAACCAGTTTCCCGCCTCTGGGGCAACAACTGCTGATTTAATGACAGTAATTTTCATGAAGGACTGAATAACCAAGAGGTTAAAGAGCCTAGGCATGGCCAATAGGATGGTAATTTGGGTTCCAGAAGAAATGGTTTTCATTTTCCATTGGCGGAAGGAAAGCCAGGAAACACAGCGTGTACCCGTGGTCAGCACGGCTGAGCCTTCCTAATCCCCAAACGGAGGGAGACTCTGCTTCTGCAAACGAGGAGTGGAGACCGTGCAGTCAGCTACTCAAGCTGCTCTAAAACCACTAGCAAATATGGGGCCAACATCTCCCTCATTGTGTTTAGCCCCTAGAAATTGCTGGTGGTGAGTAAAAGCAAGTAGCCCAGAGAGAAAGCTGAGAAGGAGACTTCTCAGGCGTCACTACGAACTTGGCCTGGCCTGCCCTTCCTCAGAGGTGCCTTGAGGTTCTCCTTTGGCAAAACTCCATCAGGGCACTAATCCATCTGTTTGCTTCTCTAACAATCTGTCACTGCCTTGGGGACATGATCTTCTTATCATTTTACCACAAATAACGTGTGCTGGAGTCACTGAGGCTGAGAGTTACAGCCTGACCACAAGGCAGGCTCTTTAGCAGCTGGCAACACACAACCGGTGTCTTTGTCTAATGTGTGACCAGCCTGCAGACCAGCAAAGCGTAAAGCCAACCCGAAGGCTTAAACTGGGGAGGTCATACTAGTATCCAGGGAGGAGGGCCGAGACCCTTTCTATTTGACTCTAGAAGCTTTGCTGATTCCTTTGCAGCCCCTAGGAGAGATTCAGCCAGCCACCTGGCATAGGGTTGATGTTGGGGTTGATGACAGTCAGAGAGCGTGTACAGCTGACCTCCATGGGAACCCCCCCCCCAGCTCTGCTAGAAATCCAGACCCTCTCTGTCCTAACTTCCCTTCCTGGGTGGCCTTGCAGTTCAGCTCTGCCCCTTGAAGCATCACAGGAAGCATGAGGGGCTCTGGGAAGATTTCCTTCCCCACAGAGAGGGAGAAGGGGCTTCTAAATGTGGCTCCTTCCCACTTCACTTCTCCCTGCTCTATACAAGGCCAGGAAGCTGAGGCTGTAGGAGCCATCTGGGACCAAGAAGCAGCAAGCTTAGGATGTAAGGACAGCAGGCTGAAACAGCAGGGCTGAGGCACTGATGGGGAAATTGGGCCATGTGCCAGATGTTAGGCTCTGTACTTGGTACTTGTAGGGCCAGGCGTGAAAAAGACTCAGTTTGCTGGAAGTCTTGCTGCATCCAGTCCAGTACTGAACTATCGCAGAGCCTGGTGAACCAAGTCCAAGACACTGAAATGTGCAGCTGAATTCATTCATTCGTTCATTCATTCATTCCCTCCCTCCTTCTTTCTTCTCTCTCTCTCTCTTTCTTTCTCTCTCTCTCTCTCCCTCCCTTCCTCCCTCCCTCCCTTCCTTCCTTCCTTCTCTCTCTCTCTTGCTCCCTTCCTTCCTCCCTCCATCCCTTCCTCTCTTCCTTTTCAGATTGATATAGGGGCACACACAATTAGGTTACATTATGAACTCCAAGTTGCAGTTCAGTCCTGCACCCAGGGGAATGTACACATTAGGTGGGAACTTGCCAAACCCCTCTCCACCTTCTCGAACTTAACTGTGTTTTTCTGTCATGTGGGCCTGTAGTTGTTGATCTACTAGTTTCAACATGGGATGTGAAACTACAGAGTGGGACCTTGGCTTGGTCTAACCCGAGTCTAGAAACACACTCAAGAAGTTTCAGGGGGTGACGCCTGTGGCTCAAAAGGGTAGGGCGCCGGTCCCATATGCCAGAGGTGGTGGGTTCAAACCCAGCCCTGGCAAAAAAAAAAAAAAAAAAAAAAAAAAGAAGTTTCAGCTTCCCCCTTCAGCTTCAGGCAAAGAAGCAGCTGGGAGAGCAATGTCATCGTCACATACCACACAGACCCGCCAACATGCCTGATCACCTCCTGCCTGTGCAAGCTGAGGGCAGCTGGCTTCCCCTGCCTCTGGCTCGCAATAGCTAAAGACCAACGTCAGTAGAGTGCTGGGATTCTCACATGGCGGCCTGGCTGCTGAACAGACATCTACCTTCATAATACTGCCTGGAAGAGAAATGTATGTGTTTGTGTCATCAAAGTAAAAAGATGCCTGACAGACCGGACAGGACTCTTGGCCCAGTGAACAGCAGCCATAGGTCCTGAAGAATCAGAAAGCTTTTTTTCTGTGTTCAACTATGTTAAATTTGTATATTTTATTTGCTTGTCTTTCTAAGTTGTTTCTAAATTTAAAAAGCTTTCCTTTTTTTCTCATTAAAGGTATGCACGCATATGCCTAAACATTTAAATACAGAAATATGATCAAGGAAAAAGTTAAAATCACCCATTGTGTCACTGTACATTCTTGGGGACTTAAAACCACAGTGACTTACTGCCTTGCCCTTCTGGAGGTTTGCAGTCTAAACTGGGCCTAACTGGGCTATGGTCACGAAGTTAGTAGGGCTGCATTCTCTCTAGAGGCTCTGGGAGAATCTGTGAGGTCTCCTTGGCTTTCCAGCTTCTAGAGGCTGCCCACATTCTCTGGCTCAGGTCTTCTCCCTCCACCTTCAAGGCCAGCAGTGCAGTGTCTTCACGTCTCTCTGACTTTGCTTTTGACTCTCACAAGTCCCTCTTTGACTAAAACGAAAGCTGTGATTAGTGGAGCCCCTGGGATGGTCTAGGCTACCTTCCCCATCTGAACGTCTATGGATTACCAACCGTACTTCCACCTGCCACATCAATTATCCCTTACCAGCTCACCGTATTCACAGGTAGGATGTGGGCATTCGGGGAGGCACTATTTATCTACCATACCCAGTTTTTTTTTTTTTTTTTTTTTTTTTTTTTTTACCTAACCAGTTATTTTAGTAAGCAGTTCCTCTCAGAACACTTTCTATGCCTATGTCTAAAGAGATATACAATAAGTCCTCACTTAACATTGTTGTTAGGTTCTTGGAAACTTCAACTTTAAAGCAAAACCAGTTCCACGTAGTACCACAGGCTAATTGATATAAACAAAGCTTAAGTTCTTACAGGATTTCTCTGGTCACATAAACATCACCCAACTTCCAAATAAAGACCAGAGCACTTCTAATACTACTCTTGAAGTAAATGTCAGCTATCCAGACACTTAAGAAATAAGAAAAATTACTCACTTATTCCATTTCTGTGTCCGGGGTCGCTGGAGCCTCAGGGTGCAGGGTAGGAACCAGCTGCGACAACACAGCACTCCCTGGCTGGGTGCACTCGCATGCACCCACACACACATAGCCTGGGACCTCATAGACAGCCAGTTTCCCTAATGTGCACACAGTTAGGATGTGGGAGGAAACCAGAGTACCCTGAACAAAACCCAGGTATACCTGGGGAGAAGGCGCAAACCCACACAGGTGGTGACAGGAACTAACATTTTTTTTCTCATCAACCTTATAACTAAATGATGTTGAATGAAATGATATTATTCAAGGATTTGCTACACCTATGTTCATCCCTGGAGATATTTGTATTTGTAAAAAATGGTTATTAATTGAATATTATACCTTTCTTTTTGCATGAGTTTTTTCCACTTTATATGTGTGTGTACATGTAACTTCTCACTGTTACTTTTAATAGCTGCCATATTATTACTTTACCATTAAATGGTATATCTACCACCTGTCAAGCACAGCATTAAGTGCTCATTTAATTCAACCCTGCCAACTAACTGTCTGCTGTACTAAGAGCTGCTGTCACCACTATTTCCCTTTCAGGGCTGGGACATTGGTGGCATTGGTGGGGAGGCTATCATAGGAGACAATCCATCTGGTCGGGGTGAAACCCTTTTATATAACCAGTGCCCCTAACCAAATGGTGGCCTGCCTCCTAGGTTGCTTCACTACAGGCATTTCCCATACGCTACTTAAAAACAGTGTCCTACAGCAGGTCATTTGAGCTGTTTGTTATTTTTCGCTATTTAAAATAGAACTGCAGCCGGGTGCAGTAGCTCATACCTGTAATCCTAGCACTTTGAGAAGCCAAGGCAGAAGAATTACTTGAGGCCAGGGGTTCAAGACAAGCCTGAGCAACATAGCATGACCTCATCTCCACAAAAAGTTTTACAAATTATCCAGGCTTTATGGCCTGTGCCAGTCATTCTAGCTACTTGGGAGACTGAAGCAGAAGGATCCCTTGAGCCTAGGAACTCAAGGCTGCAGTGAGTTATGATTACACTGCTGCACTCCAACCTGGGCAATAGAGCAAGATGTTGTCTCAGTAAACAAACAAACAAACAATTTCATCCCTATACCCTTGGATATACTTATGATTATTTATTTAAGAACAATTCTTAGGAGTATTACTGTATGCTAAGGCTCCTTATACAAATTTCCTATCATCCTCCACATAAAGTATAGTAATTGAATTCTCATTGTCAATACTTAAATTCTTATTATTTTTAATCTTAATAACAAAATGATGAACTAGGCATATTACTTTTTCTTTGAAAAATAATAAGATATTTCCTGGCACTTTTTTCTTTTTTGAAGTGTTTATTCATGATATTTGCCCAGATTTCCCCTTCAGAATTAATGAAGTTCCTTTTGAAAAAGGTGGGTTGAATTTTGGAAGGGGCATCCCGTGTAAAAGGAACATGAAACAAGGCAGAGGCCAGATGTCTCACACAAAGCATGTTCAGGGAAAAGAAAGCTTGGGAGGTAAGAATGGAAACAGAGCAATATAAAAATCCGGGAAATCTACAACAAATCCAATAAGGAGTGAGGACACCAAACTGCCCCCATAGGGTCAGCCTTATTCACAGACATTGGAGAGCAATGTGATCCAAACCGGGTGATGTAGGAAGGATGTTCTGGTGCATAAGGATTGGCTTGAAGTAGTCAAGCCTAAATATGCCTAAAAAGGAGGGGTTCAACATAGGGACTGTAAGAAGGGCTGCTGAAGGAAAGGAAGCAGCTAAAGCAGACCCGAGAGCAGAGCCGCCGGTCCCCAGCACCGTGCCAGCGCTCACAGTTAGCAACTGGGGACTGCTGGAAGCATGGATCTCACTCCAGCCACCTCTCAAGCCACCCAAACTTCTGGGACCTGCAGTCAACTGCAGCCTGAAATGAGCACTCCCAGAGAGACACAGAATGATTCCTTGGCCTTCTCATCTCCCACCAGTGTCTCCCATTGCTAGCAAGGAGCTAGCAAGGTGTTGGGAAAGGTGGTTTCCAGGCTTCTTGCTCCTGCCACACAGAGGGGAACACAGAGGGCAGGGACAGATCTGAATACGAACAGACCAAACCCAGCAAAAAAAAAAAAAAAAAAAAGGCTTTCCCTGGACAAAGGAGGCTTGGATTCTGGAACTGGTTCTGCTGTTGACGTGCTGTGGTTCCTCCGAGGGAGGGTAGCCCAGTGGTTTAGGGCATTGCTCAGAGTTCTTATCTGCAAAGTGGGCAATGATACCTACCAGAGGGATTGTTGTGAGGCTTAAATGGGGGCGCTGCAAAGCACCTAGAACAGAGCCTAGAACAAAACAAGCACTTAGCAATTGATAGCTGTGCTACTGTTGCCATCGTTCTATTAAGCAGGGTGGGGTTGAATCATTTTTGCTTCTCTCTAACCAGCCAGAGGAAAGAGACCTCACAGTTACACTCAGCCTGAACCTCGGACTGAGCTGGAAAAACAAATACTATCCGGTCGCTGGCATCAAAGAGCTCCCAGTTTGATGGGAAGACAACAGAGACAGAGAGAATCCCCGCACTGTCAGAGCAGAGACAGGGAAAGTTCTGAAAGAGGGCGACAGACAGGTTTTGCAGCACAGTAGGAAGAATTATGCAGACTCCTCTTTAAATACAGTATTATCCTCTGTGGCCTTGGGCCGTTTACTTAAGTCACCAGCGCCTGTACAAGTAGAGATGAGGAAAAAATCTGCCTCGTAAAGGTCCTCCCGGCACAGAAATGGGTTCAAAAATGACCATTACTCTGCTTCCAGAGCCTCGCGAGAAAGGCACGAGGCCAGAGATAAACGAGGACCGAAGAGGGGAAGTCTGCGGAACCGGGACTCGTCCCACAGGACTCCTTATCGGAAACCCAGGGAGGTGCCAGCCGCAGGGACCGCCAGGGGGCGCCCGGGGACCGCGGCATCCTCGTTGCCACTGGCAACCGGCAGTACCAACGCTCTGGCCTCAGAGGCGCCCCGGCCTGTGCAGCGAGATGTCGCTGAGCTCCTGGACGCCCGAGCTGGGCTTTAACGAGAAGATACTCCGGCAGGCCGCCGTCGCCACCGGCCCTTCGCTGGAGCTATGCGTCGTCCCCTCCACTCTGGGCTCCTCGGTGGCGACCGCCGCGCTGGAGCAGCTCTTTGTTGTGGGTGAGGCCCCGGGACGCGGGAGGGAGCCCCGAAAGGAGGCGCCAGGGAGGGACCCCCGAGAGGCGACGCCAGGCTGCGCTGTGCTGGATCCCTCCACCGGGATCTCCTCTCCGCCCCAGAGCTTGTCTGGCAGGGGCAGAGCCCTCTCCTTCTCCAGAGGCGGGAAGAGAGCGAGGGGCCCCGAGCTCAGCTCTCCTGCTGTGGGGCAGCCCAGGTGCCCTTTGCCCGCGACCTGAGGACCCACCTGCACTTACACCGTGCCCTGGATTGCAGTTGTCTCCTGCCTTTCCTCTGTATTTTGCGTGGCACACCGGCGAATGTAACATGTGAATAGGAAAGGGAATGTTTAAGAGACCCCTGTTGTATTAGGCAAGGAAAAGTACATGTCAACGGATGTTTCGGAGATACATCTAACAGAAAATAACCTTGGATGGGGCCAGTTAGAAAGGTGAACCCGTACTCAGGGCACTTAAGTTTAAGGTAAGACAGTCATGGAAGGGCATTTCTTGTTCAATGCAAACATCGTGTAGGCCAAAGAACAAAGAATCTCCTTACTCCACGTAATTATCTCATAGCTCCAAGAAAACCTTGTTGTTTTATGTTACACTGTTGCTGTTAGTTTGGGATAATCTTTTTTCCTTCTTTAACGAACTAATTTCATTATTCTGCTTAGATACGCTTTGACAAATATTATCGTAAAGAATGTTAATCATTGAAAAGAGTTATCAAGACCTAGATTATTTACATTTCCAAGTTCATTGTCAATGATAGAACTAGGTAGGACCTTGAACTCTCTTCACGCTTGATCTCCAGACCAGCATGTCCTTTCAAACCTAATTCTCCCAATAATATCTGGACTCTCGGGAAGTTTTTTTGTAGGAAAAAAATGCCCTGAAACCTTCTTGCCCTGAGTGTGGGTTACAAAATATGTAGCTCCCTGGAGCATTTGCAAGCAGGAAAGGCTTGTGTTCATTTACTCCATAGAAAGAGAAAAGGAAAGGTGGTGGCAGGCAATGCTGGTGCCTCTAACATGCTTGAAAACTCCAACTGATACTCACCTGTTTGAAATCTTAGTTCAGTAAGAGAATTCGAATTCCCTGAGACTGAGGGCAGACATTGCTATTTACTTAATCTGAGGGATGGGTACAGTGGTGAAGAATGGGCGCTGGGGTCACATCCCTTGGGTTTGAATCCACCCATACTCTACCACTGACCAGGTAGGTGTGTGACTTTGCACATATGACATGACCTCAGAAGTCAAATTTCTCACCTGTGAAATAAGAATCATCCTAAGATTGGAAGAATCAATTTTGATGATACATTTAGATAAAATAATAGCAACATAAAACTCCTGTCACACATGAGGATGGGGGCCTGAGAGCCACTAGACAGAGTCTGTATGGTGCCGGGTAATAACGCCACTGTGAGGAGAGCTTCCTCTGATCTCTCTTCTCTTCCATGGATCCTTTCTTCCCCTCCCTCTCCCTTTCTGCCTGTGTCTTCATCACCTGGACGGTTCACAAACCTCTCTTCTCAAGTGCTTCCTACTGAAAGAGAATGAAAGAAAAGGAAACATCACAGTATGACAGTGAACAAAAAGAGCACTGTCTACTTCACGCCTACCAGTTTTATAAATGTTTAATTTCATTCTGTGCCTCAAATTGTTTTTAAAGAAGTAAAAATGATATTATAGTTTTTCAATTAATTCCATGTGTGTTTTTAGCAAAATGTTCTGTTTCATATATATGTGTGTGTATACATATGAAACCGTTCTTAAACCTACATTATAGGCATGTTAGACTTATCCCTTCTATAAATAGGTGTTGATTTTTTTTTTGTCCTGTCCAATACAGATCCTTCTCTCTGCCTTGCTTACTTTTTTTTAAACCATTAGTGATTCAAAGATGAATCTTAAAAGGAGTTTGTCCTCAGGGGGCATAAAATATGACTTAACTTATAATACTATGAACTAGGAAATAGCAGGGGCAAGAGATTCATGTAAAGCACTACAGAACTATTTGGAAACAGAAGATGCAATTTCTGAGTAAACATTCGAGTGAGGTTAGGAAGGCATATGTACAATTTGGACAGATAAAGTAAGATCTTAATTTTCTAATTTTTTCTTTCAGAACGATCACTGCAGAGTGACTATTTTAAATGCAATGAAGAAGTTAGGATCTTTCTTAAGGACATTGCTGTAGCTGTTAAAAAATTGGTATTGTATTATTCGTAAGAGCTAGTTTTTTAATCTTCCACGTATTTCTTCATCATATTTTCAATGGGCACCACTGTGTTCAAAGTACTAAGTAAATGAATAGGGAAAATATTTACCATGAATTTAAAAATGTTTGTCTCTCAAGCTGGGCATGGTATAGCTCAGCCCTATAATCCTAGCACTCTGGAGGCCGATGCAAGAGGATTACTTGAGCTCAAGAGTTCAAGACCGGCCTAAGCAAGAGCAAGACGCCATCTCTACTAAAAATAGAAAATCTAGCCGGGCATTGTGGCAGGCGCCTATAGTCCCAGCTACTGAGGAGGCTGAGGCCAGAGGATTGCTTGAGCCCAGAAGTTTGAGGTTACTGTGAGCTCTGAGGCCAGAGGATTGCTTGAGCCCAGAAGTTTGAGGTTGCTGTGAGCTCTGAGGCCAGAGGATTGCTTGAGCCCAGGGGTTTGAGGTTACTGTGAGCTATGATATCATAGCACTCTAACCTAGAGCAACAGAGTGAAACTCTGTCTTAAAATAAATAAATAAAAATATTTTCTCTCAATTTAGTAAATATTTTCCCAAGTGTCAATCAACTGTAAACTGTTGCCTGATTGTCTGTGCAGGAAACTAAATTGTGGTCTGTGCTGTGGATGGGGTGAGCCCATTTAGGGAAAACAGCACAGGCGATAACAGAGCTCAGTTAGGAGGTGGGCAAATGCTTGAACGTTAGTAGGTAAGCATTGCCTAAAACAAACTTACAGTCTCTGGAATAAATTGCATGTGTGGTGCCAATTTGCTTAGTTCTCTACAAGCAAGTCCTTTCATAACTGGTGAAAGATTATTTGACGTCTAGCCCACTGACTGCGCTCTTAGTGAAACTAAACAGAAAATCTTTCAGTTATGCTAATCTGACCCCTATGAAAGACATATTGAAGAAATATTTAAATGATTTCCTTCTGAGGCATCAGAGACATCTCTGTTCAGCCCTGGATGATGTTACAAATGCTTGCTTGGCATGGCCAGAATGGTGAAGTCTCTTTATTTGATTTTAAAGTATTGAATAAGAGTCTACTACATATAAAATATCTAAAAATGTAGAAATATGGCTGTAAAGCAATTGAATTTGAGTCAGCAGCATGCCAATAATAATCTCATTACTTAGCTGGGTGCGATGGCTCACACCTATATATCAGTAAACCAAGGCTGAGGCAAGGAGCCCCTGAGGTCAGGAGTTGGAGACCAGCCTAAAAATCACAGCAAGTCTCCATCTCAAGAAAGAACAAGAAAGAGAAGGAGAAGGAGAAGAGAAAAATTAGCTGACATGGTGGTATGCACCTGTAGTCCCAGCCACTCAGGAGGCTAAGGCAGAAGGATCACTTGAACCTGGGAGTTTATGGCTGCAGTGAGCTGTGATCATGCCTCTCCACTCTAGCCTAAGTGACAAAGTGAGAACCCATCTCTTAAAAAACAAAATTTCTTACTTTAAATTTTGATGCAATTATATATACTTATGTATGTATACACTGTACAGTCTTTACAATCTGACTTAACTGAATACATGATGTATAAACAGAATTCCTGTATTTTTCACTGCACACTGGCCCTGTAGAAACCTGTCCCCTGCTTGGTTCTTTAAGTTATGCTTCTATCTAGGATTTGAAAGGACCCAAATATTTAGTGTGGCTAACTGAAGTATCTAGTATGTATCCGTTTAATATCCAAGCTGTGAAATCTCTCAGCAGAGATAAATTCGTCATTTTTAAAGTAATAAATTTTCACTGTAATAAAAGCAATATGCATTTACTATAGAAAATTTAGATAAAGATAGATAAGCCAAATGCAGAAGGTAGGAACCACCACGACCCCACCCACCCTAAACTGATCACCCTTAACCTGATGAATATTTCTTCTACTGTCAGGATGAAGGTGATGGTCACCTTGAATTGTACTTTTTACAGAAAAGTGATCATTCTATACATACAGTTATTATAGGCTGCTCTTTTTAATTCATAAAATGTAATGGCAATTTCTTGGGTCATAAAATAGCTGTAGCCATAATAATCATTTATTTAAAGGACAATTCATCTATATTTTTATACTGTTTTTTGAGTAGTTTATCCTTTGTTAAAGTAGCCTGGTGTAAAAAAAGATGACAGCCTCACCCAACTATTTGGATTATTAGGTGTGTAAGAGGCCTGTAGTTTCCTCTTTATACTTAAGCATGTTTTATAAGCAATTTCTATTTTAAAAAGTTGCTTTCTTTCTCCTGTATCCTTTTCATTGGCATTTTTCTTTCAAATGGATTAAAACTGCATACAAGAAACAGATACACACAGAGAAACAATGACTTCTGAGTAGGATAAAATCAACAGAAATTAAAAGACAGATTAACAATGATACCTTAACAACTAATTGTAGAGTACTTTGCCCAGTCTTGGTTCCAAATAAAAATAATGGAAGAAAATGTTTAATGAAAATTAAATTTTCACCCCTGAAAACATTTATAGAGCATCACTTAAGAAATTAATCTTCTTATTTTAGTGTCATAAATTTTTTAAAATGTAATTCAAATTTTCAGGAGGAAATGAGAAAATCCACAATCGATCTTCTGGAAATTGAAAGCATGGACTTCAGTAGACTGTATCATCTACTGGAAACTCTTCCCTATAAAATGAACTTGGAATTTGAAGGTACCTTTGAGGTTATCAACTACAGAAATGTAGTTTATCTTTTAAGAAAATAGAACCAAATAATTTTACAAGATGAGTTTAATAGCTACTGTTTGTGTAAATATAGCTAGAAAGAGTACACAACACAAACATATTGAGATCCATAACCATTTTCTCATGCATTTCAAGTGGAAATAATATAACTTGAATTTATATACTTCAGTTTCAAAATAGACTAAAGATATACGAATTGACCTATTCCACACTGAAATTTATCCAATTAAATAAGGTAGTTTGGCTGGTCTGAACTCCCATTCTATGCTGTGTCTGTGAATTCTGAAATCTCATTATGTCTGTGATTGGCTTATTGCACTTAGCATGTCTTCAAGTTTCATCCAGATTATAATATGTGTTAGAATTTCCTTCCTAAGGCCAAATAATGTTCCATTGCATGTACCTACCGTGTTTTGTTTATCCATCTGTTGATGGACCTTTGGGTTGTTCCCATATTTTAGGTGTTGTGAATAATGAGTGTCCAAATACAGGTTGAGTATCCCTTATCTGAACTGCTTGGGACCAGGAGTATTTCAGATTTTTGAATTTTTTTTAATTGGAGGATGCTTGCATTATACTTACCAGTTGAGAATCCCTAATCCAAATATCTGAGACAAAATGCTGCAGTGAGCATTTCCTTTGAGCTTAATGTAGATGTTCGAAAAGTTTCAAATTTGGGAGCATTTTAGACTTTGGCTTTTTGGATTAGGGATACTTTACTTGTATTTATTCAAGTCTCTGTTTTCAGTTTTTTAACATATACACAGAAGAAGAGTTGCCAGATTATACGGCAGTTCTACATATGATTTTTTTTTTTTTTTGGAAGATTCGTTATACTGTTTTCCCACAGTGGCTGCACCATTTTACGTTGCCCCCAGCCATGCAGGACTCCAGTTTCTCCACATCCTTGCCTATACTTGTTATTTTCTGGGTTGTTTTGGTTTTTGATTTTCTGATAGACATCCTGATGGGTGTGAATTGTGCACTGATTAGCATTTCCCAGCGATTGGTGATGTTGAACACATTTTCATGTGCTTATCGGCCACCCGTATGTTTTCTTTGGAGAAATGTGTCTTCAGTTCCTTTGCACATCTTTTAATCAGATTGTTTTGTGTTATGTTGAGTTGTAGGAGTTCTTTTTGAATTCTGGCTGCTAGCCACTTTCTAGATATGTGATTTGCATTCCATAGATTGCCTCTTCACTCTGTTGATAGTGACCTTTGATGGACAAAAGTTTTAAATTTTGATGTACTTTAATTTATCTTTTTCTTTTGTTAACTGTGCTTTTGGTATCATATCCGGATATCATTGCCAAATCCATCATCTTAAAACTTTCCTCTACATTTTCTTCTAAGAATTTTGGAGTTTTAGCTCCTACATTTTGGTCTTTGACCATTTTGAGATAAATTTGTATTTGGTCTAGTGTCAGGGTCCAGCTTCTTTCCCCAGCTGCCAGGAATGTTGGCAGAAGCTCACAGCTGAGTTCCTTCCCAGGAATTGCCCTTAACAAACAGCGAGCATCTTCATCTCAGGTTACGTTTCTCCCCCCAAGTGCCTGCCACCCACATGCACTGACTGGTCACTGAGAGGGTACAAAGGCCTGGCTGCCTTGCCTCAGCATAGAGCAACTCCAGAGTGTCAGCTCCAAAGCTCTTCACACTGTGATGTCTCCTCTGCCCAGCTCTGCCTCCTTCATTTCCTCAGAGGAGCTATTTTTTTTTTTACACACAGATTTTAGAATCTTTTTCTTGTGGAGCCCAAACTAAAAGAATGACCTTAATAAGTAAAAAGAACTTTTTTCTAAAGTAGATTTTCCATTTATCTATTTATTGCCTCTCAGCTCTAAATCTACACATCATTGTCTGCTCTGTGATAAAGAAGATGGGCACTGGGTGGCGCCTGTGGCTCAAAGGAGTAGGGTGCTGGTCCCATATGCTGGAGGTGGCAGGTTCAAACCCAGCCCTGGCCAAAAAAAACTCCAAAAAAAAAAAAAAGAACATGGGCTCTCCAAATTTTCACCTTCATCAACCAGCATGATATTAATCTTTGTCAGTAGAGGGTGCTGGAGGGATACCGGAAGAGAACGGGGCTCCCTTCCTAGCTCTGGAGTACTCAGGGTGGCTCTCTTGCAGTGCCCGTGGCTTGACAGAGTCTGTCCCTGGCTTTGCAGGGTCTGGTGGTCCACAGTGCCCAGCAACCTCCCTCCATGAAGAGCTTCCTCAGTACGCCCTTGGGTAGTTCTGCAGTGAGTTCTGAAAGATGACACTTCCCTTCGAACAGCTTTCCCCAACACCCCAGAGAGCAGATTTCCAGCAAGTTCCACCACTGCAGCATTTCATAAACTTCTTTGCCACCCAGTGAGCGCCACACAGCCTTCTCCAGGGAGGTTCTAGTTCTCACTCTTCCTCAGCCCTGAGAATAGTGGCTGCTGTGTATTCCAGTCATCCCTGAATTCTTTAGAGTTCTCTTTACTTTTTACTGCCCATTCCCTAACCCTCTACTCACTCTAATCCTCTGTTACATTGAAAAGTTATTTATATTAAACTTTCCCTGTTCAACTTACTGTGAGATCTCTATCTCCTAATAGGGCCCTGGCTGATGCAGTAGGTTATTAAACAATTTGCTTAATGTTAGTCCAGTTTGGCAGGGAGAATACACCAAACTGCATGTGCAGAGAAAGAAAATAAGACTTAGAAGAATCTATACCAAAGGTGGAATTTTTGTTTTTATTTAGTGGGGGTTTTTTTGCTTTTTTTTTTTTTTTTTTTACCTTTCCAGATTGGGTTATTTTTGTAGTCAGGAAAAATATTTTAGAAGCAAAAAAAGAATTAATACTAGGTTATAAGGTCCTATACATGCTGAATACTTACCCAAGTAAATTCAATCATCCTTATGCCGTAAAGCCTGGCTACTCAAAGCATGGTCTTTGGACCAGCAGAGTAAGCACCACCTGAGAGCTGGTTAGAAAATGCAGGATCTCTAGTCCCACATCAAAACATGCATTTTCGCAAGATCCCCAGGTGATGTATATGTGCATTCAAGACGCAGAGTTTGAGATCTTCCACGATGTGCAATTTTAGTACCTAGGAGGAGCAGAAGGAAGAAACCCGCTTGGCTCTCTTAGGGGAGCCACCAGCTGGTTTCTAGAATATATTTTGTGTAGAAATGAGTCCAGCACCTAAATAGCAATGTTCAAAAATTCATGCATTCAGTTTACACTGAAGTAACCCTCTCACGTCTTATGTGACTACACTGATTCATTGTTCATCGATGAATAATTAGTTCTTTAACACCGTGGGTTTCCCAGAAAGCAGAGTCTGAGACGATGGTTTTTGCATCATTATTTTAAGAAGTGTAGTCTAAAGAGCAGGGTGGCATAGGGGATCAAAGCAGGGAATAAGGAAGAGCCAGTACAGTGTGTACTATGGGATTGGTTTCTGCTAATTAAATGAATTAATTATGAAAACATGCCCCCAGGACCTGGCATTACTTCTTCTCAGGACTCCCATCAGTGAGAGAAAGCAGGAAACATTCATGCTGGCCCCGTCTATCACTGGCCCAATGTTTGCCCACCTCCTGCACGTCCAAGTTACACGCGCCTGGGTGTGGGTATCTAAAGAAGAGGCCCGGTAGAGGTGACCAGACCTCCCAGGCAGGAGGTGAGAAGTGCGTGGAACAGG
This sequence comes from Otolemur garnettii, assembly GCF_000181295.1. Taxonomy (NCBI): domain Eukaryota; kingdom Metazoa; phylum Chordata; class Mammalia; order Primates; family Galagidae; genus Otolemur; species Otolemur garnettii. Next base: position 4,446,537 of record NW_003852476.1, on the reverse strand, counting down.
CAGGAATTAGGTGCTGTCAGACTGTTCATGTACGGAGCTGTTCAGAGCCCACAGAAAGCAGGTCCCATAGCAGCAGCAGCAGCAGCAGAAATAAGAGAAGTAACTGATAAGAAAGATTAGGAGGGACAAAAGGCATAAGTAGGAAGTAACTGACCCTGAAATAATTAAAAGAATATTGCAAAGAAAGACCTTCTCTTTTCATGATTTAAAAAGTCAGTATCTACAAATGTGCTCTTTCGCAAATAATTTAGTAACATTTCCACTTTTAAGAATGTGTCAAAGATGCTCGAAGATTAAATCTTATTGAGATAAATCAAATACGAAAGAAAACTATGAGGATCAATAATGAAATAGAGTTTCTGAAGAAGAAAATAATTGATCTGGAAGAAAATAATGAAACTCTAGGGTAGGTATCTTTTTTAATTCAGTAACTTGAGGGAGAAGGGGATCTGTAGCTGGACTGGAAAAATTGTCAGGAGTCTAGCCTCTGATCTGAGCTGGGGCAGGGCAGGCTGAGAGGTGAAGACAGGTTATAGGTGATGACCCAGGCTGATGGGTGGGTGGGGGGTAATAGCTGCAGAGGGCTGGGAAGAAGGACAGAAAATCTAGAACCATTGTAGCCAGAAGACCTGTGAAATTTCAGAGCCAACCCAGATTTTCAGCAGCAACTATTGTTTATTTATGAATCATTCACCTACCTTGAAAGCTACCTTACCTTCAAGGATAGTAGTTTTAGTTTGTAGTTTTGTAGAATTAAATTTACAAACCCCCACCACCAAAGCAAGAAACCTTGCTGGAATTGTAACTATAATTTCAAAATAGATCTATTGTATTGAACAGATCTGAATATGTATAGGTAATTCAGTTCCTTAAAGATATTCAGTCATGATCTACTGGAAGGCTGAGGATGGGGCTGGTTCCCAGGAGAGGCTTCCAGATTTTATCTGTAATTAAATGAGACAATCTATGCAGCTGCCTTTCACTCAGGAGCCTACACCTGTTAGTTTTCTTTTCTTTATTCCTGGGCTGAGATATCTCAGACCACTACTCCACGATGTGGGGCTCATTTTCTCCATCTATAAAATGGGATCACAACTCTTGACCTACCCAACACATAAGAGGAAGAGATATATTCTGAAAGAATAACTTAGCCCTATGAGCAATTTTATAAGATTAATGCATAAATATCAAAATGTTGGTTTCCCAGAGTGAGAAATGTTCAAAAATCCCTCAAAATAAAATCCATTTGGGAAGCTAAAATAATCAGAGTGTTGTTGGGTTCCCTCAGGAATCAGGCAAAGGCCTCAAAATTCAGAGGCGCATTTCCCAAACCAATCTTCAGAGCATCTGTCCTGGGAGCTGCTCCATGAAAAACAAAGTTCATGATCACATATGTTTGAGCAATACTGCATATTCTGACCCCTGGTGGGGACTCACAATGCAGGTTTGTGCATGGTGCCTGCTAGCCACAGTCGCCAGAGACTGCTACATGATCCAGACCATTTCCAAACTAATAACAAGAAAAGTAATACCCAGGCTGGATATTCAACATCAGTGTCACTCCCCTATAGACCAGGGGTTCTCAAACTGGATCATGTGTCAGAATCACCTGGAAGGCTTATTAAAACACAAATTGCCTCAGAATTTCTGATTTAGTAGGTCCGGGGCCAGTGGCAGTGTGGAGACAAGAATTTGCATTCTTAGCAACACTGTGTGCTCTGTGCTCACTTGAACCACTGCTCTAGACAAACCTTCATGGAAGGCAGACGACAGAGGGAGACCACCCCAGCAGCTGGCATCCTCACCCTGCAGTCACTTTTTGCCTCCATTTTTCAAAGAAAGATGCACATGCAGGTGCCCACAGGCGCTGACAGTGTCAGCACATCTCCCCTCCTGGACGGTCCTCAGGAACTAGATGCATAGCAGCTCTCCGGGTGTTTCCCCTGGAAGCCGCAGGCTCTTCTCCACCAGCCCAACACTCCTAGTTAGGTTTTATGATATGACTTGTTCTCTTGTTTGAGACTAAATCCTTGGTTTGACTCAAGCAAAGCACCCATGTCTGGCACCCTTGCTGAGCCTCTCAGCGGGGCTTCCTTTCATTGCATTTCTGGGGTGAAATTGGACCTCTGGGAAATAAACTTCCCAACAGTGAGTTTCCATTTTCTTGATCCTTCAGACACAGTGCCCAGAATTAAAGTCTCTAGCTCTGGGACCTAGAAAAAGGGAAAAGGGTCTTTACACTGCAGGAGCTTTTAAAAATAGAGCAGTAGAACCAATTGTCCCCAACAAATAAATCATGCATTGTTAGCCCCGAAGTTGACATTTCTCCCAATGTCAAGGTGTTCCTCGGATGCAGCCAGTGATGGGTGTGTGAGGCCACACACTCCTGAACTCAGATTTGGGGAGTAGCAGGAAGAAGATTAAGAGGGCTCAAGTCAGGTGGCAAGCATCCTCTAGACAGTAAAGATGGACTCATGCTTTCTTTCTCTAGTTTCTGTCCCAGGGAAGCTCAGCTCAGCTACATCTCTGGATAATGCAACAGACAGGGAGATAGTACATGTCAGAACTCAGGGGCCCCACTTACCTGCTCCAGACTACTTTTGAATCATGCTGTACTTGAGACCAAACTGTGCCCTGGTTACCATCTGGTGCGTAGGGTGGGTGGGGGCAAGTGGGCTGCCCGATACTTTTACAGGGTGAAAGGTACAAGGTTGACATTTGTGATTCCTTCAGTCCTGGTCTGACCCAAGTTCAGACAATCACAAGCACAAGTACAGAATAAGTCTCCCTTCCCTTTTCTCCCCGGGTGGGGGCTCCTCACACCACCCAGGCGCTGTTCCCCTCCACAGAGCCTGCTTTTCATGCCTGAAGCAGTTCTTTCCCCCCAGTGTGAAGCAGGAGGAGGTAGCTCGGCAATACAGGAAGTTTGTCCTGGCACTCAACCAGGTGATGGAGGAAAAGGCCACTGCCACTGTTTACATAAATGAGACTCTTGCTCAAATAAACTTGGAGAAAGAAGACTTAGAATTGCAAAAAGGACATATTCAAGAGACACAGAAGGAATTAGAAAAAGAAGAAGCAGAGTATCTGTTAAGGAAACAGCAGTTAAGCGACAGGGTAAGTGGCACGACCTGTTCCTTACGGTGCAGGAATGGACAGCTTCTGGGGCAGGAATAATCATCTGTCCTCAAGGCGGACAAGTGCTCTCTCTGATATGCTCTCTGAACATGGAAATGGGAATAGAGCAGGAGACTTGGGACCCTTGGGACCCTCGGAGCTCTGAAGGAAGCTGCCTGATTGTGTAGCAGCATCTTGGTCCATGACGGGAGCTGTGACACTGGGGTGGCCCCTTGCTGACATGCAGTCACAGAGGGGAGAGGAGTGGGCCACTGTCTTACCTGGTTGCCTTTGACAGTCCTGAAGCCATTTCTGTCTGGACAGATCCAGGGAGTTCAGACAGGGGGCCCTGCCTGGCTCCTCCTGCTGAGTGGGTCTGAGCATGGCGGGACCTATACAGGAGCTGAGCAGAGCCCAGAACTGCCACCTCCGTGGGGGCAAGGAGGAGATGACCACTGCATCCTTTGTCTGCCCCTGTCAGGGCTGGACTATGCCGTGCCAGGGTGATTAAAATTCATGCCCAGTGGCTTATGATCTTTCCTCCTGTTCTGCTCTGGCTGCCTCAGGAAAGATCAGGCTGGTTCCTGTTTTGTGTTCCCAGCAGCAGCGTCACTCTCACTCTGCAGCCTGGCTCCTCTGGGGTGGGATCGGCAAAGCCTCACATTATAACAATACATGCAGGAGACGGGACATGGGCTCATGACACTGCCATATTAAACAGAGGGAAAAGAAAGAGCAAGGAAAGGAAAGGGAAGAAAAAAAGAATGTTTATTAAATTGCTTTCCTTGAGTCTCAATTACAATTTAAAGGAGTAAAATCTGCCAGTGGCCATTTGGTTCATTTGTGGCTACTTTGGCTCCATGGCGAGACTTAGGCTATTTGGAAATTCTAGTGAGGGCAAAGTTTCCTTATCCTGAAAAGTTCCTGCCTCCTCAGAAATGGTTTTACACTGAACCCATGTGCCGTTTCTCCCTGCGTGCCGAGTCACGCCCAGCCCAGCCATCCTTGTGACAGGCTGTGAAGAAGCTGGCAGGGAGTCTGTCGGCTGCTATAACACAATACCCGAAACTGGATCATTTATAAATAATAGGAATTTATTTCTCACAGTCGTGGAGGCAAAGAAGTCCCAGGTCAAGGTGCCAAGGGTTTAGAAGCCAGTCCCTCCTTCTAAGCCGGCACCTGGAAGGCTGTACCCACTGGAGGAGGTGAACAGAAGGCGAGAGAGGGCCTCCGGCCCCTTTGTAAGGCTGCTGATCTCATTCTCTGGGGTTCTGTCCTCAGAAACTAATCACTCCTAAAGGCCTTGCCTCTTACTGCCATCACGTTGATGATGAAGTTTCATGTCTGAATTTGGGAGGCACATTCAGACCATAATGGGAGCATCCCTGGTCCTGATACTGATGCAGCTGCTGACCTCTTCTGGGGTTGAAGCCAGCTGTTAGCTGGGGCTGCGGTGTCACAAAAATAGGATGGGGCCCTTCTCGCTGAACCAGACTTATACTCGGATGTGTCGTTATTACAATGAAATACAAATCTCAGGACAGCGGGGATTAGGGAGGGCTGTACTGCCTTCCTCTCTGCCCACAATGATGCTGAGGAGTGTGCATCCCTCTGCTGACAGCAGGACTCTGTCCTCCCTGACAGCACAGAATCCACAGGCTGGCATGGCTCACGTTCCTGGGCAAAGAGTGGGGTGTGTCTATGGGTACATGGGAAGAGGAAGGGGTGGAGAGGAGGGAGACTTGTCCCCGTTCTTTACTTCTCCAGGGACCAAAATGGTAAGTGAGGAGTAGCATCCAAGCTGAGGTAAGCTCCACAGGGCAGGAATTTTGTCTGCTTTACCCACTGCGGTAGCCTAGCCCCAAGGACAGGGCTGTGTACCTCACAGGCAATTGGCATGCCCTGGTGTTACTTTATCAAATGAACGAGTTCCTAACTTCATTTTAAGCCCTATGGGAAAATTGTTTCCCTTCCTATCCTTTAATATAAATATTAAAATATAAAAAAGGAATCCCAGAGGGGCTTCATATAAGGAATTTGTAAACATGACACATTATTTTTTTTTTCTTTGAGACAGAGCCTCAAGCTGTTGTCCTGGGTAGAGTGCCGTGGCCTCACAGCTCACAGCAACCTCCAACTCCTGGGCTTAAGCAATTCTCTTGCCTTGGCCTCCCAAGTAGCTGGGACTACAGGCGCCTACCACGACACCCAGCCATTTTTCGTTGTAGTTGTCCTTGTTGTTTGGCAGGCCCGGGCTTGATTTGAACCCACCAGCTCTGGTGTGTGTGGCTGGCACCCTAGCCGCTTGAGCTGCAGGCGCTGAGCCGACACATTCTTTTTTCTTATTACTATATGAATAGTCTATCTCAGGGGCCCACAGGCTTTTTCTGAAAAAGATTGGTTACTAAATATTTAAGGCCATATAATCTTTGTCACAACTACTCATTATGTTATTTTAGTCCAAAAGTAGTCATAAGCAATGCCTAAATGAATGCAAATGGCTTTGCATAGACAGGTGAGGGCTGGATTTGGCCCATGTGTAGTTTTTTGGGGTGGTTTTTTGCCTCCCAGGAAAAGAGTGCCCTTTAGGACACTTCCAGATGCAAACTGCAGAAGCTCTGACTCAAGTTAGCTTAAATAGTGAGGGCATTTATTATCTCACAGAGTGAGAATTCCCAGTCCCTAGGACCAGAGCCTGGGGTGGCTCATCCTCTGTCCTTCACCCCTGAGGCTGGCTTGCCTCATGATCACAAGAAGGCTGCCAATGACAACTAACTATATGCTTCGTTATTCAAGTAGAAAAAGGAAAACCTTTTTCTAAGGCCTCCTCCACTGTGTCTGATAGGGCCGGGTTAAAATAGTTCCTACTCTTGGTCCCTAAGGGAATGCTCCAAGCCAGTGGATTAAACCAGCTGAGGTGAATTGACATTAAAGAAGTCAACGACCAGTGTTCACTAAAGACAAATAATAGGCCATGGCCACAGTTTCTTTTCTCTGAGAAAGAAAAAAATAATGCTAGGTCTCAGAGCACCTTCAAACCCAGAAAATCTCCCTCAAACAAAACAAAATACTATCAATTTGAGACCTTGGGAGAAGGATTAAGTCAAAGTGAGAATGCAGATTTTCAATTTCAACCAAATTTATTAACCACGCAGTTTCATATGCACTTGTGCCTGGTGCAGAGATAATCCATAATGATCATGTCCATTCAGAGGAGCCACTTCAGTGAAGCGCCTGGTGGTGTTAGTGGAAAGGCACCAATGCCTGTTTTCATGTGTCTTCCTAGGCTTTACCGCCCAACTAGTTACCCTGCTCTTGGTAATTCACTTTGCAGACAAGTCCATGATGTTTGATAAGAGGGTGACTTGCTTCATTATGGTGCTAAGTTGACTATACAAATTGGGTCATTCTTGTCACACCCAAATAAAATAGTCAAGAAGGTGGAGGTGGGGGGGAAGAAGCACTGAGGAACATAATGTTACTCCAAGAATACTCAGTGAACTTGGCTACTGAAACTGCCTCCTGAGACATGGGCCCACGTTTTTTTTTGTTTTTTTTTTTTGAAACAAAGGCTCATTATGGAGCCCTCAGTAGAGTGCTGTAGCATCACAGCTCACAGCAACCTCAAACTCTTGGGCTTAAGCGATTCTCTTTTCTCAGCCTCTCAAGCAGCTGGGACTACAGGCGCCCACCACAATGACTGGCTATATTTTTGTTGTTACAGTTGTCATTGCTGTTTAGCTGGCCTGGCCGAATTCAAACCCACCACCCTCCATTAATACATGTATGGGGAGTGGGGCGGGCAGGCTGGATTTGGGGAAGGGGGGAAGGCCTGGTGTATGTGACCGGCACCCTACCCACAGAGCTACAGGCTCCACCCCGGGACTACTTTTATCCATAGCTGTTGAGACAACTTGTTACAACTGTAGAGCCAATTTGCCCACCACCATCATCCACCAATTGGAACTTGCCAGTTCCCCAGAGCCTTACTAGTGCCAGTGAACTTTCTCAAATAGCTGTGCATGGCATTCCTCTGCCTTATAAACTCCCAGCCTTCTCTTTATTCTTTAGACATACTGAAGACACCCATTCTGTATACCCCCAATTTTTAATTCTCAAATAAAATGTTAACATTAGAGATTCACATTTTTATTTGGCTTAAACAAAAGTCTGACAAGTGATAATCTTGATAAAATGGTAAAAAGCTTTCTAAGACTAAACTGCCCTATCTTCAGTGATTATGTTCATTCTGTCTTTAGTTGATTTTATTTCCCATTAAATAATGTGAATTTAGGTTCCCAGAAAATTCTTCATTTCTTCCTTTGACTCTCCTTGCTTAGTATACTGTAAATCCAATAAATGTTGCTAAGTGTTTTATTATTAGTAAATTACTACAATGGAAATGGCTTATGTAATTTGTTATTAATGATCATTGTTATTGCCGTTAAATATTTACTATTTCAATATTTTATAATTGCTGTTTGGCCCTTGTTCACCCTTGGTTTTTTGGTTTTTTCTTGGTGGTATGCTTAGATTGAATACGGTGTACATAGATTAAATATGAATGAGATTGACAAATTAAGAAAAAATAGCTTTCCTAGACTTTATTGTGATAATAGTTTTTAATCAGTTTATCACTATAGATTGCCACTGGAGTGATTACTACATGCTTGTCACTATAGGTTGAAGAATATAAAAGAAACTATGAATTTAAAAGAAATGAGACTTTACTGAAAAAGCAAGAATTGAGTAAAATAATAGCTAAAATGACAAAAATCAAGGAAACAGTTATTACCAGCAATGTGGTAAGAATAATAAACTCTGCCTCATTTGAAAAGCTTAATAAAAAAGGGGTTTATGGAGTGTTTTGGCATATTAGCATTTTCTGACAATTTCCTTAAAGCGTTCTGGTATAGTTGTGTTTCCTTCTTCTTTAGGAATGTGGTGGGAGGAAGGAAGTTTGGAGGGATGCCTTAGATACAAATTACATTTCATGGCCCAAAATACTGTGAAAAAGTTGTTTGAAATACATACAGAACTAACCAAATATATTGACATAGACAACATTTCCGTGAGACCACTTTCTTTTACGTAACAAAATGAATAACCAGAGGCTGACCCCTTAATTCTGAATATGAGATGACATCGTTCAGTCACTCTATTAATATTAGAGACAGTACCATTAAGATGGAAAGGACACCATTATCTATTTGAATTAGAAAATAAGTCAAGAGCTCTGTACTGTTATAAAAAAATGTAATAACATTTGTTGAAAGCTAGCACTTTGATAAGTATTTGTGAGAAATATCCTTATTCTAAAGAGGAGAAAACTAAAGCTTATGGAGATAAATGCAGTTGAAATGGTTAATGTTAATACTATCTCTATGATATTTAAAAGAGAAATGCCTGTTAATCTTCTATCACAGTTAGTTGAATTACTAAGTCTTTATTTGTATTTAATTTGTATTCCTTTTTGTATTTAATTTGTATTTCTTATATGTGTATTGAAAATCACATGCAAAGCTATCCTGGTGATAGTAATATTGAATATTTTGTATGGGGTTGTTCTGTTTAATTACAATGTATCTATTATAATATCCAATTAGAAAACATTAGTCAATCAAATATTTTTCCAAAGCATATGAATTTAAAAAGATCGTTATCTGTTTTTGAACTTCAACACAGTTGAAGCATATATCAGACGAGGCTTAGGGGAGAAGCAGAGGTAATGTAAAGCATATTTAACTTGCATGTTCAGCTCATATTTCCAGTCTTGGCCTCATAAATAATAAATGGAGCATCCCACCAACCTAGCTCAGGAAAGTAACGTCTGTGTTCCAAAGATCTCCAAGGCCAAATGAGACACGTTTGAAGGTGGCAGGCAGAAACTCACCTCCAGGTCCTTCCCCTCTTCCCCAAATCCAGCCTGTCTGCCCTACTCCCCATCAGTAGAGAATAGTATAGGAAGCACAAACTTCAGTGTCACACAGACCTGGGTTCAAATCTTGGTTCTACCAACCTGAAGTTTCTTTACCTGTAACATGGGGGTAATGATACTTCCCACTGTGAAGAAGTTTTTGTGGAGATTGGATGAGGTCTTGCCTGTAAGGTTTTGTAGCTCAATGTTTTGTATTTGGTCAGCTTTTTATCGCAGTCAGTGGTGATAGTGGTGGTGGAGATTTGAAAACAACATTTTGGCTGTGGACTTAAGAGAATAAGGAATTGTAGTTTCACTTTTATTCGGTACCTTTAGTTTAGAAGTCTCTGCGGCTAGGTCAAGCTGATGTAATTTTGACAAACAAGAATAATGGCCTGTGATTCTCAAGGTGGCCCAGATGTCCAGGGCAGGATGTTAAGAGCCAGAGATAACACATTTCAGGCCTTGCCTTGTAACCTCACACTAGAGACCCTTCACCATTCTGCTAATTTTCTGATGTTAGTTTGAGGATCTTGGACCCCCGTTGACTCTGGACCTGGGTGGAGGTGCTCTGGAAGAAGAAACCATTTTGAGTAGTTTCCACCACCTGCCAGGCCTGGCACGGCTGCACCTCCACACTCCCCAGGGAGGCTGCCTCCATGTTGATGTCTGGAGTTAAATGGCATTAAATGATCTGTCCATGCTAATTGTCATCTGTGTCAGACAGAAGAGGAATTTGTTTGAGCAGCCTTCTCTTAGCTCCATTCTCCCTCACAAACTGAAATGTAAACCTAAGTTTACTTCCCTTTTCTTTCTCCCGAAGTTGTATTGCCAAAATATCTGCTTCACTATCAATGTTCTTCATCAATTTCTCCTTTTAAATCATACTAACATTTTTCACAGTATCAATTGTCCCATTTCCTAAATATTGACTAAATATTAAGAAAAAAATTCTTTTCAGTGTGAACATAGCTGTCAGTTGAGACAAAAGATCCCATTTGGTTTGACTTTTAAAACTAATACTCACTTTAGTATCCTGGGAAAATACTTTGAAAATGATTATGACAGTATGGATTTATTTAATGTTTTAAGTGGTAGACAAAATGAATTCTTGTTGCAAAAGATTTTGTTTTATACTTTTCACATTCTCACTGCTATATTTGGTTATCCTCT
>NW_003852476.1:4418295-4436247 GCF_000181295.1 Otolemur garnettii | reverse complement strand
TTTTTTTTTCACCAAAGCCGCAATGTGGAAGTTGAATGAGGGATTCATGAATACTTGGTGAATTGAGTTGCTGTTATGAATCACTTGGTGATGATGGTGTGGCATATTTTTATTGAATTTTCAATAGGTTCTTAGTGATCACAATCTAGAGATAACACGACTACATGAATCAGTAAAGACTTGGGAACAACAAGTTACTGAGGTAAAGAAAGCCTGTAACACTCTGGAAGAAAAAATGTAAGCACAATCCTTTAGTTTTGCTGAAATATTTCAATATGTTAATATTGCTTTCATTTTTTAAAATGTCTTTAATAGGAGAAAATTATATGATCTTAGTTTGCTAAAATTTGTGTAATTTCACTTAGAAATTAGCCAGTCTTTCAGGTGATCAAGAGAAAAAACTGAGGATGGCAGCTTGGGAGAGGGGAGGGATCTTTAGAACATACATTGTGTTCTCATTCCAGTTCCCACCTCCCTGCAAGCAAAGAATAAATGCCTGGGAAAAGGCATCCCGGAGGCCAACCAGAAGGCTGAAGCCCTCTACCCTCAAGCCATGCTGTTAGAGTTGTTCTTAGTCAAAAGGGACTTGATAGATTTACTGAGAAAACACAGGAAATCCTTAAGGCAAAATTGCTAAGCCTGAGGCTGAACCCTAAACTGCAGGAAGTCTTCTATCCATCCAAAGGCTCACAGGCTCTCTTCCTTTTGGGAAAGTGTTTCATTCTTCTCTCTTACTCTGCATACAGTATCGCTTCTTGGAGAGCACCTGGCAAGGTATGGCTGTGCCAGTTGAGCTATCACAGGTCCATTAAGTGTTAGAGATTGATCTATACACTATCTCCCATGAGAATTCTCAGATTTCTTATCAGAATTTGTGTGAATCAGCTTTGGTTTCTTATATAATCAGTTCTGGACCAAAAAAAAAGAAAGAAAGAAGAAAGAAAGAAAGGAATCTCATATTGTGGCTTCAAGGGCTCACCTAATAATTCACTAAGAGTTTGATGGACTGTGGGCTGAGCATTTTCTCAAAAGATAAGCAACTATGCATGCCTCACCTCTACATAAATGTGAATCTATTGTGATTAAAATCATAATCATAAATCATAATTGCATAGAACAATGCTGATCTACCATCATTAGTGCATAAAATAGGTGATAATTTTTACACTCAATATAAGGTTAAAAAAGTCCAGTTAATATCACAATTAAAACTAAAAAAGATGCACAGGAAAGGAATAACAGACAGAGTGAACAGACAGTCTGTTTAATGTGACAAAATATTTGCAAGCTACTCATCTAACAAAGTACTAATATCCAAAATATACAAGGAATGCAAACAACTCAGCAGCAAAAAGCCAAATAATCCCATATAGAAATATGGAATTTCCAACAGGTGTATGAAAACATCACTAATCATCAGGAAAATACAAATCAAAACCACAGTTAAATAGCACTTTACCCCAGTCAGAATGGCTTTTATTTCAAAGATTTTTTAAAAACATGTTAGCAAGAATGAGGAGAAGAGGGAATGCTTACACACTGTTGGTGATTTTATGTAGAATGCAAACTAGTACAGCTATTGTGGAAAACAGTATGGAGATTTCTCGAAAAACTAAAAATAGAATTACTATTTGATCCAGTAATCCCACTACTAAGTCTCCACTCAAAGGACAATAAATCAATAGATCCAAGAGATACGTGCACTCCCATGCTTACTGCAGGGCCATTCACAATAGCAAAGATACGGAACAACTCAAGTGTTCATCAGTGAATGAATAAATATGGAAAATATGGTATATATACACAACAAAATACTCTTCATCCAGAATAAAGAAGGAAATCACATCATTTGCAGCAACATGGATGGAACTGGAGAGGATTATCTTAAGCAAAATAAGTCAGGCACAAAAAGACAAATGTGAGAGCTAAAAAAAAAAGATCATATGGAGATAGAGTGGAAAGATAGAAACAGAGACTGGGAAGGGTAAGTGGGAGGGAGGAAGGAGGATGAAGAGAAGTAGTTAAAGGGTACAAAGTAAGATAGAATCAATTCAATGTTTGATGGAACAGTAGGGTGACTACACTAACGAAAATGTGCTGAACTTGGCTGATGGACACCATGACCCCCCTGACTTGATCACTATCCATTTATATACATGGAACAAAATTTCTTCTGTACCCCATAAATTTTCACAAATTAAAAAAACACTCAGAAAAAAACTTACTGTGTAAGTAATTCAATAGTTTTAGCTTATGTAAGTTTTATAGAAAAACTTAGCAAAAACCATAATGGAAAATATGAATTCACTATTAAATTATTTCTAGCAGTTATGATCTAAAACATCACCTTGAGTTTTATTTATAGAAGCAGTTTTCACGTTAGCTAAGTTGGGTGAGTCCTCTTTGGTTGTCTGTTTTTAGTGATCCACCATTTTTTGTAATCCCAGCTTTTCTAGAGTTTACCCTCATGTAGAATCTCACTGAAGCAAAGTGCATTTGATTAATTTGGTGATTGAGGATCTAGGTTACCTTCTTTTTCTTTGTACAACTTTACTTTTTTCTTTTTTAATACTTAAAAAAGTAAAAGTTTTTCATTTTCAATACTTAAAAAAGTAAAAGTTTTTCATTTTCTTTCTTTGTTAATTTTCTCTGTGAATATGGGGAGAGGTAGCCTAGTTCTTGGTGGATTTTAAGAATCAATATTGCTTTATGATTTAAGACTCTGTGAGAACAAATTATATAAGAAACTAAAGTAAAAAAAAACTAAAGTAATTTGCACAACTCATGTTTCTATTAATGTATAATCCTTAATTTTTCCTCATGAAATTTTTAAGTTTCAAGCTTCTTAAGCTATCACCTATGTGGAAGTCAAATATTGAGGAAAAACAAAGTTACTCAACCACAAAATTCTATATGTATTTGAACAACTAAGAATACCTCCAATGCTCTACAGATTCACAGGAGGCACTGACAGTTGGATCCTTGCTCTTTATTATCATTGACACCCAGCATAATATGTGTATACAGCTAAAGGCAAATCCAGTGCCTACTTTTCTAAATCGCTATGATCTTTCTCCATCATTGAACTGTTTGTTTATTTTATTTTATTTATTTATTTATTTACTTGCACATGGGAAATGTGGAATTGGACATTAAGTGTTGTAGATAAGTAGCATCCAATTTGTGACCTTGAGTATATACCTATCTTTTAAGAGCATGAGTCTATGAAGATTATAGATGCTTTTAAGGACAGAAATAGTTTCAGAATTATTGAGGTTACCAATGACTTTCATCCTGTTGAACATTAGTGGTCAAATATATTCCTTAAAGTTCTTAAATACTTGGAAGAATTTCACAAAGTTTATCACTTCCATCTTCTTGAAATATTTTCTTTGCTTCATCGTATTCTCTTATTTCACTCACCACACTGGTTGCTTCTTTACAGGATCCTTGACTTGTTAACTCCAAATTTTGGAGTTCTTGGTCCTTCACTGTTCTCTGCTCACACTGCCCCTATGTGATTTTATTTAGTATCATGATTTTAAATACTTTCCATACCTTGATGACTCCCAAATTTACATATCTAGCCCTGACCTTTTCCTGAGCTCTACACGTATTAGATATCTCATGTCCTAAATGGAACTCTTGATTTCCCACCTCCCTGACACAGCTCTTTCCACGTTCTTTCATATTAGTTAGTGTGGTATCAAAGCTTAGGTGTCATCCACCACTGTTTTCCTCACTACCCCAGACTAACCCAACACTAACCCAACTCTAATCCGAAGGCATATCCTATTGCCTTCATTTTCAAATTGTATCTTTAATATATTTATTTCTTACCACCTGCAGTACTGCAACCCGAGCCACCACAATCTCTTCCGGACCTCTACCTGTAGCCTTCTATGTGGTCTGTCTTCCTCTCCCTTTGTCTTTCTCCACAAAATAACCAGAGTCATCTTCACAAGATGTCAGTCAGTTCCTGTTGCTCCGCTGCTTCCAAAACTTCTAGTTTCCTTCAGAATAAAATCTGGACTGCTACCTTGCCCTCAAGAGCCTACGGTATCTAGTCTAGTCCCATCTACCTCTCCAACCTCATCATCCCTCTTCCTCAAGTACATTAAGCTTTCTCCTGCCTCTGAGTCTTATCACCTACTGTTTCTTCTGCATAAAAAGCTCTTCCTTCAGATGTCCATGTGGCTGGCTCCCTCTCATCACTCAGGTCTTTCAAAGGTCATCCCAAAGATGGTCTTCCCTGACTACCGGTCTAAAGCAGGATTCTTGCTCTCAGGATCTCCCTATACCTGCTGTGTGTTTACCCTGCTGTGTGTTCTTTGGCACACTTAACACTGTCTGAAATATGTTATTTATTTCTCGATGCCTTGCTTATATCCTAACCATTTCACTAGAATATGATTTCCATGAGAGTAAGGACTTTGCCTGTGCTATATCCCTAGTAACTAAAGCAAATCTGTCAGACTGTAGGTGTTGCATAGCCCTTCTTAAGTGGATAGATAAATAAATCAAGTATTAATCCAATCCAATTCAAAAGAGTAAAATTGTTTCTTTAAGAAATATATAAGTAAATATATGGAGAGAGATGGAGACTGGAAGTTTTTGAAGTCATAAATAAATACAGCTTTGCTGGAAAATAGGTTCTGATATGAATCTGTTTGGTTTCTTCTGTTCATAGTGAATATTTTACGAGTAACAAAGAAAAACTGATTGAAATATCTTCTACTGAAAAATATGAACTTCTGAAAAAGATAAAAAAGGTAAGAAGACAGAAATTATGAGTGTTAGATTATAATTAGATGTAGTTATTATTTAAAATATATATGAAAATGTAGAATTTTTCAGAAAAGATTTTTTCATTGACTAAGAATAATCATGATCATTTACAGTAATTAATATAAATATTTATTTATCTTCTTCTTTAAATATATGAAAGAGCAAAGGTTGTCCAGGTGAAGATAAATTGTTTCTTGTAACTTTTCATGTGGCTATGGGTACGTTGTAAATATCCATGATTAATGGATCAATGGACATCCTTTCTTGCTATCATGCAGCACCTATGAAGTGCAGCAACTTGGTTCTGCACTTAATAATACTCTCAATATTATATCATAATACAATGTTCAAAGTAATTATTTGCAAGTACTTGAGTGAAATTTAGCCCCCAAGAGAATTCTCTGGACTATTTTTTTTAACTGAGGATAAAAGAAATGTCATGTCATAAGTAAATAACCATGGATATAAACCAATATTTATCCCTAAGATATTCAATGAAGCACCCATTAAGACAGTGAGAAATTGGAGGGGAGTGGGAAACAAGAAATCCTGTACAAGTGAAATCCATCTAAAGTGGATTGGTTAAATAAGTAATAGTATTGTTTACAATATGTTATTGTGTGATGGATACCATATTATAAAATAATGTATATGATAAGACCCCTTTTATGTATGCATATATACAAGTACACATGCACACCAGACAAGACTAACATTTTTCTTCCCCCTTGCATTGAAGGAGAAGGGTCCCAGCTGTCTCCCATCTTCCCCATGTGCACATCCTTCATTTCAGTAGCACAGGACTATACCCTCTCTCTCTGTTTTGTGCCAAGTCAACCAGGATAGAAAGTTCACCTCTTTCACCTCTCTAAATTTGTTTCTAAAACAACTTTAGTATCACTAAGCATTTTGGGATCTATTGTAAACCTCGTTGAAAATTTTAGTGGTCATGGAGAGGATCGCATTGCAGAGCAGGAAGCTCTCTTGTTTACCACCTTTCCTTTCTCTTATAGTTCTTCACCCGTCCTCTTGCTCTACGGTACATGACTATCTCACACCCAAATTCTTCTCCCTCTGTTATAAAGAACAACCTCTCCTTCCTCTATCTGAGACCTGCACTTATGCCCTGATAGCAAAGTTATCAAAGGCAATTCCCTTCCAGAAGAATGATTTGTACCAACTAAATTCTTTCCATTTTTGGTTTCATGAGCTATGGCATTAGAGATAGCTTCTCCTCTGGGCTAGGCCTACTCCGACTCTTTAGTTACAAGGATAGCAAAAGACAAAACCCAAAGTTATTTGTTTAGTTGATTGACTTTAAATTTGCCTTTCATTTTTTGAGCAAAATATTTTTTCCTGTTATTTGTTTCCTGTTGTAGGAGCTATTGGACAACCTCCAGATAAATAGTTCCACATTGTCTAGTCCATATGACTTTTCTGAGCAGTCTAGGCCCCATAAATTAGTGTGGCTCACTTAGTCAAGAGGGCAGACATAGAGGGACCTCACTGCAATTCACAGCCCTCAGCCAGATTTCTTGAGTACAAGTGAATGATCACATAAAGGAGGCAAGGCTCTGTCTCATTTATTATTTACACTAGGGTAGCAATTATGGTCTCTTAGTGACATCTAATCATAATACTCATGAGTTATTGAAGGCAAGCTAAAGATGACATTAAATTCTATTGTAAATATACTTTAACTTTTCCCCCCAATATTTCTTTAAGTCCCCATACCCCCACCTCTGCCAACCTCAGTGACCATTTTACTCTCTTTCTACAACTTCAACTTTTTTAGATTCCACAGATAAGTGAGATCATGCAGTATTTATCTTTTTGTGAATGAATTATTGCACTTAACATAGTATCCTCCGGGTTCATCCATGTTGTCACAAATAACAAGATTTCCCCTTTTTTTTAGGCTGAATCATATTCCACTGTGTGTATATATGTGTATAATGCCACATTTTATTTATCCATTCATCTGCTGATGGACACTTAGATTGATTTCGTATCTTAGCTATTGTGAATGTTGCTACAGTGAACATTGGGTACAGACATCTCTGCACATTGATGTGATTTTTTTTTTTAATATATACCCAGTAGTAGAATTGCTGGATCTAACTTTTTATTATGAAACACTATACAGAGATGAAACAGTACATAAATTATAAATGTATAGTGTTTTTGCATGGATCTATCTTTTTGGTGAATGCAATTTATTAATTTTTATGAAGTACAGTTTATCAATCTTTTCCTTTCTGCTCAATGCTCTTTGTGTCCTGTGTCATGAGGATATTCTCTTCTGTTATTTTCTAGAAGCTTTATTGTTTGACCTTTCACATTCAAGACTATAAGCTAACTCGATTTTTTTGGTGTGTGTATTGTATGACAGTAGTTACAATTCATATTTTGCCATCAAGTTGTCTAACTAACTGGCCCCATTTAGGGAAAAGACAATCCTTTCCTCCACTATGTTGCAATCACACTATTGTCCTAAATTATGTGGATCATAATTATGTCATAAGTACAGGTGTGGACTGTGGGCTATTTACCGCTTCTCACTAAAACCAAATTGCTATAATTAGTGACTTTAAAATAAATCTGAATAGCTAGTGGTATAAATCCTTTATAAATCCTTCAAGTTTGTTCTTCAAGACTGCTTCAGCTATTTTCGGACCTTTGAATTTCTATTGGTTTATTAAGTTCTGCCAAAAATCCTGTTTGGATTTTTATTGGGATTGTACTAAATCTACAACTCAGTTTAAAGAGGAGTCCACCATCTTTATAATATTGAGTCTTCCAATCCGTAAAGGGGCATGTTTGTCTTTTATTTTAGGGTTTCTCTGCTCTCTTTGCCTTAGTTGTTCAGGTTCACTATGATGTGTCCAGGTTTTTCTTTTTATTCATTCTCTTTGGGATTGATTTGACTTCTTAAATCTGCAAATTGCCATATTTCGTAAGTTCCTTAAAATTTTCAACCATTATCTGTTGACATGTTTCTTTCCCCCTCTTCTCTCTCCTCCCTTTCTGAGACTTCAGTTATCGGTGTGTGGAGAAAACATGTGTGTTTGTGTCCTCTATGCATTGTCCCTTCTTTTCTGTATTTTCTACTTTTTATCTCTCCATGCTGCATTCTAGGCTGAATAGTCTTATCTGAGTTCTTAATTTTGGTTACCATATTTTTCACTGGGTAATTACTGTGTACCTTTCAAATCTGCTATGTAACTCATTACTATTTCTAATTCCCTGTCCTAATTTTCAAGTATGGTTAACATTTCTTTGATTATAATAAGCATGGGAGTTTTATCATCCACTGTCTGATAATTTCAATATCTAATGTCTTTGTGAGTCTGTGTCTATAGTCTCTTGTTTTGCCACTCTTTTTGTTCATATGGTCGTTTTTTTCTTCTTCTCCTGGTAGGCAACTGTAAGCTAGATATTGTACTTGAAAACATGTTTATGAAAACAAAATGATGATGACATCTTCTCCAAGAGCAGATTTGTGTTTGCTTCTACAGATGTGTAGGATGCCCCCAGTCCCAAACACCTTAACCCACCTTAGGGCTCTCTGGTAGAGTCAGGCTGGAACATGACCTGTTAACTTCTGATATACCCTGAGCCAGAAGGAGAAGCTCCTTGGGTCTTAGTGCTGAGCAATTTACTGGGATCCTCACCTGGACAAGTTCTTCATGTTGGCTTTTGTCCCTTTGCTATGCAAGAATACCAAAACACATTTTCCAAGTGGGTTCCTCCATATTAGTAAATGTCCTTCAGGCAAGAGGAGATTGAAGTGCTAGCTTCACTGTCTGGCTTCTTGCTAATTCCTAGAATTAGACCTAATAACTTCTTATCATTTTGCTAGTTCTTTAGCACTCCTAGAAAGGTTTTTTTTTTTTTAATCCAGCTATTTTAATAGCCTCAGCCAAGAAAGCCTGCCTTACCTCACTCAAAGTAATTTAAGAAGCACGAATTCTTACCTTATGAAGAATGGGAACTATACAAATATATAATAAGATGCAAGTATAATATCTAGTTGAAGAGATTTTGAGCAAAAGCTTCTGTGGATGTTATGTTTTCTTTTCCCTCATATAGTTGACATGCTGGGACAAGGTCACACAGGTGCTGATGAATGAGCAGCTTATTAATTCCATTTCTTATTTTGATGTGGATTATTGTTCTATCATCTTATGGATATGTTTACTGCCTTTTAGAATGTTTTTCATAATTTTTCATAAAAAAGGCCTCAAAATGTACAATTACATGTTTGCTATAGATTTAAGTCACTCACAACTGATTCGTTGTGTGCCACACAATGTACCCAGGGCTCCAGGGATTTGCCCACGTGATGCTGACTGACTGCCCTCAAAGGAAGCTTGGAGAAAGTCCTCTCATTAAATTCTTCTGTTTTTCTCTAGCTGGGTGATAAACTACACTTATTTAAACTAGACAATAAAGACCTACGACAGAAAATACAGCTTATTCTGCAGCAACACAGGATTATCTTATCTGAGGAGGAGAAAGTTTTTTTGCAAAAACAGAAGATCTACGAAGAGTATGTTCCTACCCGTGACCCACATGTGAATCACACGCCATAGTTATGGGGCACTCTTCATGCCATTGAAGTGGTGACTTTCCGAATCCTAGTTGTAAAATCTATTGACAGCAATGAAATATTGTTTACCCAATCATAAACAAACACACCCCTCATCTGCCTCTAATACTAACTATATTCTACTAAGTAGTTTTCTTTATCTGAATCAAATCAAATCCATAAAAACCAAATGTAGTATTTTCACTTTGGAGTTAGATTCTTGAAACAATAATCATGCTCTTCCCCTGTGAGTCTATCCACAGAAACTATGAGAGTTGCCTTTGTCAGAAACTCTGTACCTATATTCCTTTTTTCAGAGTAGGGTCTGGTTATTGACACAATTATTTAACTCAGACGCTCAAAAGTTGTTCAAGGAAATCCCCTATCTTTTGCCACCTATTGGACTCTGCTCAGTCATGAAGGCTTGCTAATTCCAACTCCTAAATATTGCTCAAACATGTCCTACCTGTCATTCTTTTCACCACTTTCAGCCTCTTTGGTTTGGCTTGCCTCTCCAAAGGCCTTCCCCTCTTCTCTTTATACCCTAACCTGTCTATCTTTCTTCTACCAGAATGATCCTACTGAAACAACAACCTTCTAAACTCTTTTTATTTGTTTGTTTTTTAGATTAGAGTCTCACTCTGTTGCCCTGGGTAGAGTGCCATGGCACCAGTAGCTCATAGCAACTTCAAAACTCCTGAGTTCTGCCTCAACCTCCCAAGTAGCTGGGACTACAGGCACCTGCCACAATGCCTGGCCAGTTTTTCCATTTTTTAGTAGAGATGGGGTCTCACTCTTGGTCAGGCTGGTCTCAAACTCCTGAGCTCAAAGGATCCACCCTTCTTGGCCTCCCAGAGTGCTAGGATTATGGTGTGAGCCACCACTCCTGGCTTCCTGAAGTTGTTTCTTTCCATCGTTTACTCCCTTGTGATCAGCTGGACACAAAATCCCTTTGCCTCAGTGTACTGCAAAGATTTCAGAGCACTCACTCTGTCCTACTAAAACGATGTCCCCAGGACCTTGTACATTGCTTAGCAGGACAAAAGCCTCCTGTCCATTATTATGGACAAGTAATAATGCATTTCCACTCTCAAAACCTGTGGAAGTGTACTGGCAGTGGACAGGCCCACTCATAGGAAGCTGAGTTTATGTTCATTCTTGTAACATTCACACTGCAGAGAGTTGCTGCAATTATTTTACCTTCTACAGTTGAGTACCCTGCTGAGAATAATACTATTTGTATTTATTCTTCAAGTGAAAACTTTCCTCAGATCAATATTGAGTTGTTATCAGTTTGAATCATAAGATAACCATTGAGCCACTGTACTCAATACCAAATACTAAACTCATAATACTAAAAAGTTAATTATCATTGTTGAGTTTTGTCTTAGCTCAGGCTGCTGCAACAAAATATCACATAAATGTATTTCCTCATGGTTCTGGAGGCTGGAAATCTGAGATCACAGTGCCAGCACGGTCAGGTTCTAGTGAGGGCCTCGTCCTGACTTGCCGAAGGCCACACAAGTGTCCTCATATGGTGGGGAGAGAGAGAGAGAGCCAGCTCCCTGGTGTCTTTCCTCAGAAGGGCACTAATCCCACCATGAGAGTCTCAGCCTCAGGACTTCACCCAAAGCTATTACTTCCCAAGGGCCCCATCTTTATAATGTGCTCGAACATTATCACAGCACTCACTCCCTATGATATTGATTTCTGTCATTCTAAATCACTTTAATTTTTAACTTTTTCTGATTTAAGAAACATAATGATACCTGATTTTTAAGATCACATATAGAAATGTTTAACTTGAAGAGTAAGCATCACCCTAGTCTAGCTCTTAATTTTTTTAGGGGTTGGGATTTCAACATATAAATTCTGGAGGAAAGAGGGAAGGCACAATTCATTTCACAGCATGAAATGAAGAAATGTCATTTCTTGAAGAAATGCCACTTAGATAAAATACTCTCTGTTATAGACAGGTTTCCTTCAATGTCTGAGCATTTGAACAAAGCCATAAACTTCTTATCTTGTTTAACTGTAAACTTCTTTAAGCCTTCTTACTCTCTCCAGCAAACTGAGGCCAAAAAATAACTACTTTTTGCTTCATCAGTCCATGCACTGAGT
Organism: Otolemur garnettii; assembly: GCF_000181295.1. Lineage (NCBI taxonomy): Eukaryota > Metazoa > Chordata > Mammalia > Primates > Galagidae > Otolemur > Otolemur garnettii. The sequence goes on along the minus strand of NW_003852476.1, from coordinate 4,424,747 downwards.
CAAGCACTTCACATTTTGTTTAATCTCTCCACCTGGGGAGGTAGGTATTATAATCCCCACTTTATGGCTGGTGAAATGGAGCCTATCCACCTGTGAAGTTTCTTTGCTTTGAGATCACACTCCTAGTAAGAGGCAGAGCCAGTGTGCAGAGTCGATCTGACTGACTCCACCTTTCCTGCTGGAATGTGGTGGATTGGTAAACGCACTGAGAGGGACCCCCTGCTCTGTGGGGTACGTCAGCCATTCTGTGGCATTTTGTTATGGCAGCCTGAGCTGGCTATGGCAAATCCAACAACGATAATTAACTTTTTAGTGTTGTGGTTATTTTATGATTCAGATCAATCACTAACTTAGTATTGATCTGCGGAAAGTCTTTGCTTGTAGTTACTGTTCCAGTTACGATTCTTTCAGTAGCTTGAGAATTTCATAAATTTTCTGAAAATCTTAGACATAAATTTAGATTTAGCAGCCAAAGCAAAGAGGCTTTGTTTTTACTTTTACTAAGTTATTTGGTAAATAGTTTATGATCTGAACTCTCTGAGCTACTTTTTAAATTCTTATTTGTGGCTGGGTGGGATAGCTCATGTCTATAATTCCAGTACTTTGGGAGGCCAAGGCAGGAGGATTGCTTGAAGCCAGGAGTTTGAGACCAGCCTGGAAACACAGCAAAACTAGTTCTCTACCAAAAAATTTTGAAACTTAGCTAGGTGTGGCGGTTTGTCCCAGGATAGCCTGAGCCCAGGGGTTTAGTGAACTATGATTGAGCCACTGTACTCCAGCTTGGGCAATAGAGTATGACCCTGTCCCTCAAAAAATAAGATAAATTTTTATTTCTGTTTGCACATATTCTTCTGCTGAGGAATTAAAAATGATCAGGTCAGTGTTCAACAAATGATAACTCTGCTTTTTCATTATAGAACTCAGAAACAACAGGTATTTATTGCTGAAAAAGAAAAATTACTATCAAAAAGGAAACTAGATATCAAAACTATGGAAGAAGGACTTGTCACACTGCATGAACTTTATCGGTATGTGTGTCGCCTTTGAAATTTCTAATCTTTTCTCTGCATTTATTTTTTACTAAATGATAACAATAAATCTATGTAAATTTCTAATAAGCCACAGAAAGAAAGTTTACAATTAGCCTTTTCTGTTTCACAGTCCAGAAAAGTCATTTTCATCGAATTTTTCTTTGAAAGGTGACATGGGTTCTAAATTCTACAGAAGCTATCAGACCAGGAGAACCCTCACCGCCTGTGATGTTCATTCTGCTATTCTAGATCAATTTCTTTTTCTTTTTCTTGTTTTTGAGACAGTCTCACTCAATTGCCTTGAAGTTGAGAGCCATAGCTCACAGGAACCTCAAACTCGGGCTCGAGTGATCCTCTTGCCTCAGTTCACCAAGTAGCTGGGACTAGAGGCGCTTGCCACACTGCTCAGATGGCACCTACCACGATGCTCCCTCTTGCTCAGGATGGTCTCGAACTCATGCGTTCAGGGAATACACCCTTCTTGGCCTCCCACAGTGCCAGGATTATAGGCACGAGCCAGCATGCCCAGCCTCTAAATCACTTTCTTTTTCTGATGCCTGTAATGTAAAGTAATGCCTCTATCTGATTTTAAAATTCAAATATAGAAATATGTAACTCAGAGAGTGAAAGTTATCCTAGTTTTTCTGTCTCTCCACAAAGAGAATCAAATATATAGTCGTATGTACGGGTATATCAAAATTGGATTGTGCTCTTTTATAACTGGATTTTTTCCTCTTAAAATTATACCTGGTAGAATGATAAAACAAATAACATAAATGATAACATTTGGAAAAGTTAGTGAAAGGTATATAGGAAATCTATGTATTAATACTATTTTTTCCATTTATCTGTTGCATTTGAAACTATTTCAGAATGAAGGAGAAAAATTATATATATGGAACATTTTTTCTCATTCTTTTCTCCAGCCACGTTATTCCTTCTACAGATTATACTATGTTTTATTTAAACAGAACTCTGTTGATGGACATTTGGGATTTTTTTTCTCTTTCCTGTATTATAAACAATTTTTTTTTTTTGAGACAGAATCTCAAGCTGTCACCCTAGGTAGAGTGCTATGGCATCATAGCTCACAGCAACCTCTAACTCTTAGGTTCAAGCAATGCTCTTGCCTCAGTTTTTCTATTTTTTAGTAGAGATGGGAATCTTGCTTTTGCTCAGGCTGGTCTTGAACTCATGAGCTCAAGCAATCCACCTACCTCAGCCTCCCAGAGTGCTGAGATTACAGACATGAGCCACCCCACCCAGCCTATAAGCAATTTTTAAAATTAACGTCACTTAACATATCTTTGCTTACCTATGTGACTATTTCTTTGTAATAAAGTCCTAAAAGAGGAACTATGGGATCAAAGGAAGACTCATGTTTTAACTTTCATAATTATTGTCAAAATGTTTTACATAAATATTCTGCCAGCATACATTTTTAACACTAAGCATAAAGCAATTTATACTTTAGTAGTGCAGATGAGCAAGATGAACCCACATGAAATGATTAATGAAGTAGGCATGACTCTGAAAAATTTCTTAGAATGTGAATTATAAAACACAACCAGAGACTAGTTGATGAAAAAAGCTGAAATCAAGGAGTCTGTTTTGTTGTATAAAAATTTAAAACTTGAGGCTTGGTGCCTGTAACTCAGCAGCTAGGGTACCAGCCACATACACCAGAGCTGGCAGGTTCAAACCCAACCCTGGCCTGCCAAACAACAATGACAACTACAACCAAAAAATAGCCAAGCATTGTGGCGGGCACCTGTAGTCCCAGCTACTTGGGAGGCTGAGGCAAGAGAATTGCTTAAGCCCAAGAGTTTGAGGTTGCTGTGAGCTGTGACAGAATGGCGCTCTACCCAGGGTGACATAGTAAGACTCTGTCTCAAAAAAATTTTTAAACTTGAACTAGAGCCAGGTGCCTAGTAATTACTCATGCCTGTAATGCTTGTTTGAGAGTTTGAGATCAGCCTGAGCAAGAGTAAGACCCTATTTCTACTAAAAATAGAAAAATTAGCTGGGTGTTGTGGCAGGTGCCTGTAGTCCAAGCTACTCGGGAGGCTGAGGCAAGAGTGAGCCTTCAGCCCAAGAGTTTGAGGTTGTTGGGGTCTGTGATGATGCCGAGGCACTCTAGCCTGGGTGACAGAGTGAGACTCTTTCTAAACAAACAAACAAACAAACAAATCTGGAACTACACTTTAAAAGCAAGTCAGATTTTTCTGTTTGCTCATCAAATGGGGGGGAAACATGATTTGAATATAAGACAATGAAGTAAAATAAATGGTGAGGAAAATTTGAACATACAACAACAGAAATCTGGAATGTGACACAAGGGGATTGTTGTCACTATGTTGTTAAATAATGTATCTAGACATCTGTTTCTCACCATGTCAGCATCAGACAGAAAATTATGAACTACTTTTATGAGAGGGCAGGAAAATGGAATTGCATTGAATCAGGTTTCATTTTTGTTATGATAAGTAAAAATTTTATAGTCATTTGTTACATCATTGCTCTGGTCACCAGAAACCTTAAAGCCAAATTTATGGCCCAATATAGTTTTCCATTTAGGACTTTTAAAAATATTACGTTGCTTTCTTTTTAAGCTGGGTTCAAGTTCTTTGTGGATTTTATTACATACGTAAATAAACAAAATCAATAAGTTTGGGGAAAATTGAGAATAACCTCAGAGGTTCAGGGGAAGATATTAGACTAATTTTGGTAGGAAACTAAGAGCCCATATTGTAATTTCACACAGAGCAAGCAACATGAACATAGCTGTGGTTCTGCTTGATTTGACTGTGTCTCACATTCCAAGTTCCACTTAGAAATATTCCTAGCCTTCAAAATTTTGATAGCATTGCAAATTGAAAGTTCATTCATGAATATTCTTATCTTTCAAAAGATATAAAGCAGCATTTTACTTATATGGCTTTCAACTCATTTCTGTGCACAAAGCATTTAATGGGGGGTGAGGAGAGAATAAAAACAGACTTCTGTTGACCTTACCTCCTCTTGGGTCATAGTGTTATCCTTCCCTTGGCGTCTTCCGTAGACAGCAGGACCACCTTCTGTCATAGGTGTCGCAGCACAGTCTTGACTCACTGACTGCAGTTTTCCTCCGTCTTTGCAAGTTATATCATCCCTTCATTGATGAGCCTGGACCTCCATTTTAACAACCCCCATTTCTCCCTCTGCTAAACATTCACCTCCAGCAGCCTTTCCTTAATTGCCTCTCCAGAGTCTCTTCTCTTTCCTGGGCTGCCACCTCAACACTTGCAAAATCACAGAATTGCAATTGCCTATCATTCTGCCACTAAAATCTTTGGTTGTTTCATGAGGATTTTTGTGCCTTCTAATTAAACTATCACTTTATTCAGCTTAAGAATTACACATAAAGAGTTTCTAATACAGAGAATATCCTCTTGTATATTCTCCCACAAATACAAACTCCAATATATTTTTCTTGTTTTTAGAGCAACACAACAAGTATATCGGAAACAAATAAAAATGCTGGTGGAAAACCTGCAAAGAGAAACTCAAAGATGGTAAAAAAAAAAAAAAAAAAAAAAAAGTTTATTTGTGTTATCAGAAATGTTATCTTAATGAATAAAGCGGAGTGCTTGTTGGTTACTAGAGCCCAAGAGAATGTCTTTCCTAAGTTAAATTGTGTGTGAGTTCTCTCAGACCTAGATGTGTTTGTTGGTTTGATTTTTTTGGCATTGAGCAGAACCAAAGTTTTCCATTTCAACTGAGTGAAGTCACCAAAGAGTAAAATTGTCAGCACCTTATACTGTGTGCTGACACACAGCTTCTGTGTGAAGCAGCCGGGCGGGGGCAGGGGGTGCTCGAAGCCTGGGGAGGCGCCAGGCTCTGCAGGGAGGCTGCTGTGCTGGGCCTGCCCTTCCTAACTTTGCCACCAAGGCCAAGTTCTTAATAATCTCTCTTTGCTGCCATCTCTGTAAAGTGGAGGATAAAAGTGGTAGCCACATTATAAAGTAGTCGTGAATACTAAAGAGAAGATCCGTGTAAAATACTGTATCTAAAAAACTCTTTTTACTACTTGGCTGTATTTATTATTGTTGTTATTAATGTTATTATATATTTTGTAAGACTCAGTTGTGCATTTTTATCCTTCTCCAAACATGTAGCTTGTTTATGTTATGATGAGAAAAAGTCAAGAGCCCAGTGGCCTGTGAGCTCTTATCGGCACATTGGTAACTTAGGTGATTTCACTGTTATTTCTGCCCAGACATCTTTTCCATTTGCCCCCACCCCTTCCCCGTTTCTATCCTTTACCTGAAGGAGGCACCTGCCCCGCGTGCCTCTCCACGGTTCTGTCGGATATGCGGGTGCAGCTTCTTACTCTGCAGCAACCCTGCAGACACAGGTCAGGTTTTGTCTTTTTTTTTTTTCAGTTAATGTGCATAGTCTGCATTTGTAATAATACAATTCTCTGTAATCATAATAGGACTCATTTGCTTTCAATTTTTTTGTAGTAAATTGCCATATCAATTTAATGATAATTATTCTTGTTCTAATATCTAGTATAGTGAATCAGTGGAAACAAGCTTGTTTGAAAAAAAAACATGACCGTTGGGCCAGCAAGATAAAGGCTGAAATAGACAGTCTTATAGAAAATATTAGGAATGCAGAAATTAAACGAGCGTCATTAATTAGTGAGGTAAGGAAACCCAAGGAACTTAGAATTAGTCCTCTACATTGCATGTCAGTAATTCTCCTTTGTTATTTAATTAAATCCTATCTTATTAAAAGGTGACATGGTGACTTCATGTTTATAGTGAATTATTTAATTTTCTTAAGAAATGCATTCATTTGCTGTATACTAAGTAGAAATATTTATCAAATAAAGTAGAAATTCTTTCCAAAATATACTTTTGAAACATGTAATTAGAAACTTTTTTAACCCAAGCATCATTTATTTGGTACTTGTATTTATCCTCTGCACCTCCCACCCCACCATCTCCCACTCCCACCATTACTCATGTCATTTACAGATATTGTTTGGTAAAAAGAATTAATTTCTGGAAGGAAAAATGATCCTTATTTGTGGTCACAGAGAAATCATATGCAAATCTCATACAAAGAGATATTCATTTACCTGGCAGTTTGAAAATATAAGACTATCACTGCAAGAAAACAATAACAAATCATTTTTCTCTAATTAGACTTCTGTGAGAACAAAGGAAATTGAAGAATTCATCACACAGATTGAACAACTTAGTTCAGAATTAAAAGAAAAGGAGGAGGAATTTGTTGTCAAAGAAAAAAAATTAATACGAGAGATACACAAGTATGAGGTAAATTTTATTTTGGATTAATAAAATATGTGGCAGGGGGAATAATATTTCATGCAATTCTAATTGTAAAACAAATATAAACGTAAATGTAGCA
>NW_003852476.1:4411104-4418275 GCF_000181295.1 Otolemur garnettii | reverse complement strand
GTGTGTGTGTGTGTGTGTCACTCTTTGTGTTGCGTAGAACTGCTGGCAATTGCCATGGAGACAGATGGAGCTTCATAGGAAGCCATTTGGAGCTAGAGCAGGAATAGCTGGGGAGAGTAACAAGGGGCAAAGAAGATTAACAAACTCCATCTCAGAAATCCTGCCTAAAACTCAGCTGTCATACTGACTTGGGACCTACCAAACACCACTCTGAGACGGAGGGCACATGGCTGCTGGGACAGGCGGAGGGCAAAGGCACTGCAAGCACCCAGAGGTGTCAGGCCTGTGGAAACACAGCTGGAAACCAATATTTCCATAAAAGGTAAGAGCATGTTTCTCAGAGGCAGCCCCTGGTGGAGAAACTGAGGACAGGAGTGGTTGTATGATGCTGGACACCTTCCTGATCTTGATGAGGTCTGGAAAGGAAGAAGAGATCTTGGCTACACCAAAGAGGGCCTTTATCTAAAGAAACAGCCTCTTACGGTAGCTAGGAAGTAGGGAACCCTTCCATTTCCAAGTTTAGAATCTTACCTGACCTGGCCCCTCTGATCCGGTGTAGACCTCTGGCCCGAGGGTGACCTCTTTCTAATACGAATTAAAAAGTGGAAGTAGAAATATCTTTCATACAAAAATACTAAAAGAGAAAAAAGTGGAAAGGGGAACAAAACTTTCCAACAAAACGAAGAACACTCAGAAAAAATTATGGTGTGGAACACATAAAAATAGTGATTAGACATTCCTTTATGAACTTTTTAAAGTAATTCAAATAGAGATGAGAAGGAAGATCGTCAATGTGGAAATAGAAGATTTCAAAGAAGAGATATCAGAAAATAGGAAGAGGTGAAACAGAAACCAACCTCACTCAGGAACAGAGGAGATAAAGTACAGAATCTGACAGCAGCAGCAGAGAGGGAGAGGCGTCAGGCAGGAAGCGTTTCTCCCTTGACTGCGGCAGGTCAGGGTGCCTGGAGGTGCTTCCAGATGCTGAAGGGACAGAAGGCTCTGTCCACCCTCGCAGAGTCTGTGTTTAGTGGGGTGGAGAATGAAAATAAGCAAGATAAGAAAGGCGGTCGCTGGGTGGCGCCTGTGGCTCAAAGGAGTAGGGTGCCAGCCCCATATACTGGCGGTGGCAGGTTCAAACCCAGCCCTGGGCCAAAAAAAAAAACCAAACAAACAAACAAAAACTGCGGAAAAAAAAAAAAAAAGAAAGAAAGGTGATCATGTAGTGTACTGGGTAGTGGTAAATGCTGTCTGTAAAGAAAGTCAAGCAGGGAAATGGGACAGGATAGGCATGTGTGATACAGCCACGTGCCACTGTGACAGAGCAGTCAGAAGGGGCCCAGCCCTGCAGGTGCCGGGAGCTGAGCAGGTATCTTCAGGGCAACTCCAGGCAGAAAGCAGGCTAGGCCTGCAGGTCCTGAGGCAGGACTGTGGGTCTGAGGAGGAACAAGGAGGGTGAACAAGGGAATGCCAGAAATAATAGGGAGTCACCTTCAGGAGGCAGATGCTGAGGTGGCATTAAGGGTGCAAATTTATTAGGGAGTAGTATCTGTGAAAGGATAGGTAACCTGACAAACTTTCTGTCGGGAGTTCAGGACAAGGTTTGCCCTCAGAAGGCCCTTCCCCTGGGCACAGTGGCTGCCCTGTATCACCTCCTCACTCAGTGATTGGGGGCCATCCCCCAGGGGAGCATGACGGTGGGCAGATACACAGGTGACCATGAAGGAGCCAACCACTGGAGGTATCAGCTAAACTCACTCTTGAGTGACAACTGAGTCCACCCTGGAGGGGAGGTCCAAGTGGACCACCCCATGTCTGCCACACGCTTCCGGGCCAGTGTCCGTCCTTTGTCTGTGGCTGTGTCTGGGTCAGGAAGCCACTGGAGGGCTCTGAGTGGAGGGCTGAAATAACCTAACTTTTGCTTAAATGGGATCACTCTAGCTGCTAGGTTAAGTAGAATTTGGTAAAGCGAAGGGTGGACGCTGAGAGACCAACTGAGAAGTGATAGTGATAACCCAGGTGAGAAATGAAGGCAGCTTGAACTGGAATGGCAATTAAAGAGGTGGCAAGAGGGGTTGGCTGCTCAGACACCTTTGATTATAACGCTGGTGCAATTTACTGCACACTCAGTGGCGAAACAACGGGTGACCCCCTTGAGTCATGAATGCTATAAGGAGTAAGGGTCCAGTGTTCAAGCTTACAAAGTAATAAAGCAAGATGAGTGAAATACAAGTATGAGATTTTGCAGGGGACACTATGGCAGATTCCCAAAACTCGAAAAAAACAACAGGAAAACCACTACACACAGGCCTCCAGCCTGCTTGCCGCATGCCAGGCTGTTGACTGGCTGCAAGGCTGTGCCCATCCATATCAAATTCACACAAAGACAGGGATCCAGGGCAGCCTGGGCACCATGTGCCCACAGTAATCACCACCAATTACCCTGGGTACATTGGAATCTCATGTCTGCCTTTGGTTCAGTGGGACGAGAAGTCCAAAATGGAGAGGGAGCAAGCTCAGACTCGGGTTTGTGGGACCTCTCTTCTCTTACTGTTGGTAAGGCCTCTCCACCAGCAGCCCAAAGCCACAGGAGACTAAAGCAAAATCATTAGGCTTACTACTGAGCAGTCCCACCATCACTGGGTTCTCTGACCCATAAATCCTATGGGAAATGGCTCTGTCAATTAGTCACTGGCTGAGAACATACACTTCCCAGCATTGAGAGGTACCGTCTCTCAGGCAGTGCTGTAACTGATTTTTCCATAGCCTTGGCTCAGATACCCAGGGCCCTCCACTCTGATTCTCCTGTCAAGTCTTGCCACCGATTTTGTACATCTGTTTGGCCTAGTTCAGATGCCTGGAGCATTAATGGATCTCCTGGATCTTGCAGCCCTGTACCTGGCAGGATTTGATCAAAGAAGTGGAGCCACTAGGAAATGGGTTCATTATTATGAGACTTGACCTTCTATGCCTTACACAGTCTACTGCAGCTGTCAGCTTCACAACTGGGGCTGGGGCCTGAACTCAGCAGGGCAGGCACCTGGGAAGGAGATACAAGCAGGAGTGAATGAAAGAAAGGACTAACTGGGACCCACAGCATAGCTGGAATCCATGAGCATGGACTGGATGGGACCCGCATCAGCCTCTCTCCCTTCCCAGGTGCCAACTTCAGGGAGGTGGGGGCCTGCGGCAGGGGCTGGAGTCCTGCACTAAACATGCATGTGTCTCAGGGATCAGAGATGCTGAGGAAGGATCTGGAAGTGTCTGAAGAAGGTGCAGGCCTGACTGGCTGCTCTGCTCCAAAGACCTGAGTTTGCAGACAAGCAAGGATTTGTCAGAGCTACACCGCACCTATACCCCACACCTGCGTTCAGAGCACAATGCAAGAGCCTTACTATCCTCAAGGTGATAAGGATGAATTGATGCCCTCACACACCTGCATGTATCCCCAGGCTGCTCTTTCTTAGAGAGCACAGGATGGATAATTGAGTTTTCTGACCTGCTTGGTCTTATGGTCTGGAGAAATGTACTCCTGCTTCTGTACTATGATATTTTAAATTATGGTGTTTTTTTTAAAGACATTTTTGTCTTCTGAATTTTTCTATAAAGATTGTAATGGCAGTTTGGTAAGGGCCCAGTCAAGCCAGAATATCAATGTATTCGTTAAGGTACCAGCAAGCTGCTCTATCAAACATGTGAAAACCCAGTGAATATCAGAAAAATGTGTAAAAGGTTAACAACCCTTTCTCCTTCTTTACTGGGAAACTGATCTTGGGTTCACCTTCTGGCCCTTCCTTAGTAGCCTAGAAAAGATGAAATATCAACTATATTATCAAGCAGCATTGCTTGTATCACAGTGATTCCCACCAGAATAATCTGTTGGAAATCATAGTATTGGGCTTCCTGGCCTTGGTGACACTTTTAAGTGGATATGTCCCGTTTGGGAATCTGAAAGGTATGCCTAAGAGGTCTTGGTTCCTATTTGAACACAAGACTTCTAAACCAGGAAGGCAATGGGCCTTCCTAGATGGATCTCTTTCTCTCTCATATGAATTATTATTTTGATGGATCCAAAGGAAACCAGACTCTGGTCTCTCTGTTGTGAGAATGCCTCCCAATGCAGAAGTATGCTCAGCATTTCCCTGCTAGAATGCAGTGTTTCCTTCAAATCATGTGTTTCTTCAATTTGAATAAAAATAAAAACTAAAAGGAAAAGATTTTATGAGCAAACTGGGCCATGATCAAATATTATAAGTCTGAGTATCTAGAAGAGGAATTTGTTCCTCTCACCTGGTACAGGCCAAAGGGAAGGGGTTCAAGGCTGGTGGGATGGCTCTGCCATCCTCAGCATGAGGCTGGCCTCTCCAGGTCAAGTGGTGGCTTCCGTTCTCATCCTCTTCCAGCCAGAGGAAAGACAAAAGGGCCAGGAGAGTACACCGCCATTCTTGTGGTAGGCTCAGGTCCCAAAAGAGGCAAACACAACCTCTAATCACCAACTTACGGGTCACACCCACCTGCACAGCAAGTCATATCCTTGGCTGAAACTCAGGAGCTCTGATATTTAAGAAGGAGAGAAAGGATATTAAAATTCAGCAGCAGTCTCTGCCATAGTCACTGTTTTAAATCTCTCCTGATCTGCTGAAAGAGGTCCAACTATTATTTCCTTTGAAACTAAATAAAACCTGAGTTTGAACAAGAAATCAAGCATCTTCAGAGTTTGCTTTGAACACATTTTATCCATTCATTGTAGTATTATATCCAATTATTTCTACCATCTCCCCATTTCTCTTTTATATCACTTTTCTTAGAATTTGTGTATCCTATTTTATGGCCCCTTCCCTTTTTATAAAATATGACCAAAGAAATTTTCTCAACTATGTTCTTGAGCTGTGTATACGGTAGCTTTAATAGAAATACAGCAGTGGAGATACAGAACTGAAAAGATGTTTAGGGATCCATTTGAATCTAATCCCCTTAATTTGTAGATTGCCAAATACTTGGTAAGTCAGCCCACAAATATTTATTAAGCAATTGGTATTTGCTGGATACCCTTCCATGCACCTCAGTTTAGGAGACTAAGGCCGACAGAACTCTCTCCCTCAAAAAAGCTTGTATTCTTCTTTAAATTGTCATGTGAATTCTCTAAAATCATACTTCTCAATTATTTTTATTTTCTTTAAAGAAAATATATATTAAGGAAGCACAAATTTACAAAGAAAAGGAAGATGAACTAGATGAGTATCTTCCACAACTTCAGGAGGCGGAAGAAACATACAAAGAAAAAAAGAGAAAGTTGAAAGAGCTCAGTGGTGTTATTACAGGTATGTAAGTAACCTCAGTCCCAGGTAAGGATGTCACTATTAGTTTTCTAACACAGGTGAGTGATCAACACAAGCCAATGATGAAACTCATCCAACTTCCCCCATCACCTTCATCCTCTATAGTCCCTATTTGTTCCCTATTTGTTGACTCACCAAGACAGTGATAGGTAAGAGCTTGTCTCAGAGCAGAACATTAAAACAGTATGTGAAATTTTTCCAGAAGTATGCATACTCTGACCTCTATTTTGGAGTGTAATTATGCAGGTTTAATGTAAAGACTATTATTTTTCTCCACGAAAATTGAATGCGATCATCCAGCTTGCACTCATGCTGCCAAGTTCACACACCCGGACTCATCCTAGAGGTCTTGCATTTGGGAAACAGATCATTATTCAAGGAGTCCACACAGTGTTTAAGGAAGAACAACATCCAGAGTTTGAATGGAAGAAGGGCCCTGGGAATCAGAAGGGCAGGACCAAAAATTATTGAACGATGGGGGGAGTGGTCAAGATGGCCAACAGGCACCAGTCTCCAACAGAAACTCCTGTTCAGAGGAAAGGATAAAGTCCGGAGAAACCCCCAACAAAGTCGAAAACTGGGAGCCCAGCTGAGAGAGAAGAGCGATACCGGCAGGACACCTCTTCTGAGACAGACGGAGACTCCTAGAGGACAATCCACAGGTACATAAATCACCCCAAAGGAATAGCGCCCATCCCCTCCCCCAAGAAAGGTGTGCTTTTCCTTTGTTTCCTCTTCAACTGCTCCTCCAAGTCTCCCTCAGGCCACCGATAAACTGAAGACCTATTCTCTCACTCCATGAGTGAGAGCTGCCAACAAGGAAGTTTACTACCCTGGAAGAACCCAGTTGAGACTTGGAACACCTTCTCCCAGGCAGAAAAGTGGAACTGGTGTTTGCACTGCCATTTTGAGTTTCCAGTCCACTCTCCCTCACCTTGCCGACAGAGACAGGGAGAACACACCAAAGAACAGCATTCACCCACCCTTGCAAGACCAAACCCCTGTCCCAGCCCTTCACAGGGAGAACTCCTTGATCCACGCTTTCGGATCCCCCTCAGTCAGCGCATTCTGCGCTCAGCTGTCTCCCCCGCTGCTATCTGCACTTCTCCAGACCTTGGTGCCAGTGACCGGGATTGACGCCGGACAGGGAGGGCTACACACCCTGCCAGGCATCTGCCTCCAGGTCTTTGGTGGCCCTTGACGATGATTGAATTCTGTTGGGGGGGATCACTGAGCCGCGCCCGCCTCCCGGAGCCCTGCTGGCCTGTGGTAGCCATTGACTCCTGCCAGGGAGGGTCACGCAGTCCCGCCAGCTGCGTGCCTGCCTCCAGGGCTTTGGTGGCCGGTAAGGGCAATTGACTTCTGCTAGGGCAGGTCGAGCAGCCCCGCACCTGCCTCCTGGGGCCCCCTGGCCCTTTATCACCACCAGCTCCTGCCTGAGAGGGTTGCACGGTCCCGCCAGTCGCATGCCAGCCTCTGGGCTTTGGTGGCCAGTGAGGGCAACTGACTTCTGCTGGGCAGGTCGCAGTCTCGTGCCGGCCTCCCAGGGTCTTGTCTGCTGGCAGTCGCCAGCAGCTCCTGCTGGGGAGGGTCGCGCCATCCTGCCAGTGGCACGCCCCGCCTCTGGGGCTTGGCGCCACCTGTGAGGGCAGCTGACTTCTGCCAGGGCAGGTCGCGCAGACGTGTGCCTGCCTCCTGGGACCTCCCAACTCGTGATCACCGCCAACTCCTGCCAGAAGGGTCGCGCTGTCCCGCCAGCTGCATGGGGGCATCTGGGTCTTTGGTGGCCTGCAAGGACAACTGACTTCTGTTGGGGCAGGTCGTGCAGCCGT
>NW_003852476.1:4410114-4410876 GCF_000181295.1 Otolemur garnettii | reverse complement strand
GCCTGCCGGCCCTGCCTCCCAGGGTCTTGCCAGGTTGTGCCCAGGAGAAAACTAGAAGAAGCCACTGGCAGAACAGTTTTAGGGACGGTTTCTGAAAGGTGCAAATTCAACATGAGATGGAATCAGCGGAAAAACTCTGGCAACCAGAATAGCCAGAGTAGATTAACGTCCCCAAAGAAGGATGGAGTAGACACAATTGAAGACCCACTACACAAACAGATATCTGAAATGTCAGAAATTGAGTTCAGAATCTGGATAGGGAATAAGATCAACAGATTGGAGGAAAAGAGGGAGCTAGAATTTCAAATCATTCAAAAGCTGTCCCAGGAATTCAATGATTTCAAAGATAAAATGATCAAGGATTACGATACACTGAAGCAAGAGGTTGCAGATTTGAAGAGCACTGTTGAATCCCTCCGTCAGAGGATGGATGAGGCAGAAGATAGGATCTCCAACACTGAAGACAAAGACTTTGAATGCACCCAAACTTCCAAAGATTTTGACAAATGGAGAACAAAAACAGATATCTCACTCGGAGAGATCTTGGATAATTTGAAGAAAACTAATATTCACCTCATAGGAATCCCTGAAGGTGATGAAGTTGTTTCACAAAACACAGAGGCTCTCCTTAATGAAATTATGAAAGAGAACTTTCCAGACATGCCAAGGGATCCTGAAATTCAGATAGCAGACAGCTTCAGAACCCCAGCACGACTCAACCCGAACAAGACATCCCCCAGGCATATCATAATCAACTTCACT
>NW_003852476.1:4379057-4407200 GCF_000181295.1 Otolemur garnettii | reverse complement strand
TGGCATAATATGGAGAAAAGGGAACACTGCTACACTGCTGGTGGGAATGCAAACTAATATGTTCCTTTTGGAAAGATGTTTGGAGAACACTTAGGGATCTAAAAATAGACCTGCCATTCAATCCTACAATTCCTCTACTAGGTATATATCCAGAAGACCAAAAATCACATTATAATAAAGCTATATGTACCAGAATGTTTATCATAGCCCAATTCATAATTGCTAAGTCATGGAAGAAGCCCAAGTGCCCATCGACCCTCAAATGGATTAATAAATTGTGGTATATGTACACTGTGGAATATTATGCAGCCTTAAAAAAAGATAGAGACTTTACCTCTTTCATGTTTACATGGATGGAGCTGGAACATATATTTCTTAGCAAAGTATCTCAAGAATGGAAGAAAAAGTAACCAATGTACTCAGCCCTACTATGAAACAATGTTATAGCTTTCATATTAAAGCTGTAACCCAATTATAGCCCAAGAATATGGGGAAAGGGGCTAGGGAGAGGAGGGCAGGGGGAGCATGGGTGGAAGGAGGGTAATAGGTGGATCTTACAAGGGTACGTGTAAATTTACTAAATGTGGAATACAAATGTCTTAACACAATAACTAAGAAAATGCCATGAAGGCTATGTTAACCTGTTTGATGAAAATATTTCAAATTGTATATAAAACCAGCACATTATACCCAATGATTGCATTAATGTACATATCTATGATTTAATAAATTAAAATAAAATAAGAGCAGGAAAGTGTTCCTGCCACAGTCACACCTGCAGGGAGTGGAATGTGAGGGTTCAGTGTGCATAACACACAATGTGTGGCCTTTAGTTAAACCTGATGGATGAAGCACACTTTGTGTCTGAGCTCCCTCATGGAACTTTACAGGAATGTGCATACAAGATTTTTAGGCAGATATAAACCTACATGTACTATGAGACTGGCAGAGGAGACATTTATTATCTGCTGATTTATTATCTGATAATAAACCAACAGATTTTGAGAAGGCGTAATTGGATATTAGCAGAAAGAGGGCTATGAATAACAAGAGCCTACAGAAAAAGAAACCATAAAGTTCTCTCCACAGAAGCTGGAAATGCCAAACATTGGTGTACCCTGTTACTGTGAAGGGTACACATGACATGATTTATGGGTTAAAGATTGGTTGAACCTCTTTGTAAAAAGCAGTTATACCTCTCAGTCAAATCCCCTCTGTGTGCAGTGTGCTGACAGACTAACACTCCTCAATGCTGGCAAAGAAATTGGACCAAATGGTTCCAAACTGCAAGACATCAACTATGGCTGAGGGCAGAAGACAGGTGCTGTCCAGAGATCCCCTTCTACTGCTCAGCTTCTCAAATGCTGCCAGCCAGTTGTGTTAGTGCTCCTGTGTAATCCCTTTCCCCACCCTGAAGAAGGAGGCTATTAAATTCTTCCTCTTAGGAAACAGAAAAGCCCCATAGCAGTGACATTTAAGGACCTCTCTCCATAATGGCTGATCTCTTCTTGATCACTGACAGTGAAGCCCCTAGGGTGAATGATACTGTAGGGTCTTACTCTTAAATGGGATTGGACAAAGATTACCAGCCATCTCCTGAAGTGTCCAACATGGAAGCAACTGGAGCAGACTGAGCAAGAGCACATAGGGAAATATGGACAATGTAAAGAACATAGGAATACTTTTAAGGGGTATTTCCTTAGAGAAATAAATACTTTGCATTTGCAAAAGAAATCAGAGTATGCTTAAAAGAAAGAACAATCAGAGAATAAGAAGGAGTCCTTACAAACTAGAAGTGTAACAACTAAAATTTTAAAATCCAATAGGAAAATGATGAGAAAACATAAGGAAATTTCTCTAAAAAATTTCAATAAAAAATAAATGAGAAAGAGAAGAAAAGAGTAAGATTATACAGAAGTGTCAAATATCTAATTAACAGGGAGTCTAGAAAAAGAGAACAGAAAAAATGAAAAGAATGAAATTATCAAATAACTAATACAGAAATATTTCTCATAACCACAGAATATGAGTTTCTAATTTAAAAGTGTAAAACAATATTTTTTAAAAAGACTAAGTCATATCACTGCAGAATTTCAGCAGAGAAAAAGAGAAAGATACTAAAAGTTTCTAGAGAGAAAACACATCTCACACAAAAGATTAAAAATTAGAATGGTTTGAGACTTCTTAAAAGCAAGATTGTACTAGAATTTGGAAGACAATGGCCTTCAAAATTCTGAGGGAAAATAATTTTCAACATTGGATATTGCGCTAAACTGTCAACCAAGCATAAATAAAGAATTTCAAAGTATTCATGTCATTTACTGTTTCTCATAGAATTTGCTTCAATAAATGAAAAGAATAAATGAAGAAAAAGAGGAGGATAAGATATTCTAGAAACAGGTCTAACATAAGAAAAATATAGGGCAGCACCTATGGCTCAAAGGAGTAGGGTGCCGGCCCCATATACCAGAGGTGGTGGGTTCAAATCCAGCCCCAGCCAAAAACTGCAAAAAAAAAAAAAAAAAAAGGAAAAATGCAAAGAAAAGTCCTAAGAGTTCAGCTATAAAGTAGGCTCAAAGAAAAGAGGACTCCAGAAAGCATGTCTCAGAGTGGGATTGTGAGGGAAGGGGAAGCAATGGAACTGATAGGCTTGCAAATGTGTTTGACTTCCTGGAAAACAATATTGAGAAAGACTTCATAATTCTGCTGCTAGATTTTGGTATGAATTAAGGACACCTATATGGAACACTGAGCAAATAAAAAAAGTGAGGCAACTTTTAACTCCAGGAAAAATAACAACAAAAGTACAAAAAAGGGAATATAATCATACTATGCAATTAGATCATCAATGAATAATCCTTTGTCATAATGATTTAAACAGTGAAAATCTATTTTAACAAAACCATAACTTTATGTGGAGTTAAAGGGAGTAAATGTAGCAGGTGTGGGTGTGAGTGGGTATGTGGATAGGAACAATCATGCTAAGTCCTCCTCTACTATATTAAGAAGTAAATAGAAAGTGTCTTAAAATGGTCAATCAAGAAATAGCCACATATGTTTTTTTTTTAAGAAAACTGAGCTTAATGAATGAATAAACAACAAAAAAAAGAGTTTTTAAATGGTTGATTCTGAGGACTCAGACACAGCGTTGGTGAGTATATGACAGCTGGTTTTTGTTACAAGCCTTGTTTGGGGTAGTTATTTATTTTTTTCTCTTTTCTTTTAATAGCACAAAAGCTGGAGGAAAATTTATTACAAAATACCATTTCTCAGGCTACACGAGAATTTTCCAGATACATGAATGAAAAGGTAAAGGGTCAACACACACATTCATTCTGCATTCTTTTATTGGAATAAAGGTATATATAGGCAGCAGTAGTACTTACTTGGCATCATTGAATTTTCCATGCAGATCTGCATTTGTTAAACTTACCTTTTCAATGCCAATGTTTTAAGATTTTAGTCACAACGTAGAGTCCACACATATGTGCAGAGAGAAAGAGAGACAGACTGGAACTACTTAATGTGTAATGACGGCCTCTATTTTCTTATTTGTATGGAGTTGGCTAATTAAAAGTGGAAACATTCTTTGAGATCCACTGGTATAAAAAGGTAACTTCAAATATGTCAGGGTGTAGAGAAATGTGAAGGAGAAAGTTACAAGTATAGTATATGCACAGTTCTAGTTTCTCAATAAGATCCTGCTGCTGATGATTATACAAGAAATATCATATGATTTGTAATAGTATGCTGAGAACTTTAGTAAAGACAATAATAGAGAATTCTGAAAAATTAATAAAATAATATTTTTCCTTCTTCAAGAAATACAAGTATCAAAGTGCTCTAAAAGCCCCAATAAATTCTCTCCTCCTTTTCCATTTTCGCCCGATGGTTGTTCACATATCAAACTACAGTTGTCCTTTAATATCTGTGGAAATTTGGTCCTAGGACTTACAAGGACAGCAAAACCACAGATGCTTAAATCCTTTATATAACATGGTGTAGTGTTTGCATATAACCGATAGATATCTTCCTATATACTTTAAATCATCTCTTGATTACTTAGGATACCTAAGATAATGTAAATTCAACGTAAGTAGTTGTTGTACTGTAGTGGTTTTATTTGTATTATTATTTTAGTTGTATCATTATTTTTTATTGTTATTTTCTGAGCCCTTTCCCATGTGTGGTTGGTTACACCCAGGAATGTGGAACCTGATGTTGCACAGGGCCAAGTGTATATTTTATTTTGTGCAGTTGTCTCAGCATCTGGGTTTCTAACTTAAGGTCCATGGACTCCCATTCCCAGAGTCTATGAATGAGTTTTCATGAATCCGCTTTGGGTTGACAGGTTTTTCTAAGGAAACATGGCCACAATCTCAGCTGGATGCTTTGGAAATTAATCATGAATTCTGCTCTGAAGGTGGTCTGGGCAGGTTAATGCTCTAGAGCCCTGCTCTTTGAATTCCATGAGATAATTGTGGGTTTTACGTTTGAGCAGGAGAAAGCGAAGCAAGAATTAAGGCAATTACGTGATCAAGAAAGGAAAAGTACTGAAGATCATTTTGAAAATCTAAAGATCCTAGAAAATGAAATCTATGTAAAAGACCAAAAATTAGAAGTTTTGTTCCTGGAAAATAAAAGATTAAAAGAAGTAAGTTTAAGAACAGTTCACTTTGCACAATGGTTTTGACTGATTGATTACAACAGTTATAAAGGAAAAGAAAGAAATAGTTCTCAAAATAGTTTAATGAAAAATAATCGAATCATAAGTGTACAGTCCAATGAACACACCTGTGTAACCAGCACCTAGATCAAGAAACAAAGTGTTAACAACATTCAGATACCCTTCAAGTCCCTTCCAGTCACTGACCACCTCCACAGGGTCACACCACACTGACTGTGAACACTGCAGACTGGCTTTGCGTGGTTCCCAACATTACATGTGTAGAATGATATAGAACGCACTCGTTTTCTGGACATGGTGTTTGTGAGGTTCATCTGTCTTGTCGAGCATACTGGTTCATTTTTCTCAGTTCTATCTAGTCGTCCATTGTATGACTCTACTACAGTTTTTTTGTTCACTCTACTGTTGGATGTTTGGAGACAGATGTTGCAAATAGTCTTGCTGTGAACATCCCACTACACACTTCTCGATGAACATCTGCACACATCTCACATTAGTACAGCCACCAGCCTCCCAAAGGAGCTGCTTCCACTTGCCGCCCCTGCCAGCAATGCCTGAGGCACCAGGTACTCCACATTTGCACCAAAACCGTCCCTTTCAATTTACCCAGTGTGGTGGGGATGCCATGGTGCCCACTGGTATGCATTTTCCTAATGACTCCTGAAGAACCTCTTCACATGCTGTTGACCACTTGTATGTCCTCCTTGGAGAAGGGGCTACTCAAGTCTTTCACTCAGGTTGTTTCTTTTATCTAATTGTAGCTCTTTTTATAGCAAGGGAGTTTGTTCATCCAACTCCTAAAGTCTCGGGCGGTGCCTGTGGGTCAAAGGGGTAGGGCGCCAGACCCATATGCCAGAGGTGGTGGGTTCAAATCCGGCCCAGGCCAAAAACTGCAAAAAACTCCTAAAGTTTCAACTTAATCTCAGAGCTCAGTCTCCTGAGCTCAGCAATCCTCCCGCCTCAGCCTCCTGGAGGGCTAAGTTACAGGTGTGAGCCACCGCACCCAGTATGCCCCTTCACTTTAAACACCCACTGAGTCCCAAGCACTGGGCAGGATGTAGTGAACACAGAGGCAAGTAAGACCCTGCCCCAGCCCTGAGGAAGTGCACAGTAGCTGCAGAGCTGCACTCACTCGTATGAATGGATCAGTGTAATTCAATGTGTTATGAGCAACAACAGGACATGCCCAGTGCCCCGAGCAGAGGAAACACCCCACACCACGTCAGACTCTCCACTCAAGGGAGAAGCCTTCCAGGGAGTCTTAGCACAGCAGAAGTATTTCCATGTGTAAGATGGGCAGGTGTCCTTAGCAACAGTGTGTGGAGTGAAAAGATCAGTGAGCCCTGGAGAAAAGAGACTTTGAAGGAATGTGCTGTGGAAAAGGAGATCAAAGGGTGTCTAAAAGAGAACAGTTAGAGGGTGTGGGAGAGGCATGGAGTCTGGCTAAACTAGGCAGGTCTGCAGTGACCCATATTCAAAGAGGGGCAGGAATGGTGCCTTGCATTTGGCTTAAGGTGGCTTTCA
The DNA here is from genome assembly GCF_000181295.1 of Otolemur garnettii. Taxonomy (NCBI): domain Eukaryota; kingdom Metazoa; phylum Chordata; class Mammalia; order Primates; family Galagidae; genus Otolemur; species Otolemur garnettii. The sequence continues at coordinate 4,400,989 of NW_003852476.1, read as the reverse complement.
CTTTAGTTGACAAGTGACAAGCCAGCAAACAAACTGTGAAACGGCTGTAACACAAGATCAAAGTTGATGAGTAGACTATTTTTCTCTTGAAACAGGACCAGTGCCAACTTTATGTCCCAAAGCCCACACTGTCCAAATTCCCAAAGATTTTAGACTTTCTGAGCATTGGTTGTCAGAACAGAAAGCCATGACTTTAATGCCTGAAGCCACCTGTCACAAATACCACCACTGTCACCCAATTCAATCAAATGTCTCACTTGAGTAAGCAGTTTCATGAGGTCTCCTGACTCAACGAATTATCTCTGCACAGTTGTAAGGCTAAACTCTAGTCTGACACCATTACTGCCTTGTGATGTATAATCATGCACACATTTTGCATATTTAAGGGATATATGTTGTGTAAGCACGTGTTTACACACAGTATGTTCCACGTGGCATCAGCTGGGGCAACTTGAGGATAATTCAGCAGCTGGGAACTGAAACCATCTGGAGACTCACTCACACCTGTGTCTGATGTTGATTCTGGTTCTCAGTGGAGGCCATTGATATATTTAAGCAGAACACGTTTTCTTTTTCTTTTATCGAAAATTATATTCAGAATACCATGTTCCTTTTAATGCTGATATGATTAATAGGAAGCAGGACCCTTCTCCTTCTCCAGAATAGAAGGTTGGCACGGATCTTTTATTTACCACTGTTATCCCTGTACCTGAAACAGTGGGTATCACAGTGGACGAATTTCTATTTTTTGCTAAATGACTAAATGGATCTATAGTAACTGAGCTGCTAAAAGCAATCACATGCTTTTAATTTTCAGCATATTATGTATATGAAGGACAAAATAAAGAAATACACCAAGAAACAACAAGACATCATACACTCTTCAAGTGACCTGTCTTGGGACCTCATAGCTGGGCACAGTAAGTAATGTGTCATGGGCACTCTTGACATAGGAAGTTTTTCTTTTGTTTGAATCTGTTTGAATGACTGTATGCTATAAAATGCACTCATTTTAAGTTCAATGACTTTGACAAAGGTATGTACCACTGCAACCACTGCCCTCACGAATGAGGTATAGAACATTTTTATGACTGTGAAATTCCCCTTGAATCCCTTGCAGTTGATCTCACATCTAAACTCCAGTTCCTAAAAATCATTGGTCTACTTTCTGTCACCAATAATTAAACATAAATGAAACAATGAGCATACATACTATTTTTGCAATTATTGTTTTTATTTCAGAATGTTAGAAGGTACACATGCTTTGTTTACATACTTTGTGTATAGATTGAGTCAAAGTTATTTTCTTAAATTTTTAATTAAATCATAACTGTGTACATTAATGCATTTATGGGGTACAATATGCTAATTTGATATACAATGAGGAAAGCTTACATCCAACTTGTTAACATAACTGACACCTCACTTATTTGTTGTGGTAAGACATTTATACTGTACTCCTAATAGTTTTAAAATGTGCTGTTGCATTATGCACAATAGATGAGGTCCCAGCAAAGATCCTCCATCCCCAGTGTCCCCTGTCCCCTCTCCTCTCCCTCCTCTTTCCTCTTTCTTTCTGGACTATCGTTTTGTTTTACCATTCATATGAAAGTGTTGGTGATTATATATTGATTGAGTACATTGGATACTTTTACTTCCATTCTTGAGATACTTTACTAAGAAGAGTATGTTCCAGCTCCATCCAGGTAAACATAAAAGATGTGAAGTCTCCATTTTTATGGCTGCATAGTATTCCATGGTATACATATACCACAAATTGTTAATCCATTCATGGGTCAATGGGCATGTAGGCTGCTTCCATGACTTGGCAATTATGAATTGGGCTGCAATGAACATTCTGGTGCAAATGTCTTTGTTGTAAAATGATTTTTTTTGTCGTCTGGGTATATACCTAGTAGAGGAACTGCAGTATCAAATGGCAGGTCTACTTTTAGTTCCTTGAGTGTTCTCTGAACTTTCCGAAAAGGACGTAGTAGCTTGCATTCCCACCAGCAGTGTAAAAGTGTTCCCTTCTCTCCCTACGTCAACATCGAAAGTTTTAGGATTTTGTGATGTGAGCTAATCTTACTGGACTTAGATGATATCTCAAAATAGTTTTGCTTTTCATTTCTCTGGTGATTAAAGATAATGAACATTTTTTTTCTTTTTTTGTTTTATTAAATCATAGTTGTGTATATTAATGAAATTATGGGATACAGTGTGATGTTTTCATATACAATTTGAAATATTTTCATCAAACTGGTTAACTTAGCCTTCATGTCATTTTCTTAGTTATTGTGTTGAGACATTTATATTTTACTTTTAGATTCACTTGTACCCTTGTGAGATAAACCATAGAGGTGATCCCTCCAATCACCCCCCCACCCATCCACCCCTTTCCCCTTCCCCCCATCCCCCTCCCCCATATTCTTAGGCCATAATTAGCTTATAGCTTTCATATGAACGCTATAAATTAGTTTCATAATAGGACTGAGTACATTCTTGAGATACTTTGCTAAGAAGAACATTTTCCAGCTCCAATCGTGTAAACATGCACTTTTTTCATGTGTTTGTAGCCCATGCACCTGTCTTCATCAGAGAAGCTTCTGTTTAAGTCTCTTGCCCACATAGAAATGGGGTTATTTGTTATTTCCTTATTGATTAGTTTGAGTTCTCTGTGGATTCTAGATATCAGATCCTTGTCAGAAACATAACCTGCAATTATCTCCTCCCATTCTGAAGGCTGTCTGCTTGTTTAACTTACTGCGCCCTTGGCCATGCAGAAGCTTTTTGGCTTGATCAGATCCCAGTAATATATGTTTGGTGTTGCTTGAATTTCCAGGGGGGGCCTCCTCATAAAAAATTCTGGCAGGCCAATTTCTTTAAGCGTTTTCCCTGCACTCTCTTCTACTATTTTTATAGTCTTTCATGTCTTAAGTTTAAATCTTTTATGCAGTGAGAATGAATTTTTGTTAATGGTGAAAGGTGAGGGTCCAGTTTCAGTCTTCTGCAGGTTGCCAGCCAGTTCATCCAGCACCATTTGTTGAACAGGGAATCTTTCCCCCAATTAATGCTTTTGATAAGCTTATCAAAGATCAAATGATGATAAGTGACTGGGTTCATCTCTTGGTTCTGTATTCTGTTCCATATATCTACCTATTTTTGTGCCAGTACCAGGCTGTTCTGATCACTATAGATGCCCCGGCCCACCAAACAGCAATGACGGCTGCAACCAAAAAATGGCCGGGTGTTGTGGCGGGCACCTGTGGTCCCAGCTACTCGGGAAGCTGAGGCAGGAGACTTGCTTGAGCCCAAGAGTTGGAGGTTGCTGTGAGCTGTGAGGGCACAGCACTCTACCCAGGAGGACAACTTGAGGCTCTGTCTCAAAAAAAAAAAAAAAAAAAGATTTATAATATAGCCTGAAGTCTGGTAACATTATAGTATAGTATTATAGTACTATGGTATAGTACAGTATAGTGTAGTATTTATAGTATAGCCTGAAGTCTGGTACATTATTTCTGAGTAATGTATTGGCTATTTGAGGATTTTTCTGATTCCATATAAAACGAAGTACTATTTTTTCAAGCTCTGTAAAGTATGACATTGGTGTTTTAATAGGGATTGCATTAAATCTGTACATTACTTTGGGTAGTACGGACATTTTAACAATGTTGATTCTTCCCAGCCATGAGCATGGTATATTTTTCCATTTGTTAACATCTTCAGCTATTCCTTTTCTCAAAGTTTCATAATTCTCTTCATAGAGATCTTTCGTGTCCTCTGTTAGGTAAATTCCCAGATATTTCATCTTTTTGACACTACTGTGAAAGTAATAGAGTCCTGAAAAACTTAACTATTGTTGGCATATATAGAAGCTACTGATTTGTAAGTATTGATTTTGTATCCTGAGACACTGCTATATTCCTTGATCACTTATATGAGTTTTGTAGTTGAGTTCCTGGGGTTTTCCAGGTATAATATCATGTCATCCATGAAGACTGAGAGTTTTCTCTCCTCTGACCCCATTTGGATACCCTTGACCACCTTCTCTTGCCTGATTGCAATGGCTAAGACTTTCATTGCTATGTTGAACAGCAGTGGAGACAAAGGGCATTCTTGTCTAGTTTCAGATCTCAGTAGAAATGTTTTCTGTTTTTCTCCATTCAATGTGATATTGGCTGTGGATTTTCTGTAGATGGCCTCTACCAGTTTAAAAAATGATCCATCTAAGCCCTGTTTTCTTAAGTGTTCTGATCATGAAATGATGCTGGATATTATCAAAAGCTTTTCCTGTATCAATTGAGAGAATCATATGGTCTTTGTTTTTTATTTTATTTATGTGATGTATTATATTTATAGATTTACATATGTTGAACTAACCTTGAAACCCTGGGATAAAGCCAACTTGATCATGGTATATAATTTTTTTGATGTGTTGCTGGATTCTGTTTGCTAGGATCTTATTGAGTATTTTTGCATCAATGTTCATTAATGATATTGATCTATTGTTTTCTTTCTTTCCTGGGTCCTTTCCTGGTTTAGGGATCAGGGTGACATTTGCTTCATAGAATGTGTTGGGAAGTAGTCCTTCTTTTTTATGTTTTGGAAAAAGCTATGTAATATAGGTGCCAGTTCCTCTTTAAAGGTTTGGTAGAATTCTGATGTGAAGCCATCTGGTCTTGGACTTTTCTTTTTTGGGAGATTTCATATAGTTGATGCAATTTCAGTGCTTGATATAGGTCTATTCAAAATTTCTAAATCTTTCTGGCTGAGTCAAGAAAGGTAGCATGCTTCCAGGTATTGGTCCATTTCCTTCAGATTTTCATATTTCTGAGAATAGAGTTTTTTGGAGTAATCATAGAGGATATTTTTTAATTTCTGAGTTGTTCTTATTTCTCTTTTATCATTTCTGATTGATGATATTAGAGATTTCACTTTTCTGTTTCTGGTTAGCTTAGCCAAATGTTTATCAATTTTGTTAATCTTTTCAAAAAATCAACTTTTTATTTTGTTGATCTTCTGAATGATTCTTTTGTTTTCAATTTCATTGAATTGTTCTCTATTTTGGTTATTTCTATTCTTCTGCTGGGTTTGGTGTTGGAATTTTCTTCCTTTTCCAGTTGTTTGAGACTATGCATTAATTTTTTTTATCTTCATCTCTCTCTGTTTTCTTGATAAAGCCATCTAATGCTATACATTTCCCTCTTAGGACTGCCTTTGCAGCATCCCACAGGTTTTGACAATTTTTGTTTCTGTTGTCATTTTTGTTCCAAAAATTTGCTGATTTCCTTCTTAATCTCATTTTGACGCAACTATCATTCACCATAAGGTTGTTTAGTTTCCATAGCTTCAGTTGAGTATGAAGATTCCTATTGCTGTTGACTTCAACTTTTATTCTGTGATGGTCCAAGAAGATACAAGGAATAATTTCTATTCTTTTAAATTTGTGGAGATTAGACTTGTGTCCTAAGATATGATCTATTTTGGATCATTATCCATGAGCTGATGAGAAGAATGTACATTCAGTTTTGTTAGGATGAAATGTTTTGTAAATGTCTGTTAAGTCCATTTGTTCTAGGGTCAAGTTTAAGTCCATTATTTCTTTGTTTAGTTTCTTCTTGGCAGATCTATCCAGAACTGCCAAACTGGTGTTAAAATCTCCAACGATTATAGTGCTAGAAGATATTAAATTGTTTACCCATTAGGGTTTGCTTTATAAATTGAGAAGCATTCTGGTAGGGTGCATAAATGTTAAATATCAAAATCTCTTCATGTTGAATGTTTCCCTTGACAAATAAGTAGCATCCATTCTTATCTTTCCTTATCTTTGTTGATTTGAAATCTATTGTATCTACAAGTAGAATTGCAGCCCCTGCATTTTTCTGATTTCCGTTTGCCTATACTATAGATGATCATCCCTTCACTTTGAGTCCTTTTTTATCTTTTAAGGTAAGATGAAACTCCTGTGTCCAACGGATATCTGTCCTGAGTTTTTATATCCAGTCATCCAATCTGTGCCTCTTTAGTGGACAATTTAAACTATTCACATTAATTAAGAGGATTGATAGGCATGGTAATTTTTAGGTGTCATGTTTTTTAAAGGTCCAGTGGACATTTTTAATCCTTTCACCACTGTGGCAGTTCGGTTTTGTTCAATAATTTCTGGGCAAATTTATTTTCGTGGTAGACCATTGTGCTGATCATTATGGAAAATGGGTCTGAGAATAACCTGGAGGTCTCGTTTAGTTATGGCAAATTTCTTCAACATGTGTATGTCAGTGAAGTATTTGATTTCTCCATCACAAATGAAACTCAGTTTAACTGAATAGAGAATCCTGGGCTGAAAGTTGTTTTGATTTAGGAGATTGAAAGTTGATGACCATCCTCTTCTGAGAGATTGGCAGTCATTCTAATATTTCTCCCTTTGTAAGTAATGGTTGTCTTATGTCTGACTGCATGCAGAATTTTCTCCTTCATGTTAACTTTGGCAAAGGTAATTACAATGTGTCTAAGAGATGCTTTATTTGGATTGAGTCTTGTTGGGATTCTGAAGCTGTCTACTATCTGAATTTCTGTATCTCTTGTCATGCCTGGGAAATTCTCCTCCATTAGAGGAGCATCTGTGCCTTTAGGACCATCCTTTTCTCTTTCAGAAATTCCTATAAGATGAATGTTTGCTCTTTTGGAGTGATCCCACAAGTCTTTCAGGGAATGATCAGTTCTTACTCTCCACTTCTCTGCCTCTGAGCATTTGAAAGTGTTCAAAAGCTTTGTCTTCAACTTCAGAGATCCTTTCTTCTGCCTGCTCCACTCTATTACTGAGGGATTCTACTTTATTGCAAAGCTCCTCAAATAACTTTCTCATTTCCTTAAGCTCTGCTATTTCTTTTCTCATTATGTCCATATCCTTGGAGATTTTTGTCTTGGAAGTCATGGATTTCTTGAGACAACTTTTGAACTACTCTTTGAATTTCCATTTCTAACTTTTCTTCCATTCTATTGAGTTCATTTTCCATCCATGTTCTGAATTCTATTTCTGGCATTTTAGCCATTTGTCTATGAATAGTATCTTTTGTTTTATCTCCTTTGTCATTCCTTGGGGGAGATGATCTACTCTGATTATTCATGTTGCCAGAGTTCTTCCTCTGGTTCCACCCCCATGAGTATTTTCTGCAATTTGTCTATTTAAAGTGGTAGAATAAGATTGGATTGAGGGACCCAGGAAGTAGAGTTAATCTGCCCTTAACCAATGAGCTGGGGCTTGTGACTGTTGATTTTCCTCTACAGCCTTACAAAGTTCCCTTTCAGAGCTGTAGCCTAAGACTCTGAAGACCTGCTTAGGAAGAGAGCTCAAGATGGCTCTGATCTGAAATCAGCCACCTATACCCAATCTAAAGGAGTCGAGGTATTAGGCTGGCATCTCATCTGGGGAGAGATACAAGCATGCGTGATCCCCCCACCAGTGACAGCTGGTGAAGAAGATTCAGTCCTTTCCACTTTAAAACAACTGACACTCAACCTTGGCAGGACCCCAGGTGGACCGCCCAGGTCTAGAATTCTAAACAGATTGACCCAGACAGTATAATCACTGCTCTAGAGGGAGAACTCAAAGGGTTTCCAATATCCTGATAGTGGAAATCCACAGACAGTTCATTCCAACCAACATACACAAGGGGTTGGAGCCGGTCCCCTCTGGTGGACCACCAATTCAGGAAAGATCACTAGCCATAGTTAGGACAAAGGCATCAACACCTCCACCCTTGTAAGTCCAAACTGGGCCTCAGTTTACCCGCCATTGAAAGTCCAAACCTGGCACCAGTGGCTCCACTCTTGAAAGTCTAAACTGGGTTCCAGTGGCTCCACCCTTTAAAGTCCAAACCAGGCATCAGGACCCAGCCCTTGCAAGTCCAAACCAGGTACCTGCAGCTCCACCCTTGACAGTCCAAACCTGGTGCCAGTGGCTCCACCCTTGGAAGTCCAAACCCGCCAGTGGCTCATCCCTTGAAAGTCTGAATGGGGTCAGCACCCTCCTTAAAGACCCAACCAGTTGTCAATGGCTCCATCCCCAAAAGCTCCAACTAGGGTGAGCTCTCCTGCCCATGGCAGCCCTAGCATGGTTTCAGAGGCTCTGCCCTTGAATGTCCAAAGGGGAGGGGTTTGCACTGCTGCAGGGCAATGTCATGCATGTTTCTCTCTCCCAAAGTCCCTCTCTTTCTGCCCCCCTGCCTCCACTCAAGTCACTGTTTCTATACTTGTATCAGTACAAGGCTCAAACCTCGTAGGGAATGGCCACACACTCTGGGTTCTGCAGGGGATAGATCTTCAGATGGCCTGGCAAGTGCGTAGGGTGTACTGAAAGTTCTGTATTGTAGGGAGAGTGTTTGTTCAGTTTTATGCTGGGCAGGACGATGCCTAGGCTCACAGGTGAGACTTCTCTGAGGGAGGATGCCCAGTATTTTGCGGCTCTCACCCATGGGGTAAAATGAGAGATTTTTCATCCCCTGCTCACTTGTAGAGAACTTCCCACTTGGGGAGGGGGGTCTCTTATCCTTGTGGTACTGGGCTTTGTACCTGGAATTTGTTCACTAGGATCCTCTCTCTTGGAGTTTCAAGTTGCCATAGCCAAGATGATATGTATTTGTCTATCTTCTTTCCTATCTCAGCTCTCCTCCTTCAGTTTCAGAGGCCAAATCTGTCCAGAATCTCTGGTCCGTAGTCTCTGGCTAAAGTTACCTCTCATAGGCCATCTTATCCCTCCCTCATGAGTAAAAGTTATAAGTGTGTCCTTCACTCGGATAGTGTAGTATGCATTTTTATGGTGGGGGGTCACCACAATACGAGGAATGTATTAAAGGGTCACAGCATTAGGAAGGTTGAGAACGACTGGTGTAGCAGGTTGTATTTTTCAAAGATGGCCCCACAGTGTATTCTTTTCCACATGCCTCCCAACACAATGCCTGGCTTCTTTGACTCAGCAAAAGGTGTTTTTAAAATTCATCCATGTCATTCCATGTAGCATTAGTTCCCTCCTTTGCAGCTGTACTGTAGTATTCTATTGTATGGATATATTATATTTTGTTTACCCATTCACCAACTGAAGGATAATTGGAATGTTTCTAGATTCAGGTTATTAAGAAGGAAGCTGCTGTAAATATTTATTATTAACAAGTGTTTTTGTGGGTATGTTTTCATTTCTCTTGGGTAAATACTTATACTGAAATTGATTGGTTATATGATTATTATATGTTTAACTTTATAAGAAACTGTCTATCAAATTTGCCAAAGTGGTTGTACAAATTTCATATTCCACTAGCAATGGATTTTTACCATTGCTCCAATGCTTAAAATTGTCACAACCCTCCAAATTGTTAGCATTTTGTCATTTTAACAGGTATGTAATGGTATTTCATTGTGATTTTAATTTGCATTTTCATAATAACCAATGTTGAGTATTTTTGCATGTCTTTTTGCCATTTGTATATCATCTTTTGTAATGTTTCTTGATTGACTCGGTTAATCAAATATCACAAATGTAAGGGCTTAAAACAAAACAAGGCTTTGCTCACAATTTGGCAGCTTGATCAGAGCTTGGTGGAGACAACTTAATGTCTGCTTCACATGGTGTAAGCCAGGACAACGTGAAGGCTGAAGAACCAAAAGCATCTTCAGAGTCACTCATTCACATGTCTGAGGTTAATTCCTATTCTCAGTGGAGAACACTGGCTGGGACACCTCTCAGTCTCTCTGTACAGCTGGTTGGCCTGCTGGGTTTCAAAAGCAAGCATCCCAGGAGAAAGAAGTGGAGTGCATGGCATTTTATGACCTAGCCCTGAAATCAGAGAGTTACAAACAACAGGCTGATGGTAGAGGTAGACACCCATGTACAAGGGGAGGGACCTAGACACCACCAGTGTAGAGGGAGTGTTGGCATCGTGTTGGGAGGCATGTGGAAAAGAATACACTGGGGGGCCAACTTTGAAAAATACAACCTGCTACAGCAGTGGTTCTCAACCTTCCTAATGCTGTGACCCTTTAATACAGTTCCTCATGTTGTGGTGACCCCCCACCATAAAATTATTTTCATTGCTACTTCATAACTGTAATTTTGCTACTGTTATGAATAGTAATGTAAATATCTGATATGCAGGATGGTCTTCAGTGACCCCTGTGAAAGGGTCATTTGACCCTAAAGGGGTAGCAACCCACAGGTTGAGAACTGCTGTGCTACAGGTTAGTGGTATTATCTGTAAGGACATGATATCTATTATTTGTCTGTATTTGCCTTAGACCTTGAAGAAAAGCACTAATAAGCCAAGATCATGGGTGATCTGTCAAAGACTGACACTCACTCTGGCTTATTATATAGCAAAAGTATGTCATGCACTAATGGAATGGTTATCTCAGTATAAATTCACCTGTAAGCCTCACTCAGGAAAAATCCAGAGAGAGATGCCTTGCTCAATAGTGCCATCGTTTTATTTTGAGAACCTTTATTTCCTGTAGTACTGTAACTTTAAAAGAAATCTTTTTCTTTTTTTATTTCAAGATATTACAGGTATATGTATGTTTTGGTTGCATGGATTGCTTTTGTGATGCTTAAGTCAGGACTTTAAGTGTGGCCATGACCAGATAGTGTTCACTGTGCCTATACTTGATTGTCACTGAGGTGTCATCCCCCTGTCCTCACGTGTGCTCATCAGTTAGTTCCAGTTTAACACCAAGTACTCTGTGATATTTGTTTTTCCATTCTTTACAGACTTCACTTGGGATGGTGATCACCAATTCCACCCAGAAATCTTTTTCTTAATTTTTATCTTTTAATGTTTCTTTAGTAATATAAATAAAAATCATTAAAAAAAGAAAGTACAATCTAACATGTCTGTCCAAATCTTTTGCTCATTCATGATTTTGTTTGTGTTCTAATTATTAAGTTAAAATCTTTATATATTCCAGAAATGAGCCCATCTTCAGTCTTAATTTTTCATTTTCTTAATGGTGTCTCAAAAAGAGTAATAATTTTTCATTTGGATAAAGTCCACTTTATCTATTTTATCTGTTTTGTCTTTTAAGGTTAGTATTTTTTGCACCCTGCCAAAGATGTTTTTGCCTACCATAAGGTCTTGAGGGTTTTTTCTATAATGTTTTTGGTTTTAACACACACACATGCACACACAAATCCTGGAGGGATCTTAACTGTGTTTGTGTTGAATCTGTAAATCAATTTTGGCAGAATTGACTTTTTAACAAAATTAAGTTTTCCAATTTAAGAACATAGTATGTATGTCCATTTATTTAGATCTTCTTTAATTTCTCTCAATAAGACCGTATAGGTTTTAGTGTAGTGTCAGGTGTCCACAGGGCTACCCTTTGGCTTCATGATTAGCTGTAAAGATGAATAGGACTCAGAAGTTGTCACATGCCCACACTCGAGATTACTGGGATTACAGTGAAACACAGTGTAAAAGAAGCTAAAGGAAAAGGCACCTGAGACGAGGTGCGGAGGAAAGCAGGTGCGAGCTCCCAGGTGTCCCCTCCGTGGAGTCACAGGGATGCACTTGGTTGGCTTCCCCAGCAACGAGGTTACCACACATGCGAAGTGCTGCCAACTAGGGGCTCCGAGCTCAGCGTCCAGGGTGTCCAGGGCGGTGGTGTCGTCATGGAGGCACACGATGCCTGAGTGATAGGCCGCAGCTGCTCAGCCATCTACAGAGAGAAAGGCTCAGACGCTGTTTCTCCTTCCCATTGTTGATATGGTAACTTGCACTGATTACTTTTTGACTATTAAAGCAACCTCTCATTCCTAGCATAAAGCCCCCTGATTCGAAAGTTTGTATTGTTTTTGTCTATTTCTGGATTCCGTTGGTTAATCTTTGTGCAGATTTCTGTGCCTGGTGTAAGGCAACCAGCTCTGTTGTGCTGTGGTCTGGTAGGTGCCCCCCTCAGAGGAAAGCTCGGGGCTGGGAGGGTTCACTGCCTCTGCTTCCCTTCTCCAGGTTGTCACAGTGCTGAGCAGCCTGAGAACATTTGTTTCATCATTTTTATGGGATTTTTTTGTTCTGTTTGTTTGCTTTAGGAGGGGAGGCCAATCCAGTTAGTTTGTCATTATGGAAGTGGAAATTTGGGGATAAAAATAAACTTTGAAAAAATAAGAACAACATTACTTTTATAAAAATGTTAAAATTGTGTCAGTAACGGCTCTGTTTTCTAATCTCTATTTCAGGACACTATGTAGATCTGTGGGCTGAATTTCAGGCCACAATTAAGGTAAGTATCTGGGTGTGTTGCTTCATATTTCTAAACATGTTCACTTATCTAAGAAATGTGTGTGTGTGTGCGTGTGTGTGTGTATGCGTGCATGCATAAGTCTAGGAGTTCAGAAGGGCAGAGGAGTAACAGAGCTGGTGTGACCACCACACACTAAAATGCGTCCTCCGTGCCAAAGGTCACTATGAAATCTTAACCCTTTGAGAAAATACCTCTCAGAAAGGGAAAGACACCCTTTTTTTTCCCAAGCTCAAGTTGAACACACTCTGTTTTAGGACAAAGCTGTAGCTGTCTGTTCTGAACTCCCTGCAACTTCCTCACCTGCTCCCCACTTAAGATTCAGGTAGACTGGGGATGAAACCCTAAATCCTGGCTCTGTCACTTTCTATGTATTCAGAGTTTGCATATAACCCTCGTTTAACTACTAACACACCGCATAAGGAGAGCATTAACAATGTCTTTTTCAAATGAAGCTACTAAGGCCCAGAGATTAAAGTAACTTGCCCCAAATCAAACAGTTAATAAATATATGGGAATTGGAAACTGCAGATCCTGCCTGATTCCAAAATCCTTTCCCTTCTGCAGTTCTGTGCGGCTCTGAGAGTGAGCTGACTTTTTATACCACCACCACATCCAGTTACAAATTTAAGCTCAGCAAATATTCCATTGAATCTTCTCATTGATAATTCATTTTTGTGAGATCTTTTGTGGAACTCTGGGCCCTGGCTGTGTGTACACTTATTTTGTATGACTAATACCAGTTTGTGTATATAATACGTTTTATTCCGGGCATGATCTGCTCAGACAGAATATGTTTTTGCCTATTTTGTATTTACATCCCTTCAATGCCACTTCTTTAAGGAACTGACGCATGAAGGTGAAAAGACCTTGGAAGACATAAAATATCTAATGCAGAAGCTGTGTGAAAGGGATGAAAAAATTGAGAATATCAGTACCTGGCTGGAAGGGAATCTTGAAGAGTTGCATTTTCTCATGAGACAGGAATCACCAACGGACCATCTGGGTAAGCAGCAGTTCAAGGCTTTTGGTAACATAGGACTTCTGGCTATTTTGCTAGATAGCTGGTAGCATCATAAGAAAAATTAAAAAGTGACAACTAAATAATTTAGTTGCCCCCAGTAACATCACAAATAGTCACCTAAACTTCAATACGCCTAGCACTCTGGGAGGGGGAAGCAGGTGGATCACCTGAGCTCTTGAGTTCGAGACCAGCCTGAGCCAGAGAGAGACCTTGTCTCTAAAAATAGCTGGGCATTGTGGCAGGTGCCTGTAGTCCCAATTACTTGGGAGGCTGAGGCAAGAGAATCACTTAAGCCCAAGAGTTTGAGGTTGCTGTGAGTTGTGATGCCACAAGACTCTACAAAGGGCAGCAAAATAAGACTCTGCCTCAAATAAATAAACAAACAAACTTCAATGCTCACTTGTGTGTTATGATAGTGTAGCAGTGTTAGCCAATTCTCTCTTTCACCTGAGAGAATTTTCTAGATAACCAAATCTTAACTTCTTTATGATTTTTAAAAAACTCTTATTTTAAGCATCATTCAGTTTGCTCTTTTAAAATTTCTTTTGCAAACTTTCTTCTTAAACAGGAGAAATTGAACATAATTTTACCTTTTCCTCCTGAGCTGAGGTAGCATTAGAAACAGCAATGGCTGGGTGTGGTGCTCAGGCACTATGGGAGGATCGCTTGAGCTCAGGAGTTCGAGACCAGCCTGAACCATAGTGAGACCCCATCTTTGCTAAAAACAGAAAAACTAGCCAACCATTCTGGTGGGCAGCTGTAGTCCCAGCTACTCAGGAGGCTGAGGCAAGAGGATCACTTGAACCCAAGAGTTTGAGGTTGCTGTGAGCTATGACACAATACTCTACCCAAGGTGACAAAGTGAGACACTGTCTCAAAACAAAAAAGGAAGCAACTTTCACTAATATTCCCTTTTTTGCATGCTCTGAGTAATGTCTTGGTGATAATCCATGGAAAGTGGATACCAACAGTGTGGAAATGAAGGATGACCACCTGAATGAGAATAAGCACAGGCTATTTTCTCAGAGCTATAACTAGGTTCAATAAACTAGGTAGCTTATAAATAACAATTTTATTTCTCACAATTCGGGAGGCTAGGAAGTCCAAGGTCAAGGCAGCAGCAGACTCGGGGTCTGCTGAGGACCCACTTTCTTGTTCATAGAATGGTCTTTCTCACTGTGTCCTCACATGGGGGAAGGGCTGGGTGGTCCTCCAGGCTCTCTTTGGTAAAGGCACTAATCCCATGACCTACTCGCCTTACTGCTTAACAGCATCACATTGGGAATTAGGTTTCAACACGTGAATTCTGTAGGAACAAATATTCAGACTATAACAGCCATTATCACTTGCTTTTTGCAGAGACCCAGAGGCAGGCAGGGGAATGGCAAAGCCTTATAGTAGGAAAAAAGGAGGGAAGTTTGAAGTGAGCCCTGAGCATATGCTATGTGATCCATTAGTTACCATCTGTGGTCTTCTGCGGTCAGTCCTGTGTTAGAAGCAGGGGCAAAGCGTAGGGGAGCTGGCAGCCATTGACCCAGTCCTGCCTGCTCTGAGCCCATGGCTGCAGAAGTGTGGATCAGGGTTCTGGTGTGAGGTGTGATTGGGCTGCTGTCACTGTGTCTATTCAGTCTCTCTGCAAGGGGGTTTTATTCTTACTTCTATTTTTCAATTTAAAATGTTGTTCAGAATAAAGTAATGGTTTCTCTGAAAACAAACCCTAGTAAAAAGAAATACTAAGATAATACATTGAATGTGCTGGTCATTTTTTCCCCATCCACATGGCACGGTCATTTAATTAAAATTAAGTACATTTCATAGGTAATCAGTTTAGGGAAATGTATGTTCCTTAGTAAAACTGCACTTGTTCCAGACAAAGAACTGCATTTTTATTCAAACTACTGCAAATATGAAAAATTTAAACAATCTCTGTCTCTCTCACACACACACACTCACACTCCTACATATCTGCATATCCACCACCAAACACTGTTAAATCTTACCATTTATTTATTTAGAATATTTTCCCCTAAGAAATAGACCTGACTGGCTCAGCGCCTGTGGCTCAAGTGGCTAAGGCGCCAGCCACATACACCTAAGGTGGTGGGTTCAAATTCAGCCCGGGCCCGCCAAACAACAACGACAGCTGCAACCAAAAAATAGCCAGGCATTGTGGCAGGCGCCTGTGGTCCCAGCTACTTGGGAGGCTGAGGCAGGAGACTCGCTTGAGCCCAGGAGTTGGAGGTTGCTGTGAGCTGAGATACCATAGCACTCTACCCAGGGGGAAGGCTTGAGGCTCCTGTCTCAAAAAAAAAAAAAAAAAAAGAAATAGACCTGACAGATACAATCAAAGCCCCTTCTATACTGCTCTCCAACTCCACACCCCCTTCACGTCCCCTCTCATTTCCTAGAAGGGTAAATAGTCCTTTTATGGAGGGTTTCACTCCCAGGTGCCTGCTGAAAGAAGCTCAAGCACCCCATCCTGGTTGGGGATACACGAACCTCCCTCCTCTCCTCACCCCACCTGCAAACCAAGCCCTGCTGTCTCACACTCGGGGGGTTCTCTCCCTCTTTGTTTGGGCCTCCCGTTTTCCCTGGCTGGCTTACACTTTTAGCTCTGCATTGAAAAGAGAATTTTTTGTTCTGCCCCCACACTTCTCGGTGATTTCTATTACACTACAAGGAGGGTTTTCAAATTGTCCAGAAACCAAAGTTAATAATTCAATCTTTAAGTGAAATTATTTACCATCAGCAGTGATTGTGCTTTCAGCTAGCCTCCTACATTAAATGTTGTCACCTCTGTGAGCCTTTGCCCAGAATATGTCCCTCTGCTGGTCACAGGGTTGGTTTCATTTGGTTCTTCACAAGGAATCTGAAAATGTCACCTCTTCAGAGATGCCTTACAAGAATCCCTAATCTAAATTACGTCCTCCTCCATTATTGGCTATCACAGGACAGCATTTCTTTCCGTATGAGTATTTGTTACAATGCATGGTTATTTTATTCCTGTTATTACTTAGTTCTGTTTCATGAAAGAAAAGAGCATTTGGACTGAGCACTGTTTCTTTGCTGAGTCCAGCACAGCACCTCACACATAATGGCCTAGTCAGGAAAGTGATAGAATGAATGGATGTTTACTTTCCAGACTTTCCCATCTCGACAGTCTAGTGAGTCAACTTCCTCCCCTTTAAGAACCAGAGTTGCTGGGTCTAGCCCTAGAGCTCAGTTCTCACAGGGACCCCACAGAGCATTAGCTCTGACCTCAGCAGAGCTCTCTCCTGCTTATGCAACTGCAGTCAAAGGTGATGCGCTGATAACTGGCTAAGATGTAGATCCTCAGTCAGAGATTCTAGATTGAGAACTGATAATCTCTGAAGTGGGGCATGATGATCAATCCATACAAGGGAAACACATGTTAAAAAATCTGTTTAAATTCAATTTTTGTTATCCTTTAAAATTCCTATTTTTGTTTATGTTTCATCTATGTCTATGTTTACAGATCTGTCTATCTGTAATTTATGAATTGAGTTACATGATGTAAGGGTTAAGGGAGGTTGGAGACCACAGCCTAGAGATCTCCCATGATCAAAATTTCTGTTCAGGCCATCATTAGTATAGTCAAACCACAGACTTTGAAGAAAGTTTGTAGACTGTAGAGAACTGTAGCAAAATAGAAGCTTGGAGCACTTTAGTTTTGAACTCCTCCCCCTGTTCTCAGTTGTCTCCCATTTTCCCAGTTGTTAAGAATGTTGTAAAGATTGTGTATGGTGGGGAGTTGGTATACTATGACCTGGGGCCAAACCAGCCTCTCTCCTGTTTTTGTAGGGCCCAGAACTAGAGGTGGATTTTATATTTTTTAAATGGAGAAAAATCATAAGAATGATATTTCATGACATCAGAAAATTATACGAAATTCAACTTCTGGGGCCATAAAGTTTTATTGAAACACAGCCATGCTCATTGTTTACACACTGCACATGACTGCTTTTGTGTTATAATGACAGACTAGCCGTAACAGAGACCACATAGCCTGCTAAGCCTAAAAGGTTTAACTCGCCCTTTCCAGAAAAAAATTGCCAACCCCTGAACTAGAGTGTTGACATTGATGTCATGTCCTCCTTTGGTCACTCACAGAGTTGGGTGAGGTTTGCTGGCAACATGGCAAAGCCCGAAGGTCACATAGGCTGAGACATGAAAGAGAACAAAGGCTGATTTCTTTGTTCTGGGACACACAACAAAGAATAAACAATAAACAAGGTGGGGAAAATAAAATTTTCATTGAAAATGAAAAGAAGGCACTTAATTTATGAAGAAATATATATTCTTGCCAAAACAATTATTTTCAGTCAATAGATTATTTACCAGAAGCATTTCAATGCAAAAAGCAGTACTATTTGCAACCACTAATATGTTAATAATTGGGTAAGCTGATACTTAAAATTTCTCCATCTTTTAGGCTCCGTCCCATTTTCATTAACACTAAATTGTATTCAACAAGTATTTACTGTCTATTCTGTGCCAACTACCAGATTAGACACTTGGGTTGCAATCGTGGATGAAACAGACATAGTTCCTGCCCAAGGGGAACTCACAGTCTAGCACGTGAGATGGCAAACTTCTCCTGTAAAAGGCCAGATAATAAATGCTTTTGGCTTTACCAGCCATCGGGTCTCAGTAGCAACTACTCAACTGGCCATTGCAACAGAATTGGCCATTAGGCTGCAACTTGTCCATCCCTGGTACAGCGGGAGAATCTGGTATGGTACAAATCTATATAAAATCCCAGGTGTACTCAAGGTGCGGCATAGAAGTATGAGAGAGGGAGACTTACCCTGGTTAAGGAATCAGGGGAAAGATCTCTGACCTAGAAACTGAGCTGAGGCCTGAAGGAAGGTTTCTGGCTACCCATCACCCCACTTCTGCTCGGGGAGCACTGGCACCGCATGGGTTTTGGAGCCAGGTAGCCCTGGACTCAAATCTCAGCTCTGCTTCTTATATGTTAATCCCCACTTCTCTGTTTCCCCAGTTGTAAAATAAGGCTGATAACGGGAGTTGTAAAATACAAAACAAGACCCATATTAGGCACTCATCAAATCCCTGAAACCTACTACCCTCCTGGGGCGGTAACCTAGAAGTCTGTCCTCTTGAATTCCTCCACCTTCTCTGGGCCACCTGTCATCTCCCGGCTTTTGAGTATTCCTTGTTGAATTGCTTCTGGGAGCCCTGATCGCTTCCAGCCCTGTAAGCCCTCTCCTGTCCCCTTCTGGCCACAAGGCATCACTGCAGCTCCGCCGGTCCCGTGGTTTCCTTCAGGATCACAACAGAGCTTTGCTAACGCTGGGCTGCTGTAAACCTAGCTCTGGAGCAGATGTTGCAGTGACAAGTTGAATAGAAGCCAATCCCTGACCTTAAAGCCTGTACCCTGTGAGAAACAGACAAGTGAAGAGATGGGAACACAGTGGATTCCTCCTGGCAAGTGGCTACCTGATTTGAAGCTCTAAGGCCCGGCGGATGTTACACATGAACGTCTTCCCTAAGGAGTGGTGCAGACGTGAGACCAGAGCGGGCAGGAGCTGCACGTGGCCAGGCTGCCTGGAGATCTGCTTGGGGAACCAACGGCAAGGGTGTGGGGTAGGCCTGTCGGAAGGCTGGATGCCAGACTTCATCCTGAAAGCTAAGATTGTTGCTTTTTTGCCTTTTCTTTTTTGTAAATAAAAGGTAAATAAGTTGATTCTGAGTGTGTATCTAAACCAAAGTATAAGGATTAGTCTTTCTTAACCTCCAGGAGCTGAGATATCTAAACACTCATTAAGTCTCTTATCTCCTGAGGGGTTTAAACACAAAAATACAATAGAACCAATTTCTTCTGCCTTTAATGAGCTAACCATTCTTAGAGGTTCTGGGAAACATTCCTTCCAGGTTGTAGATTAACACCAGGTAACCCTTAGACCTTCCACAAGGCCTCCAGCAGATGACCTCTGGTCTTTTACGACACATCAGATTTCAGATTAGGGGTACTGAACTGGTAAATATAAGGGAACTATTTCAAAATCTGAAAACACTTCCAGTCTCAAGCACTTTTGGATATAGGATACTCACTCTGTATCTTGACATTCAAGTTGCCTATTCAGAACTGGTTGGTAAAATAATTAGCATACACTGTAGCATGTGGTCCAAGGACCCACTTATACAAAGCTAAGACAAGGGTTGTTTTGTTGTCTTTTTAATGATCATGTTTTATTTAGTAACATTAGCAAAAATGGCTATGAATTGAGTCCTGTTCTTATGAAAGCAAATTAAAAATGTAGATGTGTAGTTAAGTATTCCTGAAATTCTTTGCCTTTGAATACTTGTAATCATAATATCCTGCATATATATACAAATATGAATATGTGTGTGTGTGTGTGTGTGTGTGTGTGTATATATATATATTCTGCTCATCTTAGGCCATCTGAGATGATTAAAATGGCTGCAGATGTAGTGGGATCAGAAAACATCATCCTGGTACATGTTGACACCGGCCCCAACACCCCTCTCACCCCAATCACACAATTATCTACTTGAGAATTCTTTGGGCAACTCAAGAATTTTAATGAACACTAAAAACCACCCAAACCTCTATGAAATACAGATAGAATTTTTACCTTTCATTTTTATTTCTACAGAAGAGAAGAAACAAATTCGTTCCCCCAAAAGAGTCCGTTTCTCAGTAGCTGTGTGTACTGGGAAAAAGACAGTAACAAAGAATCAGTTAACAAAATAGCTCAAGAACACAACTGCTATGAATTCAAAGGCATAAACAGAACTACAGGAAAAGTGAGTGAACTTACTTTTGCTACTTTACTAGAAATCTTAAATGTCTGAGGTTTAACTAACTCGCCCAAACTCAAGTAGCAGAATCAGTAAATAACCTTCTAAACAATACAAATGCACAAACATGATCAGATTATTAGGTCAAATGGTAAAAAGTTAATTTTGCTTCCCTGGTTGTGCCCATGAGTCTCTTGAAGCCTTCAGAGGCATAAATATCACGGTATATCTATCACAAGCGAACTGCAGGGAACTGTCTATATACTATATATATTCTGCATTTCATTAAATCTAAGGAGCTATTAATTGTATAAGATGCATTCTGATTCAGAGATGTCACAATGTGAAAAAAAATGTATATCTGGATCAATAAAGTATGGTATGTGTATAAATCCTTCAGAAATGAGATAGAAGAGGTGAGGAATATATAAGTACATGTATTTATTCACTTGGGAAATAAACATGAATCTTATTACTTAATATCATTAATTACATTCATAATTATTGTGCCAAAAGATAACTTAAAGGTCAAAACATTGAAATTTTTTGTAATTAAGCTTTTTATTATTGTTTTTTCTACAGGAATAGTAATCCAAACAAGTCTTCAACAAAACTATAAACAGAAAACTGGTTATATAAATTATGATCTATTTTTGTAATATATCAAAATACTGTATTGGTGAAAATAAATAGATAACAAAAAACAATATACGTTATTTCCATGTTTGTGATCAGAGCCCACAAATACATTTGTCTTCATAATTCACTAAGGTAGAAAACAGATTGAAACACAACAGGCACACACAATGACCCCACTGCTAAGGATTTCAGATTGTATTTGTTAAAGTTTTTCTTAGTAAAATGGGAGTGACACACTGCCAGGGCACACGGAAACAGGAACTTGCCCGAAAGAATAACGAACGGAGCTGTGGAGAGAGGCACGTGCTGCCCGACAGGCGTCTGGCATACTGGACAGTTGTGAGCTGTGCAACGGTGTTACAGTGTTTTCTATTTTCCACATCTACAGTCCTAACCATAAAGTCTGTTAAGTCAGAAATACAAAACAAAACCCAAACATAAGATATGTGTAAAGACAATTTTGTTCCCTTTGACAGAATAGTATTAACATGTTTTTCAAATTTCTTTTATTTTTCAACTAAGAACATTTCTTAAGGTTTGTTGGCTTTTATTTTCATTCAGTGTCCATTGGCGCCTTCTGAGAGTATCCGAGAAGGTTCAGTAAATTTTGCAGTGAACAAGTAAAAAAGGGCTGGTGTAGGTACCAGAGCCAAGAGGGGCAAATCTTGCTCAAGTTTACCCACTCTGGAAATGGAGATTATCCCATAGGCATGAAGTAACCAGTGGCTGAAGAGAACGATAAGCCTTTTCTTTCTGACCAGAAGATCATAGCAGTTCTATATAATTTTACAAAAGAGAGAAAAGAGAAAGACCAATTATCAGGCAAAATCAGCTAGATAATTGAACATATTTTAATCTAAAATGCATTATTTGTTCTCACATGTAATTGTAACTGCAAAATCACAAAATATTTGAAATAGAAAGGACTTAAGAAGTCACCCCACTGTGGCCACCACATTCACAGATGAGGAAGGTGAGGCTCCCTCTGTCCCATAAGCAGGTGCTGCAGCACTAAGATAGGAGCCCACACGCTGAGGCTGAGTCCTTGTCCGCACCATGCACTCCTGAAAGCACCACCTGGATGGGAACCTCTGCATTACACTACACGCTCCCTTCCTGCCCTGATCCACTAGGTTTACAAGTGGGAACAGGAGGTACATAAATCCAATGTCCTTCACCT
>NW_003852476.1:4375342-4378246 GCF_000181295.1 Otolemur garnettii | reverse complement strand
GCAGGGAAGGAAGTTTCAAGCTAATCTGGCAGTGGATAGCTAATTCTTTATTGATAACAAACAAAAATTCAAAAATCTTATTTTATTAAAATATCTGATCGTTTCCTCCCTCAAATCCTTTACCAAATCTAATTTGCCTGTCTTCTTTAATTAATCACATGGCAAAGCTGCTTAAAAATTACAAAGAAGTAAGGATAATCCAGAGATGGCAAAAACCGACCAATCTCCAGGAAAGTGCCCCGTCCCATTCCTCCACTATCACTACCCAAAGTCTAGGTGTCTTCTCCTGCCATTCTTTCATTGTATAACAGAAAAGGGGCTTCAACAATATTCCAAGATAGTTCGCAACTGATTTTCTCTGGGTTGAGCTTTTTCTATGTTAAGACTCACGAGAAAGCACCTATCAACTGCAGCGGGCAGTTTCCGGCAGCTCACAGGCGCAGAGGAGCACGCACAGGATGGGACGGGGCTGAGGCACTCTGGTCCCCTGAGAGCACAGCCTCAGGACACTGTGTTCTTAAATTGGAGACATTCATGTATTCAAAAGCAATCATTTAAATGTAATACATGAAAACAGCCACATGATTCTTTGAAAAAGTAAATTTCAGAAAATTGTATGTGAAGGAATAATATGCAAAAATGCTCATTTTGATTAATTTTTAATGAAGATATTTTTCCCTAGTTACAGAGTCAAATACACCATTACTTCTTGTGTGATGACATGATGTTCTATTCTACCCACTGACCCACAAATGAGTCAAGCTGCATTTTTTTTGGCTAAATGTATTCTGAAAAATAAAGACATACAAAATAAAACAAGCAAACAAAAAAAGAATTCTTTATCACAGTGGCCTTCCACTGAAACACCAAAAAGCTGGAGGCACAAAATGGACATCTCAAAACAGGAACCGTACAGGAAAACCGTGTCTATTAACGTCCTTCATGTCACCAAACATCATAGACATTACGGGAAGAAATCAATAGCCATAATCAGGAAAATAAAACTGGGAATAAGGAACAGAAGGATATAGAATATCCCACATCATGGGTATTATGTTGCCATTGTAAAACAGTTTAAAATTAGTTCTATATATAGTAAACAATTTGTATGTTTCTCTCAAAGTGGTGTTAATAAGTTTCAACATTTCCATAAATGTATGCTTGCTATGTGGATAAATTATAAGAAATGATTTTTCTCTACTATGCCTGACCACTTCACAATTTGACCAATTTCCCAATGAGCTAATAGACTTCAATTAGCAAAGGATTATTGAAACAATCAGTTGTACCATATTGTATCTTATGTACCATTCTCCTCAATTGTCAAATATATCAAAAAAATCTCTAACAAAGGAAAAAGATTTCCTACCTCTATTTCAGAAGCTGACATGTACACAGCCAGAGTAACCAGAGATAACACTAATATGATATATGGGAAGGCATAATCTGAAAGATAAGCATTGGTACATGTTGGAAATTAAACACATTTTTTGAATGAACCATAAAAAAATTCAAACTGTTATTAATTCTCCTCAGCATTGAAGACTTTCTCAAGCAATTCTATGAGACTTCAGTCCTAAGGCTTCAAGGCAAGGGCTAGCAAATGTTTCCTGGAAAGGGCCAGATGGAAAATAGTTTCAGCCTTGCCAGCCATAAACTGTCTCATCACCCAACTCTGCAGCAGGAAGGCCGGCCTGTGCAGCAGAAAGAAGGGGCCTGCCTGGGTTCCAAGACAGCTTCATGGACAATGAAATTTAGGTTTCACACAAGTTTTCACAACTCAAAAAATATACCTTTTTGTTTTTTTAACCATTTAAAAATGTAAAAACCATCCTTGGCCAGGCTTTGGAGATCCCTAGATAATAGTACCATTAAACTTCTCTACTATGCATCTAGAATGGTGCCAGTTACGCACCAAACTTAGAATTGAGAAAAAAGTTACTCAAATAACTTCCGTGTGTTTTGTGGTCCAGGTAGAGAACCTTGGTCAGAAAAGGTTATCTGTCAGTAATTAAACTTTAATCTTTAGAAAAGTTCATTTATCAACAAACCTCTAAGGATAAACAGATCTAAGTAGGTCTAATAAGTTATGTTCTTAATACCAAAAATCTAGAAATCCCAACTTCAAATACAGTGCAGTAATAATTCTTTAAGCAAATTTTTGTCCTATAAAAATAAGTGTTTCAAATTTATAGCACACCAAAATAAATGGACAAATTGAAAAAAATACCTTGAATTATTTTCACACAGTTCTTTTAAAAACAACTTCAGTTTATGAAACTACTGATATTGCAGCAGAATCCATTTAGAACAATTTCAGATGTTAATTTAGGATGCATCAGTCAGAAACGCTGAATTATCTCTAGAGGCCTGACTCCAACTTGAGTGAATAACTTGTTTGACACTTAGAATCTTTTACTTCATAGTCAGTGATTAGGTCCTCCATCAGCTATCAACAAACACACCATTTAATTTATAAATAACCAAACAATGTTGCGAATGATATAAATTTAAGACTAGGTAGAAAAAAATCTACATCAGTAAAAAGCAGATAAAAAAGTTGCTAAGGAAGCCCAACTGTGTGAGGAGTGGCAGCCTGTGGACTGGAGACAGGATTTAAAGTGGGCCTTAAATTCTAGTATAACACAATTTCAGATTTTGTGCAACTAGGTCTAGGGGACAGTCTGGGGCTCTGCATTTTAGTTTCCCCAGTGGTTCAGCTGCAAATCTCTTTGACTTATCTCAGCAGATCTCATAAATTTATGTTTATTGCAAATGGGGTGATTCTCCCATGAATGTGTTCTGAGTGGAGGCTTGTTAACAAAATGACCTAAAAACATTCAGTGAGGGAAAAGGCATTTTTCTACATAGGAAGCCACAATACAGGAAACAGGAAGCAATGGG
>NW_003852476.1:4370946-4375086 GCF_000181295.1 Otolemur garnettii | reverse complement strand
CTCTACCAAAGGTCAGTTAGGCTTGGCTTACTGCAGTACCTCTTAACTGACCCCCAGGTCCTTGTCCCCTGTCAAACCATCTTCCAGGCTATCAAGCTTTCTACAACGCAAATCTTATCATGTCACTCTTCTGCCTACATCCTTTTAAGAGCAGACCTCTATTTCCTAGAACAAGAATAGCAACTTTGAGTGTGTAACCAAAGTGGCCCAAATCTAACAGGGAACCAGGGAGTGGTAGGAGCCAGAGGGGACTATAGACTTTCAAATATTGTGGAGGCCAGAGGAAACAGTTTATCTGTCCAGCAGAATATGGGGAACAACAGACCCCTGAGTAATCTCTAATCTCCACTTCTCTTGGCCTTCATCTCAACTCCAAAATATCGGACCTGAAATAAATTATTTTCCCAAACTATTACCAAATTACATTACCAAGCTTTACTACTTGCATAATGATATCCAGTTTTCCCGGTTCCGTTAGGCCAGAAGACCTCTGACCCTGGTAGGCTCCCTGTAAGCATGGTATCCAACAATCTTGGATGCTCAGTGTTACATATTCAGAAGAACCATCCTGCATCTTCTTAGCCATGTACAGCTGACCTGCTTAATCTACAAGTACTATGTGAACCTTTTAAAAATGACTTTTCCTCATTCTTCTGAGTCACAGTTCAGTCTAAATGGTTACTGAATAAATGAACGGTTATAGTAAAATAAAAGATATTTTGAGGATTTTTTGGCCTGTATCTAAAAGATTTTAATAAAGGAATTTAGAAATCTGAGGCCCTCCTTAATAATAAATAGCATATGTGATCAAGACTAATTTCCAAATACCTTTGAATAAAGCCAGTGTTTACTTTTTATTATCTACTTAGGTTTTAAAAAATTTTTAATTTGGTTATGAGCTTCAAATGAAAGGAATTTTTTAAACAGAAATCAGTTTAGTTTAGAAGCCACTGATTTCTTCAGAATTTCTATTCCATCCTAAGAAACCTGATTTTTCTTCTGTAATAATACTGATTATGTGTTTTAGCAAAAATACACACTAAGGTTTATTTTCATAAATTAAAAAAACTATCAAAATAAGCCCCAAAATTAAATTCAGAGAATACATTATATATAATAAAAAACATATTTCATTGACTTATTCATCAAACTTACATAAAAGCCCTCCACCAACTGCCTGAAGCACGGTTAAAATTGGGAAGAAGTAAAGTGCAGCATAAATGCTTTTAAATCGATCAGACTTCCCTAATCCACAGGCAATCTTCTTCACCAGAAGAGGTCGGAGCAGCATCATTAACACCAGGCAGAACGCATAATAGATAAATACAATGGTGTATCTGGAAAATAAAATAATTTGTAACATCACAAATATGTTTTTAAAATGCTTTCATCCCAGATCATTTTTAAATCAAAGGCACTTAAAAAAGTTTTAAAAGCCTATTAAGTCTATCCATTGGATATGGGTTGGTGTGAGGTTGGCCAAACAGTAGCTCATATACTGCTAGTCAGAGTACAATGGTTCTTTCCTAGGCAATTTGGAAACATGTATCAAAAATGCTAAAAATGTTTATACTCTTTGATCCAGCAATTTTACTTATAGAAATGTATCACATAAAAGCAATCAAGGATGCACAGTAAGCTTTCCACAGGAGGATTTTTATTAAATCACTTATAATAAAACACAGAAGAAAATATTCAGTAGGAAACTGCTTACATTTTATAGCACATTTGTGCTGGAATACTATGCAGCCGTTAAAAATCTAGTTATGAGGTTAAACTCTCGCTCTCTGCCAATGATATTATCTTACATTTAGAAAACCCCAAACCTCAACCACAAGACTCCTGAACATAATCAAGAAATACAGTAGGTCAATGCCTGTGGCTCAAAGCAGTGAGGCATCGACCCCATATGCTGGCGGTGGCGGGCTCAAACCCAGCCCCGGCCAAAAAATACTGCAAAAAAAAAAGAAAAGAAATAACAGTAATGTCTCAGGGTATAAAGTCAATATACACAAATCATTAGTCTATGTATATGCCAATAACAGCCAAGTTGAGAAGCAAATCAAAGACACAATTCCCTTCATAGCAGCTTCAAAGAAAAGGAAATACCTAGAAATACACCTAATAAAGGAGGTGAAGGATCACTATACTACCCAAAGCAATCTACCAATTCAATGCAATCCCCATTAAATTACCAATACTTTGATTACCAAATTACTAAATTACCAAATTACTTTGAAGAACTGGAAAAAATAGTTTTTCGTTTTGTATGGAATCATAAAAAAAACCATATAGCCAAGGCTATTTATTCTTAGTAATAAAAACAAAGGCGGACGCATCACTCTATCAGACTTCAGGTTATATGACAAGTCCACAGTGATCAAAACAGCATGCCATTAGGACAAAAATAGAGACATAGGCATACGGAACAAAATAGAAAACAAAAAGATAAAATCATCCAGTCTTACTGCCATCCAGTCGTTGATAAACAACAAAAGCATACTCTGAGGAAAAGAATCCCTATTCAATAAGAGGTGCCCGGAGAACTGGATAACCACATGTAAAAGACTGAAACTGGACTCACACCTTTCACCACTTACAAACACTGCCTCAAGATGAATAAAAGATTTAAATATAAGCCATGAAATGATAAAAATCCTAGGAGGAAATGTGGGGAAAGCTCTCATGGATGATGGCTGGGGAAAGATTTTATGAAGAAGACTTCAGTGGCAATTACAGCAGCAAAAATAAACAAATGGGACTTAATTAAGCTGAAAAGCTTCTTCACAGCTAAGGACACAACAATTAAAGCAAACGAACAACCTTCAGAATGGGAGAAGATATTTGCATGTTATGAACCTGACAAAGGGTTGATAACTAGAATCTACAGAGAACTAAAATTAATCACACACACACACAAAAAAAGAGCAAACAACCCCACCTATCACTAGGCAAGAGACGTGAACAGAACCTTCTCCAAGGAAGACAGACATACATTGGAAAATGGCTAACAAATGGCTAACAAACATTTGAAGAAATGTTCATCGTCCCTAAGTCCCTAATCATCAGAGAAATGCCAATCAAAACCACCCTGAAATATCAGCTAACCCCAGTGAGTCTAGCCCACATCACAAAGTCCCAAAGCTGCAGATGCTGGGGCAGATGTGGAGAAAGGAAACACTTTTACATTGTTGATGGGACTGCAAACTAACATAGCCTCTTTGGAAAGAAGTGTGGACAATCCTCAATAACTCAAAATAAAACTTCCATTTGATCCTGTAATCCCATTACCAGGCATCTACCCAGAAGAATAAAATCATTTTATCATAAGGACACTTGCACTGGATTGTTTATCACAGCTACAATCTCCAAGATGTGGAAACAACCTAAATGCCCATCAACCCAGAAATGGATTAACAAACTACCATGGAATACTATTCCATGCAAGTGGCATAAATCTACCATGGAATACTATTCAGCCATAAAAAAGATGGAGACTTTACATCTCTTGTTTTGACCTGGGTCGACCTCTTTAACCTCTTGCCATCCACTCTTCTTAATAAAGTACCAAAAAAAATGGAAAAGCAAGTATCCAATGTACTTAGTAAAGTACCGAAAAACTCAATTCAATTCAAGATGAGAGGAGAGAGGAGGGGAAGGAGGCTGGTGTGCTCCCACTTGATAGGCACAGTGTGAGGGGTATATGGCACACCTCCTAGGGGCAGGACACTACCTACCAAATGCAAACATTGTAACCTAATCCTTTGTACTCTCAAATTAACCTGAAATTAAAAACAAAAAAAATCTAGTTATGAAAGAACAAAACTAACCATGCTTAATACAGTTAAGTGACAACAATAGGTTACAAAATAGCATGTTATAATACAGTCTGAATATTCTTTAAAATGAATATATGCACTTGAAGAAATAAAACTGGAAAGACAAACTTTTTAGCAGTGGTCATCTCAAGAAATAGAATTATAGATTATTTTATGGGATGTATGCTTTTTCCATGTTTTTGGAATGTCCTATGGCTAGACACAGTGACTCATACCAGTAATCCCAGCACGGTGAAAGGTCAAGACAGGAGGCTATTTCAAAACCAACCTGGGCAACATAAAGAAACCCCATCTCGGGGGC
>NW_003852476.1:4366409-4370807 GCF_000181295.1 Otolemur garnettii | reverse complement strand
TTTAAAAATTAGCCAGGCAAGGTGGCATGCATCTTTAGTCCCAGCTGCTCGGGAGGCTGAGGTGGGAGGATTGCTTAAACCAGAAGATTGAGGTTATAGTGAGCTATGATTGTGCCACTGCACTTGAGCCTGGTAACAGAGTGTAACCCTGTCTCTAAAAAACAAACAAAAAAGAAATGACCTGTAGTGTAGTTATTCTTTTATGAATACAATTTTTCTAATCAGAAAAAAAAAGTTGTAAAAATAACTCTGTCAACAGACTATAGCTTCTAGCATTTTATTTTGAACGGGATTTCAATACACACACACATATTTTCAAAAGTATTTTCCATAACTTCTGTGGCTTATTTTTTCATTAGTATACTCATGTCACTTTTGCTATCTTACTACTCACACCCTCCTCTTATACAAGAGATTTCTGGCCATTTGCTCCCCACCCCCCAGCACAGTAGCACTGTGTTCTTGTGTTTGTACGACACGTTTAGGTCCAGCTCTGTACTCTAATGCATTAGTCATGCTGAACCTCTGGGGTGGTGAGTTTTTTGTCTCGTTATGCTGCTCACTACCAGCAGCAACAGAAAATGAAATCTGCCCATTACCACAGCGTATAGTTCCTTAAGAACTCCACAGAGATCACTATCCCTGCCAGGAGGACACCGTCTCTGGAAGGGGATACCTATTCCTCCCCTCTCCTCCCACCGGAACCCCTCATCTTCTACCCTTCCCACTCTTTTCAATCCATGCCCCCTACACACTGACAAGCTAAAGTTAATTTTTGCTACAACAGTAATAATATCTCATTTTAAATAACTTATTCTTAAACTTTAGTAATATTAAAGCTATTTTTGTAGTAAGTTATAATGCTAGAAGCTTCCATGTTTTCCCATGCCTCATCTACATCAGTTTCCCCTCAAAACTGTATTTATCTGTAAAGCATCATGCTATACACACCACTGGCAAAAACAGCCTTCACTTGTCAATGTAATACGTTCCAACTAGCAAAAGGAAAAAATGACTATGGCTTTGAGTAGCTTAATCTGGCATATATTTAAGTTTAGAATGTTTGAATGAAGCAAATAATATACATAAATCCAATGCTATAATATACTATATCATGTCATAATTCTGAAAAATCATTACTTTGCATAATTAATGAAACAAGACAGACAACGTGTTCCATAGTAACTACTGGTCAAATTACTTTAAAAAATACTTAATTTAAAGACAGTGAATAGATGGAAATTGTCCTAATCAATCGAGCTATGTGAAGATCCTTATTGACCAAGGGGTGCTATGACAAGACTCTGAAGCGACAGCCAATGCCGTAACAAATTAGGTGTGGCTCTTCTAGGAGCAAAATGAGGGCTGGGAGCACCTATTTGCTATCACTCTTCTAATCTTACATTTTTGATCCTCTTACTATGGGCTTTACAAATATTACAATAAATACAACTATGAGTAAATGAATCCTATTTTGTTTTAAATGAAATGACTATATATCTAATTTAAATATGATACCCAATTCATGTAAGTTTTCTAAATAGGACCAGTTTAAGTTCTACAAATCCCTAGGTCAGCATATGACAACAAAGTAAAGCTGATGGGACAACAGCTCCACCAATCAATGAACTAACAAAAAGGACACTCCCGGTCCCACTGTAGCCTTTTACATATAAACTACAGTTACATAAAAAGTAATCTGCAGGACTTAATGGCTGCCAGGTAGAAAAGAAGATGTTCACATCTCTATATCTGAATCATGTTTCTTGGAGATTACATTTTTACATATACGCACATATATGTTTTCAACGCTTTGCTAATTATGAACTTGCTGAAAAGGACTAACTTCATCAAGCATATTATGTAATGGAAACTTGCTACAATTGTAAAAACATACATAGCAGACACATCAAAATGTCCACCACCAACTTACAGGATTTCTAGAAATGGAATAGTCTAAGATACTGCACAGAATCCTATGAATTTGTTATTTCTAACAAAATATTCTGATAGAAATTATACCTATTTGGAAAAAAAACCTCGAGAACCCTACCAACCCAAGCACTCTAACGTGACAGCTACACCAAGGTGCCTCTGTACATGAGGAACTACTCGTCTCTGATAATGTGTGGACGCGTTGATCCTCTCAATACCTTGTAAGGTATCATTATTTCTCTTTTACCAATGGGGAAACTGATGTCTTAAGAGGCTGTTAACATGCTCAAGATAATAGCAGCTGGCAGACCTGGGATTCAAACCCAAGCCTGTTTTAAATCTTCAAAATCTATGAAATACATAATAAGAGTTTTTGAAATGATCTGGAGTCCAAATAAATACTTACAGTGGATAGACAGCTTCGTGAGTGCAGTGCACCGTGGTGACGTAGTCTGGACTTGGGTTGTACAGCATCGTGTACCAGTCAGAAAGCATCAGGACTCGGCATGAACGGATGTAAAGCACACCGACGGGGTCGCTCACCAGTAAGGTGATGACAGCTGCCACACTGCATTCAAACAATGCCGTGATGTGCTGGAAAAGGGCACTGGAACTAGAGGACAAAAGAACAGAGGCACGATTACCAAAACAGTTTCAATATTTAAACAGCTTTGATAAAATATGTACACGTTTAACTGAAAAACTTGAAACTAAAAAAACTTTCTAAATACAGAGGGTGCCAAAAAATATCTACACATTTTAAGAAAAGAAATTAACAATGTAATACTCAACATACACTGATAACAAGGCGAATACCAGTCACGTTTGAGTTCTGCTATTACAAGAGGTGCTCAAAGTGGTCACCACCAGCGTCCAGACACTTCTGATCACAGTGAACTACTCCTTGAGCACCACTGACCCAAGTGGGCACTGGTATCACTGCACGTGCCATTTTAGTTTTGTCCCCCAAATACCGCCAGTGCAGCTGGTTTTCTATGGTACACCCCGCGTCCTGTACAGTCCACGTAGGTAGAAGTCAGGGGGTGTTAAGTCAGGAGATCATGAGGGAAACTCAACCACACGTCTTCGTCTCATCCATTGTTCCAGGAAATTCTCATGGAGGTGGCTCTTGTGTCTCGGTGCCTGTAATAATCTTGGAGTAAAAACTGTCCATTTCCCTTTTTCCAGAATGTGTCATATGCTTGATCTGCTGACTCTTGTTATTTGTGCACACTGCCTGGGGGACAGTGAGGGGTGAACTGTTCCAACACCACAGCACAAACAGGACTGCTGCTGTGCAAGGCCTCCTGGACCTCCCCTTGTGCACGTCACATACAGCATGGGGCATCGCACACTGGTCACAAGTGTGGACAGCTGCGTGTGTGGGGAGGTTCTGTTGCACACTCACGTGTCCTTTGCCGGGCAGCTGCGTGTGTGGGGAGGTTCTGTTGCACACTCACGTCTCCTTTGCCGGGCAGCTGCGTGCGTGGGGAGGTTCTGTTGCACACTCATGTCTCCTTTGTCATCGTACTTGCACAATGTTCTCAAACACCACTTCTGAGGATCTTGGGCTCCTCAAATGACAACCGTTCTTCTGCCATTTTCTTCGACTGTCCCTGTCCCCTGGTGATGTGAGCAGTCATTTGATTACAGCCATCCTTTCAGTGAATGTCATACTACACGTTGTGACCATAATTCAATTCAACTTCAAAAAGTAATACATAGATACCATCTCCTAAAATGTGTACACATATTTTTGGCACCCCTGGTAGATTAGAAAAGCCAAACATACATGAGAACCACTCATAAAACAATAAGCTTATTTTCCAAATCTAACACAAGAGCAGAAGTCAAATCTACCTTACAGCTTTAGCATATTGCCAAATTGTTATTACAAATATCTTAAAAGTTATTTATACATCATTTTTAATTATCTTACAAAAAAAATACACAAAAGATGACATGTAACATATATTCATTATAAAGCACAGCAGTATAACAAATACTGTAAGCTCCCTAAACCCAGTAACTAGAACACTGCCCACAATTTCCTCCTGTGCATCTCCCCTCCATCTCTCTCTCTGAAGTAAACACATACTAGACTGCTTTTAGCTCTTTTTCTCAACGGTTTTTATCCCAATTGTATTTATGCTTTAATCTATCTGCCACCAGCCAGATATTTATCAAATGAAATCTGATTCTAAAACTCTGCTTACTAAACTTCTTCAAAGTCACTCCACCTTTCTGGACAAATATTCCTCCCCAGGATCGCCTGCCACACCTCTGGCCATGCGCTCCCTCACACTGAGGCATGCATCACGCTCCACCTCAAAACACATTTCACATATTTGTGTATCCTTCAAGATCAGCTCTGGGGTTCTCCCAGGTTTTATGACATTTCCTAACACTGTTTCAGCCCCACTCACTCCTGACTTTAAGCGTGACGTCCCTGGAAAATGCAAC
>NW_003852476.1:4363546-4366151 GCF_000181295.1 Otolemur garnettii | reverse complement strand
TCTACTTCAGGCTGAGAAGTTCCAGCCAGTAACTAAGCAGTTATTCTATTTTAGCTTGAAATTTATCACATCTCCTTTTTCACTCTTATGTCTCATCATTCTACAACAGAAATTAAATGCACACCAAGAGCTGCTATTTTTAAGTCTTTTTGTAAATCCTTCTGAAAAATAATGAACGCCTTCCCAAAGTAAATAATCACCCTGGCTTTATCAGGCAGATCCAGAAAACTGCTGATCCTATTTCCACCTGACCATCCTTTCTAGTTCCATTTCCACTACTATAGTCTGCCGGTCACTATTTCTTTGACAGCTGTCCTCTAATATGTTCACCTCTGATCTTCCCCTACAGAAATTATCTTTCTAAAATACACATCTAATAGTTCCTTAGACAGAAATCTTTACCAATAAATGATTCACTCTGCAAATAGTGAGAAGTGCCAGGTGCTATGTTAGTCTCTGGAAACTCCACGGAGGACAACAGAGATGATCGTGGCCTAGGGAGCTTATAGTCAAGGGTGGGGGGAGTGTGAAGGGCTAAAAAGAAAACCACAACACCATGAGAAGAGCTACTGAAAAGGAAAAACAAGGGCCAGGAAAGGCCTCTCCATGCAGGTGACAGTTAAATTGAAATCCGAAGGAAAAGAAGGCGGCTAGGTAAAAACACATTCTGATGAAGAAGAATTTCAAGCAGCAAAAAGAGTTTAGTATAAGGGACATGAGGCGGGAAAGATTCTGAGAATTTATATGAACTAAAAGAAAATCAGCAGGGCTGAAAATTACTAAAGTAGAATTTGACTCCCTGTTCTGAGCAGAATAAAGTTCACATCCTGATCAAGAACGTCTGCTGTAGGGCCTCAGCCCACCTTCCCTCTCTCCTGTGTATCACCTTTCTTTTATTTGCCACCCACACATTTCATACCTCTAGGCCACTGATCGTGCTATTTCCTCTACGTACAATGTTCTTTTGAAAGTTTGTCCGATTCCACCAGGCACAATTTATCTCTCAATTCTTTGTGACTGAGAGTATTCTGTTTATAACTATATGTCTAAGACTGATTTACAATTAATGATGTCTTCTCCACAAGATTATGACTACAAGCCATGCCAGTTCATTTGGTGTCTCCTCCCTCAATCTTCCAAAAAGGCACAGTGCTCAATAATGTGTGTTGACTCAATGAGTTAGTATGAGTTTTCATAATTAGGTTACAGCTGTATCATTTTTAACTATATTATACTAGATTATTAGCATTAAATTGCAAAGTATTTGTTCCATAAGAACAAATAGCTTGTAACCATACCATTTTCTTTTTTATATAAAACCAGTAAAGATCACAGTTGAAAAAAAAAATTTTTAAAAACTCTTTCAAGATCATTTAGAGCAAAACAAAAGACAGTTCCCTTAATAAGGCACACCCTGTCATGACATTTTCTTGTTGCAGTAACAAGTAATCTGAATCTTAAGGACGACAGATGTCACCTTTAAAACAACAGAAGGAGCACAGTTACTTGACAATGTCTTCTAACTATTCCAACCTCAGTCCATCCACTCACATTTACAGAATGTGCTAACCTCTTTTTCCCTGAGTACCACTCAATGAAGAACCAATGTAAAACAAGAGGAAGCATTGCCATGAATCCAAGATAGAGCCAATCATAGAGTTCCGGAGACTCTGTGCAAGGCTGACAATACTTCTGTGCATTTGTTCTCTGTCCTCTTGGGCAGACCTACAACATGGAAAAGCAAAAGTTTGTGTACAGATATTATTTTAGAATACTAACATCCCCCCCCAAAAAAATTGTATAAAACTTCTCATTTCAGTTTATACATTTAAGTTTACACATATAATTTTCAGAAACAAAAACAGAAAGCATAAGTAAAATGAAAAAAAATCTACATTGTATATGATATATCTATACAATGTTCTTCAAGGATTCTTTATTTTACTAGGTTACTGAAATAGATCACTAACATTCAAGGAGAAACCTACTTATTAACATCACCTACGAATAACTGCAGAGAAGATTGCCTAGATGTGTAATGTTAACTTACTGTACAAATCATCCTGCTAAATTATTTTAAAAAAGAAATTTAAAATTACTATAAAATTATACAATGCTTTAAAATACTTAATAATTGTGACTGTCAAGAAAAATGTATTATAGACATCAATGTGAAAACACAGGTATTTTATTAATGCCTCTATATTCTTTTATACATTAATGAATATATAAAAGAAAAAAGATTCTACATGTGAAAATATTTAAAAAGCAAAGAGACTTTACAAATGAAATACAAACAAAAGACTTACCCCACATTCTCCATATATTTCAGTTGAGCCATTTTTAAATAACAGGGTCTTCCCACAATAAAGTCCAAGGCATGCTGGTTGAATATCGACAGCTTTTTAAAAACAAATGCCAATATAGTAACATCTTTTGTGATTATAAAAAACTTTTAGTAATATCTTTTGTGATTATAAAAAACTAACACAATAATAGCTGAAGCACTTGATAGAAATATCTCAACATGGTATCAAATTTTAAAATGACATACAAATATATTGAAGATTTATTTTTAAACTTAAATGTCTTCTTTTTTTACACT
>NW_003852476.1:4362859-4363167 GCF_000181295.1 Otolemur garnettii | reverse complement strand
GGTAAGCATATACATGTAAGGTACAAAATCTATTAACACCTTTGTTCATAAAAGAACACATTTTTCACACCAGAAAAGCATAAAGAACATAATTTCAGACTGGAGGGCAGGACTCCAGGGTAAATAAATTCAGCTTTATAAAAACTCCTCCCATACTGTCCTGGCTTTTATCATTTCTATTGAGGATTGGTAAAAATTTCATCAAAGCTGTCACTAGGCTTCTGACCAATATTTAGCAACCACTGTCTTAGAATTAATCTCCTGATCTCGAGGTTTAGGGAAATAAAAGACAGCTCTTGTTCACAAAA
>NW_003852476.1:4346060-4362721 GCF_000181295.1 Otolemur garnettii | reverse complement strand
AGGCCCTGCCCTTTTGTAAAAACCTTCAGTCTAACATGGAAAAAAACCCAAACAACTAACGGTCTAATTCTGAATTTAGCTACACTCAAATAAACCATTTCCCAGATTCTTCGGAATTTGAATATAAAGATTGCTTGGTCTACAACGCCCTTTCTTCTTTCAAATTCAAGTCAACTTCATTTCTTTCTCTTTACCCCGCTAAGAAAAAATATAAATAGCATTGACTAAAATGCCTCAAGTTTAATATTTCACTTTTAACAAATTTCTGGCTTGGTTTTTTTAAACCCGTCGGCGTCTCTCAAATGTCACTCATTTTTTAACAAATTGTAATCACAATTTTCTAAACAAACACATGGAAATGAATGGCTTCAGATTTTTCGAGAAGGCAGAGGTTAAATAATTGGAAGCTTCTTCCGTATGGGCTTCACATTTAGTAGATGCTTTATAAAATCATTTGAATGTAAATAATCTAAAGTTTCTCAAAAAAGGCCTGAAAACCAGTATGATAAACTCAACAACTCATCACCTACCAAATAAATTTCCGGCTCAACTATCTATTCAACTTTCCCTTTCATTCCATTGGGGAACGACAACTAAAATTTTAAGTTGGGAGCAATGTTTCTTTTTCTTTTTTGCAACAGCTGTGCCCCTTTGTGATGAGCACTGTAAACTTAGTTTCAGGTCCAAGCAGGAGACAGTAAGTTACACAGCAATCCGCTTTTGCTTCCTTGACAGTTTTCCCTACTACTGCACTCGCTTTTAATTTTGAAGTCAATCTCACGTATGTCTTTCCTCCACATTAACAGAGGGACCCACTCGACATTTTGAACAACAAAGGCCGGCCTTCCCCGCCCACGGCCGGCCTCCCGCAGCAGCCGGTCAGGAGCAGGGGGACAGCACCGCCGGGAGGAGGCCCGGGCCGGCCCGAGGACGGGCAGGCGCCGCTCCCGAAGGCCGCCCACAAGCAGACGAGCCAGCCATGTATGGAAGAAGCCGGGACAAAGACCAGCGCGCTCCTCGGATCCCACCATCACCTACCCATTAGTCGCCCGTGGGTCTCTCCAGGGAACCCCTGGGATCAGCGGATCTGGCCGCCGCGTCCGGACATCCGGGCCACGGCGATGGCGGCGGTTCCGCCTCCCGGTAACCCGGGCGACCGCCCCAAGTCCCGCCCCCGTTTCCGGGTCTGGGCGCCGAGGCCCCGCCCCTGAGCTGCTGGCGTCCCGCCCCCTCTCGTAGACCTGGGCGGGCGCGGGCTGGGGACGGACGCTGTGGGACCGCGGTGGGGTCCTCGGACGAAGGCTATGGAGAGCTCGCTGGCCGTGCCGCGGCTGCCCCCGTGCGACCCAGGGATACCGGCGCTCTCGGTGGTGGACATGCACACAGGCGGCGAGCCCGTGCGCATCGTGCTGGCGGGGTGTCCGGAGGTGGTCGGGGCCACCTTGCTGGCCAAGCGGCGCTATATGCGCCAGCACCTTGACTATGTGCGGCGACGGCTCATGTTCGAGCCCCGCGGGCACCGGGACATGTATGGGGCAGTCCTGGTGCCCAGCGAGCTGCCAGACGCGCATCTGGGCGTCCTCTTCCTGCACAACGAGGGCTACAGCTCCATGTGCGGCCACGCGGTGCTGGCGCTGGGCCGCTTCGCGCTGGACTTCGGCCTGGTGCCGGCGCCCGCGGCGGGCGCCCGCGAGGCCCGCGTCAACATCCACTGCCCCTGCGGGCTGGTGACCGCCTTCGTGGAGTGTGAGGGCAGCCGCAGCCGCGGCCCAGTGCGCTTCCATAGCGTCCCGGCCTTCGTGCTGGCCGCAGGTAACCGGCGGAGCCGCTGCCCGGGATGTTACTAACTGCATTGACCTGGTCACTGGGCTGGCACCCACGCGGCGCAACTAACCCACCCCGGGTGCCCTGGCAATTAATGGAAAAGTGATTCTAAATTACCGCGGACGTGCGCCTGCACGTCAGCCTTGCTTGGAGCATGCAATTAGATTATCCGCAGAATCTGTCCGCCTGTGGTCTCGTCTCAGGAGAGCCTTGAGTGAGGAATTCCTGTTGCCCTTACTCAGCGCCTTTTTCTGCACTTAACTAGGCACTCCTGGAGAATTCACAGTTGATAAAGCAAGGTATGCCAGGGTCAGGGAAAGAGCGAGAACGGCCGATTACCGGGATTCCAGCCTGCCTCGACTGCGCTTGGTAGACACGTCACTAACCCTAAGAAGTTACTAAGCACAGTCCTGTGTCCTTCACCTTCCCCACTTCTGTGAGGAAGAATTCAATGAGTAAATTAAGCAGTTTATAAGTCTTGAAGATACATATGTTGCTTTTATTCTTTAAGGACAGGTATAGATATTGCCGGCATACAAATACAGCCCCTGAAAGCGTCAAACCTTAGGCAAATGACTTAACTTTTCTGTACCTATTTTCCTTCGTTCATCTCATAGAGGGGTTTGAAGTTAGGATTAAATGAGAGTATGCAAGATACTTAAAGTACATACCTCGAGATGGAAAGAGCAGGATATATAGGATTGCAAGTTAGGGGTTCTAGGCATAAAGAACCTTAAAGGTTTTGCCGGGCTCCCTAGTACAGATCCTTGCATAGTATATCAGGGCTAGCAGGGCATCTCTATAACCATAACCCTTACAAGAGGGAGCTCCCTCATGGGGAGGACCTGGCAAGCTGGCTTCTGGTCTTATCTGAATATTCTTTCCAAGGCACTAAATTCTATCCGTGAAGATACTTGAGCAGTTGTGACTGGAAGTGAGCTGGGAGATAATCTGGTTAATCTGGGAAGAGGGTTGTATCACCTCTTTTTTTCAACATCTTTGAGCCATGCAAACCAGTCTCTTGGAAAGTTTGATCTTTATCCTCCCTGAGGAACTGGGCTGCAAATTAACCTGATTACGAACAAATAGTGCTTGAACAAACACTGTCACTCTCAGAGAACTCCAGGCAGCTGAAACACACAAGTTGGTTAGAAATGTCTCTGGAGAAGCTGATGTGACTTCCCCCTTTAAGAGACAATGGTGTCACATTTGGATTGGAAGGGCATTTGAGGACAATTTTAAAGACAAGGAACCTGAAACTCAGTGAGGAAGAGGTATCACACTCTACCCAATTGCCCACCCCAAATTCTAGAAAGGATGAACCAGGAGAATGATTGTATGCCCAGGGATCACTTCTCTGGAGCCAGCTTCCACACTCTTCCCTGGCCCCAGGACTGGTGGCCAGTGGCTCGTTCAGTTGTACAATCAAGAGAAGAGGTAGACCCATTGAACCACAGGCTTGCCACCTTCGCACCTTAGCTGTCCACATTCTGGCAGTCCCTCAGTGCCTCTGCTTCCTCCTTAAACCTGCTTTTCCTGTTGTGCCAGCATCAAGATAAAGATATTTGGGGTTCAAGTTTGCTGTTAAAATCCACAGGCCTGTTTAATGCAGTTGTAAGTTGGCTCTGGTTTGCTACATCATGTGTTTAAAGTGCTTCTGTGAACTGGTCTATAACTTAGCGCACACTGGGATCCTGTTATGACTCGGTGTGAAAACTCAGGAATACAAGGAATATTTTCTTTATAACTAGATTCCTGAAATGGGGACTCCACTCTGTTCTGTTGGTTGACTTGCCACATCCTTTCTTGAGTCTTCTGTGCTCTTTCTTGATATGTATGAACAAAAGTTTCTTAAAAGTGTCAAGACCTTGGAGAGGAGGGCCCTTCTGTCCTCAGCTGGCACATTAAAACCTTGCCTGCCCTACTCCATGCAGCCCCGGCCCTCTGCCTCTGCCCCTGCCCCTGGATTTCCATGGAAATACAGACTCAGAATTTCAGACAACTGACCTTCAGGTGAACTTTTGGGTATGTCAGGGACTTAAGATGCTCAAATATGCTAAATGCTACTGTGGAGGTTAGTGATTTTACAAAGGCTTTATTCTGAGTATTTGCCTGCAGGATGCTTTAATGAGATGAAACCATGCAGATAATTAAGTATATATAATTTAAATAGAAAAATCTTTAATTTTTTATTTTGACATTATAGCTGGAAAAAAAACAAATTATGAATAGGATCCAAAATCCTCACTATTGTAAACTCACCGTTTTCCTTCATAGTGTTCACAGGGATGTCCCAGGAGATGCCCTCTCTCAGCCCCCGTGGTGTTGCCTAGAAAAATATCCTCAGAGCAGGATGTGGATGACTGGGGAAAATGTGCCATTCAGTATCATAACTTATACAAATAGCAGTTAAAAACAGAAGCTGCACCCAACTATTATTTACCTAATGCTTACTCATTTTAAAAACTGATTTTTTTGCTTCATTCCTGTTTAAGAAAGAACACCTCCCCTCCCTTTGCTGGAAATAAAAACATTTAAAATGCTGTGAATTTTGTTGCTAAAATATTTACTAACAAACACATCTTATTTCTAAACACATCTCTTTTAGATATCACAGTGGATGTTCCTGGACACGGGCAGGTGGTTGTAGACATTGCATATGGTGGAGCATTTTATGCATTTGTTAGTGCTGAGAAGTTAGGCCTTGACGTTTGTTTGGCAAAGACGAGGGACCTTGTGGATGCAGCAAGTGCAGTGACAAAAGCAGCGAAAGCTCAGGTTGGTGCAATTACTTCCTTCATAGCAGGTGTTCTCCTCTGTGGCATGAACAAGATATCATGTCTATAAAGAAAATTAAATATCTAATACCTAACATTTAAATTATTAGCAGTGCTTAGAGTACTGGTTAAAAATCTTAGGTTTTAGAGCAGAACGACCTGTGAGTTCCAGGTAGTTTATAACCACTTGTAATGTTTACAACCTTAGGTAACCTCTTATCTGTAAAATGGAAATTATGATACCCCTTTTGTAGGGCTGTAAAAATGAAACAAGTCAATACATGTAAAAGACTTAGAATAGTATCTGGTCTATAATAAATATTCAATAGATTATAATTATTAATTTTGATTCCTCTATACTAATGTAGTTTGTGGTTATTTAAATATATATGATTCCACTAATTTAAAATGCATGTGCTTTGCTATATGTAGTCATTCTGTAAAACTTGAAAATAATGAATGTAAACTAAAATAGCTTACAAAATAGACTTCATTGACTCTTATAAGACTTTGTTATTCACAGAGAACATGAATTCCTAATTAGTGAATTTTTTCCTGTATTGTTCAAATAACTCTAGTTTCAGCTTAGGAAAGCTATTCTGATAAAATCAGTTCATTCTGCCTTGAAATTGGGACCCATAAAGAAAACACAGGTGTAGTATTTGAATGTTTAGTGTGTGAGAACTTAATTATTAGTAGTGTTAAGTATAACTTACAAAAGATAGTGTCCAATTATTATAAAGACTTTAACGTAATTTATAACTTAACAAAATGAAAACCTATATAGTATGTCACTGTTCTAAATTATTTTCCAGGACTGTCAATACCAGTATGTGGAGTTATGTTATCACAGTAAAATCGCAAGCTGTGAATTTACATCAGTTTTCTCCTCCATTAGACAGACAGATAATAGTTTGAGTTATTTAATTGGGCACAAAATAATTTCACCTGATTTTTAATGAATTCAACAGAAAAAAGTCATAGTTTTCTTAATAAAAAGAATAATTGTGAACTTTTCAACAAAGTGACAGTGGGTGGACTTTGAGGGAGGAGGGATGCTGAGAAAAGCATGAGGACACGTCGTATTATTGATGTACCAGGCAGCACAACTGCTCTGTGAACTGCTGACTGGGACTTAAGGAAAGGCCTTTGGGGACAGGGAACTACAGTTGATACAATATAAATCCATCTCCATCCGTTCATTCTTTTAACAGACATTTATTAAGAATGCATTGCATGTCAGTCATCATATCTAATGTCCAAGACTCAAAGAAAGAACAAAGCCCACCTTCAAGGACCTTGCTCTGTGGGAGGGAGAGGGCATAGCTGTGAACAGTGTTATGTCCATGTCCAAATGGTGGGTGTAGAGTGTGAGGGAGGAAACGCAAAGACCCCACCTGCCGGCCTCTTTCTTTTTTTATTTTTTAATTTCAGATTAATATGAGGGAACAAACAATTAGTTTACAATGTTTACATCTGTTAAATAAAGTCCCTATTGTAGTTGTGTCCTGCAAAAGTAAAAAATAAAATTTGCAGGCCTCTTTACCTCAGCTTAGATGGACTCTTTGATTTTAAGAACTTAAGTCTCTATTCAGTTGGTTTAATTGACAAGTGGGATGTACTAATTGTCCAGATACACAGGAAAGTAAAGTATAGTAATCTGTGTCACACTACCAGACATCACAGGGTTCCGGAAAGGTTAAACAACCCTGCCTCCCAGGAAGAACAGGAGGCACTGCACACAGGGGCTTGAACGTACTGCTGAGCGACTTAGCTCCTGGCCAGGCCTGCCTGTGGGTGTGAATCTGCTGCTTTTCTTGGAACCGCTGACTTCATCCTCGACAGTAAATCTTTGCATCCAACTCTCTTACCTGCTTAAAACGTGTGTTTGCTCTCGCCCTCTCACGGTCCTTGTCTCTATCACAGTATTAAAGTTCACCTTTGGGCGCTCACTGCCTGATTCTTCCACATTCTCCAGCTCCTGGGAATGAGAACAGGGTGGTCTTAGCTCATCCTGCTGGAGCAGCCACAGTCGTGCCTCAGAGTGCGTGTGCTTGAAGGGTGAGGTGTGTATAAAGTAATACTGTTCCTTCAGCAGAGTCTGTGCACAGGACAACATCCACAGAGTGATAAGACTCGTAACTTCCAATAAAACTATGCTCATTCATCGAAACAAAGACATAATTTCTAGCATTTAGTTCCTTGCCCTAAAAGGTATTTCAAAAATGATAAAGGTTGAAAAGTTACATTGAAGATGTACATTGCCTTATTTATGAAGATAAATTTGAACCAAAATATTCATTTTCCATGTGGCTGATAATTGTTCTTTGCAGTTTAAAATTAATCATCCTGACAGTGGAGACCTTGCCTTTCTATATGGAACCATAATAACAGATGGAAAAGATGCTTATAGTGAGGAACCAACCACTAACATCTGTGTGTTTGCAGATGACCAGGTATGAAAACTAATTTTTAGGCACAAAACCCAGAATAGAAGCCAAAGCACTGTGAACATTGTTATCTTCCTTTGTTCTGGAACAGGTTGACAGAAGCCCAACTGGCTCAGGAGTGACAGCCCGAATTGCCTTACAGTATCATAAAGGGCTTCTAGGACTGAACCAGACCAGAGCCTTTAAAAGCAGCACAACTGGCTCCATGTTCACAGGAAAAGCTGTGAGGGTGAGTGGCAGCCTTAGCGTCTTACCTGTAAATGTGCTCCTCATGGCACTGATAGGGCCTGAGAGAGGGCTTCAATTAAGTTTCTTCACTTAGCTCTCAGAAGAAAATTTTAAAGCAGGACTGTAAAAACTTTTTTTCAACTAGTACCTTGGTTCTCAAAGTTTGGTCTTGGGACCCAAGGAGGCCCCAAGGTCTTTTCCATGGGTCCACAAGGTCAAAACTGTGTTCAAAATGATACTAAGACATTATTTGTTTTTCATTCTCATTCTCTCCAGACTGTACAGTGGAGTCCTTCCAAGGCTGAATGCAGAGGCAGATGTCAGAACCTAGCTGTCTTCTGTTAAGCCCAACATGAAAGAGGCTTGCAAAATTTTTTTTCTTAGTTTTGGCAAATAGTTATTTTCACAAAAATGTGTTATTTATACTTTAATATGGATGGGTTTATTGTGTTTTAAATGAAATAATGAGCAAATATCTCTAATTCCCAACACAGCAAATACTGATATAACATACACAAACAAGAACTCTTCGAGGTTTTCAAATCTAAAATCTTTCAAAATCTTCTGAAACCAAAGCTTTGAGAACCACTAAATTAGGATTTGATTTGGGGGTGGTGGGGGGTTGGTTTTTTGTTTTATTTCTTAGTAGTGTTTCATGTTGTATGATAGGAAGTAGAAGCATGAAAAGTTGTGGAAAGTAGAATTTATGAATTGGAACCAAATTTTAAATGTGCTAAAAGCTAGTTGCTGAATCTACTCATTGTGTTATAGTAAATAAAACCTGCTGTAGCATGATTAATCTGCATTTAGTAAATGAATCTACTCAGAAGGAGTCCTTTAACATAGCAAACTATCTTAACATAGCTGGGATTTTTTTTGTTCTTTTGAGACAGAATCTCTGTTGCCCTGGGTAGAGTGCCCTGGAGTCATAGCTGACAGCAACCTCCAACTCTTGGGCTCAATCGATTCTCTTGCCTCAGTCTTCCCAGTAGCTGGGACTACAGGCGCCCACCATAATGCCCAGCTAATTTTTCTATTTTTAGTAGAGACAAGGTCTCACTCTTTCTCAGGCTGGTCTTGAATTACTGAGCTCAATCCACCTCTCTCAGCCTC
Organism: Otolemur garnettii; assembly: GCF_000181295.1. Lineage (NCBI taxonomy): Eukaryota > Metazoa > Chordata > Mammalia > Primates > Galagidae > Otolemur > Otolemur garnettii. The sequence goes on along the minus strand of NW_003852476.1, from coordinate 4,354,329 downwards.
ATGGAGTGCTGGGATTATAGGCATGAGCCACTGTGCCTGGCCAGTATTTTTAAGGTTCGATTGTTCTGAATATTGACCTTTCTTCAAGTTAGGGAAATCCTGTATTATATAGTGATCTCATAGTATACAAACTGTTATATGCAAAAATTTGTAGCACCTTTTCCTTAGAATCTGAGATTATGCATAAAAATAATAACCTGCATGTATTGGGCCCTTTGCTGTGAGTCAGTCTCCAAGCTAAGTACTTTATGCTTACCATCTCATGGACTCCTCACGAGAATCCTAAGAGGTTGGCACTGTGCTGTTAATAGGTGATAAAATGGGAAATCAGAGAAGTTAGATAATTTGCCAGAGGTTACTTAATGAGCATGGGGACTGGGCTGTGAATGTGGCCTCTCGGAGCAGACCCTGTGGTGCTAAGCACTGTTTTAGATCACTTCTGGCAAAGCAGAAGTTGTATGGGTATAATGTTATAGCAGGTTATGTTATACCCTAATTTAATATGTGACACTTTACCTTTAGCTTCACGCATTCTTGTTTAAGGAATTATGAAAGACACTGCAATGCTGTGGTTATAGCCGGGTGCGGTGGCGCATGCCTGTAGTCCTTGCTACTCAAGGGGCTGAGACAGAAGGATTGCTTGAATCCAGAAGTTCTGGGCTGTAGTGTGCTATGCCGATCGGGTGTCTGCAATAAGTTCAGCATCAATATGGTGACCTCCCACAAGTTGGGGGCACTAGGTTGCCTAAGGAGGGGTAAACCGGCCCAGGTCAGAAAGCTTCTGTGCTGATCAATAGTGGGATCGCGCCTGTGAATAGCCACTGCATTCAAGCCTGGGCAACATAGTGAGACCCCATCTCTTAAAAAGAAATAAAAGATTTGGAGTTATTTACTCTATGGTTATTTATCATGTTCCAGAGGGTGTGCACTTGCACCACACTCTCCCTCTCACCTGGGCCTTCCAGGCCATCTCATGGTACCTGTTCTGTCTCTTGTCCTGCCCTGGCTTCCTTTCCCCATCCTTCCATTTAGGTGTCCCCATCATTTCATTCTATCTTCCTCCTCATCCCATCCACGGTTTGACCTCACTGGGCAGTTTCATCCACTTCCTAGGCGTCCATTCTCAACCATCTGCTGCTGCTGACTACCAAACCTTCATCTCTACCACACCTACCCTGTGCTTCCTTTTTAATTTACTACTTTTGGGGGGAGGGAAACAGGGTCTTACTCTGTTGCCTAGGCTACAGTACAGTGGAATCTTTATAGTTCACTAAAGCCTCCAACTCCTGGGCTCAATCAATCCTCCGGACTCAGCTTCCCAACTAGCTGGGACAACAGGCACACACCACCACACAGGGCTAGTTTTCCTACTTTTTAATAGCGATGGTGGTCTTGCTCTTGCTCAGGCTGGTGTCAAATACCTGGCCTTAAGCTGTTCTCACACCTTGGCCTACCAAAGTGCTAGAGTTACAGGTGTGAACCACTGCACCTGGCCTGAATCTATCACTCTTAGTCCCAGCTGTTCATTGTACTCATCTCTAAATGATCGTCCCAGAGGTATCTCAAACTTACCTTGTTAAAAAATTCTTCCTTCCTAAAATGTGTTCCTCCTCCTCATCCCCCATCATGGTTAATGGCATCACTAGCATCACTTCCTAACTAGAAACTGGTCATATTTAACTTATTCCTACTCCTCAGATCCCACATACATTGGCCAACAGGCCTGTCCACTCTCCTCCAAAGTCTCTCTGTGTTGTGTTCTCCATCTTCACCAGACCTATTGCAGGGACTGTGGATTCAGTCACAGTCTATCTCTTAACAGACGTCTGCATTTCTAGTTTCTCTCCTCTCCAGTTTATCCCTCACTTAACAGCTTAATGTATCAAAACACATCGTCTGATCATGTCACCCTCCTTAAAAACCTTCCTTTTCCCATAGGATTGCCCTGGAATTTTCTTCAACATGGTAAAAACCAAGAGGACAACTTTTAGGCCAAATACAACATAAGCACAGTATTTTGATAGCATATTCTTTTCATGTTCTTTTTTCAGGAAGTAAAATGTGGTGATTTTCCAGCTGTCGTAGTGGAAGTGTCAGGACAAGCTCATTACACGGGCACAGCCAGCTTTACCGTAGAAGATGCTGACCCACTGAAGGACGGGTTTCTGCTCCAGTGACTTCTTACATGACTTTCAAGACTTCCTTTTTAAAGTCATGCTTATCTATAATTGACACTTCCTCTAAATTATGTGAAAATCAATATCTAAATTATACGTATAAGCTCATTTCCATTCTTTCTAAAATATACACTGTGGCTAAATATAAAGGCATTATATGCCATATTTCTAAATGTTATCTCTAGCATACAAAATGCCACAAATTCAGAATCTCTTCTAGTGATTAACATATCAGGCAAAATTAAAACCTTAGTTACTTTTCATATTCATGCTGTAGTAATTATCATGATACTTTGTTTGAAAGGCTCTTAATAATGTCTGGAATTGTAGCCCTCACAACAATGGACCTTGCAAGCTCTCGGTCTTATGAGCAGCATGTAAAGGAGCTGGATTATTACAAGGTTCTCAACATCAAGCATAGCTCACCAGGGCAGGATCCTGCAGCTGCTTCAACTAGGTGTCGTTACAGCCGCTGCAGAGATGGATGTTCCTTGTGCTGCGGGTCCAGCTCCTACACCCACGGCATGGAACTGCTGGCAAGTGGCAAGTCTCACTTGTGTTGCATGGTTAAAGCTTCTATAAAAGGTACTGCTTATGGCATTATTAAGACACAGACAGAAATTAATCCTGAAACCTTACAATGGGATAGTCTCATACTCTACCAGCTGTGTGCTAGAAATCTTGACTATTGGCATTCTTGCCAGTTAATACTTATCTATAAGCCTTGTGTGTGTGTAAGGGAGAGGATCTAGCTTTTTTGCCCTGGTTAGAATGCAGTGGTGCAGTTTTAGGTCACTATAGCCTCTAACTCCTGGCTCTAGTGATCCTCCTGCCTCAGCTTCCTGAGTAGCTAGGATGATAGTATGTGATGCCATGCCTGGCGGATTTCCTTATTTTTTATAGAGAGAGGGCATTGCTTTGTCACCCAGGCTGGTCTCAAACTTCTGGTCCTAAGCAATCTTCCTGCTTTAGCCTCCCAAAGTACTGAAAGTAGGGCCATGAGCCACTGAGGCTGGCCTTAAGAACCTTTTTCAAATATTTGACCATTAGCAGTCATCACAAATTGAAGTTTTAAAACATTCTTTCTTTTCAAATGTAATGTTCTCAGAGAATTCATAAGATTTTTGTGATATAGGTAATAGTGTTTTATTTCTGAGCATACAAAATTTGACTTTAACAGGTGTTGAGACATAGTAAGTCTGCACAGACCCAGTCATAGGCCTGTGATTTAATTACCTGACCAAAAGGAAAGCTACAGAGTTAATGCCTTTGATTTCCCTGTTACACAAAAACAATTAACATTTTCACTCATTCTCTATATGATTCTGTAATAAAGGAAGTTACTTCCAAAAAAAAGACACTAACTCATTATGACCAGTTTTCTGCATATTTTCTATAGTGTTTCTAAAAAAGAAAAAGAATTACTATTTTATCTCTAAATCTTACACATTAATTTGGAGGGGAAAAGGTACTCATTTCACAACGTGCCACATCCATACCTGCGCTCTAAAATGCACATTACTATTCCATGGCCGCAGGGACAGGGAGTGTTCTCACTCACTGACGTTGTTTCAGATTGTCAGCACTTGGTGGTAATAATAATGATGATGCTGATTTTTATTCAGTTTTATTAGTGTTTTATAATTCTCTACAGACAGCATACCCCTTATCAGCTGCACCCGGGCAGAGCACGCCTTCTGCCCCCGATGCCCACCGTGGTGAGCCACTGTTTTTATCCCATTTATACACATCAGGAAGATGCAGCCGGGATGTGGTCAATGACCCGTCTGAGGTGACGTGAGAGGTGCAGATCTGGGAGTTCTGATGATAAGCCTGGTATTTCCCTACTACACTTCCTCCACTTCTAAGGATGGCCAGATTTTGTCCTAAGATATAATACTTTCATAAAAATATATTTCTTAAACATTAAAAAATAGATATTACCCAGATCTTCCTAAGTTCTAATCCAACCCAGCACTGAGCCTGAGCAGTCGCGTTCATTCCTTCACCCTGGATCCCTCAAAACCACAAGGGAAGTGAACTTCTCCTGCCACCCACACAAGTCTAGCCAGTCCTACAGCCTCGCTGTGTCCCTCCCCACCTCACCAGTTAGCCTCTTCAGGTATCTCCAGCCGCCTTCCACTCACTGGTCCCTTCCCCTATTTAAATGTGCTCATTGCAAACAAAATGAAAAGAAAAAGAATCCCTTGTCCTTCCTTCCCTCTTCAGCCAGCTGTCACCCCTAAATCTTTCCCTTGGTCTTTAAATTTCCAGATTCCTTACTCTCTGCTCATTGGGTACGTTCTGCCATCTTCCATTTGCTATTCCATTTGCTGTGTGTTTCTACCTCCTGAATCGTTAGAATCTGTGCTTGACCTATTTGCCAGGTCTGATGGTTTATGTAGACCATGGTGGCCACTGCAGCTTACTCCTTGCAGGCAAGTGTGGTCCACTTTGGAGCAGGGACCTCCATATCTTTGGCTGAGCTCACCCACTCAGTGAGGCTTTCGAGTTTAGTATCCAGTCCCCATCAGTGCCACCAGGTGCTTGATGGTAAGGGCCCTCTTCCCCCTAAACATGAAGCTCCTTGCTTCAAGACCTCCAGATGTGATGAGTTAGAGCACCCCTCTCTCCAACCCTCAAAACTCAGTTTTCATACTATCCCTCCTTAGCACAGTGTTCCTCATACGCCTTGTCTGTGTGAATCACCTGGGGATCTTAAAAAGAAGATTCTGATTCATCAGGCACAGAGTGGAGCGTTTCTGACAAGCTCCCAGGTGATGCTCACACTGCTGGCTGGCACACTGCACTTTCAGTAGCAAACTGTTTCCATTTTAATTACATGTTTGGACCCAGGTTTTTTAGGAGATTCTCCCCATCTGAAAATTTCTCTTTTAAGCTCTGAAATACATTGAAAATCCTCTGAGCCACCCACCTAGAGATAAAGGATGGTGCTGACCACAGTAGCAACAGCTACTTTCCTCAGCAGAGGCTGGGAAAATCACCTTCCCAGGCCAGTGTGCCTCATTAATGGCACCACTTAGCTGCCTAAGTTTTGCTCCCTTTATCTGCTTCTTAATTTTTACTGCTCCCTAGGATTCCATTCGTGTTCTTTTCTTTCTTCCTAGGCATGTGGGGTTGGCCCTTGGTTCCTGTCCATGCCCTCTGACATCTGTTGATGCTCCTGTGGTGGATCTTGTGGATTTGACTGGCCATCACGCCTTCCCCCTTCTTTCATCACCTACACTCTCCTTGTCCTTTGGAAAACTATCCACCCCCTGAATTAGCAAGTAGTCTTGCTGGGACTGCCAGGAAATCCCTAAACCTATCAGACCTTCTCCCCCAGACTGTAGATCTTGAGAAGTGACATACAAGGTTGAACAAATAAGTTCGTGAACTCATCCTAGAAAAAGTGCTCCCTACCTCATTGCTGAATATGACTACGGTCCCCTTTGAAGTGCTTCCCTTGGGAAGCTCTGCACTGACACCAGCACACAGTCCACACTCGAGAGCACTTTCACTAAAATGAGTTCATGAACTTAGTGGTCAGACTTCATATGATGACAGCTTTGATGCCATTCCAGAAAAAGGTTCCAAAACTGCTTTGAAGGGTGGACTAGGCGCTGGTGTTGGTGAACAGCTTCCCAAGGGGAAGGTGACCATAGTGATATCCCACTTTGAAGGTGACCACAGTGACATTCAGCAATGCAGCATGCAACACTTTTTCCAGGATGAGATTTCCAACTTAATTGTCCAGCCTCCTAAGAGCTGAAAAATGGTCAAAGCTGATTTATTCTGATGGCGCCGTCAAGAGATCTGTTTCTGTTCTTTCTCCCTGAAAGACTGCCCCGACTTTGCTTCTCGGGGATGGCTGTTCTACTGTCCTTTTATAATCTGAACTTCCCTCATCCCTCCAGTAAACCCCTATTTTGCTTATGTAAGAAGCATCCTCAGAGTTGTTGTGCCCCAAGGGCCCTAATGTGTGCCCTGCTCCTCAAGTAAAGGCCCATCTCAGACTCGTTTCTCACCTAGGTTTTTCAATGCCTTTTCTTAACTGGTCTCCCAGATTTCAGATTCTTCTCTTATAGTCACTCAAAAAATATTTTTTGTATGTCAGCAGTTTATATATCTGTCAGTTTGCTAGAGTGCTAAGTGCCAGGGATCTAATGAAAAGCCAAACAGAGGTTTGGGTCCTCATGTAATCTATAGTGGGAGACATGTAATTATAGACCATGGCGGCTATAAGCTACAAGTGGAAAATAAAAAGTCCTGAGCAACTGACAGGAACGTTAGCCAATGCCTGGGGGAAGGGGGCTTCAGCCAGGGAAGAGTGTCTGTCCCCCCGCCACCCCTCTGCCTGTCCAGGGACTCACCTTAATGCTGCCAGCTTCAGTGCTAAACTTCAGATTTGGCACAGGCATCATGTGTCCTTCTCCCTTCTTTTTTATGGAGAGTCCTGTGTCATCTCTTGTGAGATGTCTTCATCAGCTACCCTAGGAAGAGTGTCACCTCCATGGAATTTCATTCACATATTTTTTAAAACAACATTTATCACAGTGTAACACATTTGTTTATACCTAAGACAGTAAGCTTCTGTGGACTGGGATCCTCATCTTGTTTGTTGCTTCCTAAAACTAAGCACTATCTTAGAAGACTGTTTGCTAAATAATTTAATCTGTGATAATGACATTTTTGTCTTGATTGACAAAATTACAAAATCTCAGTCTCAGTTAGGGTTGGGTGTCTCCAAAGAGATAGTTAGCAGAGTCTAGAAATATTGTTAGTTGTCAACCTTGGGAGAGGTGCTACTGACATCTTGTGGGTAGAGGCAGGGATGCTGCAGTAGGGTTGTTCCTGTAGCAGAGTATCTCCGCCCCAAATATCAGGAATGCTGAGGCTGAGAACCTGTTCTTGGCTTGCTACCCTAAATGATCTTCTATTTATGCTGTAAATTGCCAGTAGGATATTTTTGCCTCAGTGAATAAGCGCTGAAAGTACTAATATCATTGATTATAAAATCTACAAGTATACTAGTCAATTCTTTAGAATGGTATTTCTCAAATTTGACTTTACATCCAGAATCACCTGGAGACCTTGTTAAAACACAAGTGGCTCAGCAAACCTGGGGCAGGGCCTGAGAACTTGCATCTTTCTCCAGGGATGTTAATGCCGCTGGTCCACGACCACACTGTCACTGCTTAGAAAAGACCCCAGAGTTAGCCTGAAGGTTTATCCACATTCCCTCCATGGTTCCCTTGGCAACGCCTGGACCCCAGCAGAGGCCATGCCCAGACACTTGAGGTGTAGCTTTCCTGGGCAGCCACATCTTTAGTGTTCCTCAGTCTCCTGGCCTAGAGCTGCATCCGTGATGGCACCGGGCTGGCAGCACTCCAGACCTCTCTCTTCTTGAAAGCAGATGAAGGCTGCCAGCAGGGCCAGTCATGGTCCTGAGGTCTAGGGTCATGAGAACAAAGTGACATCTCTCACCTCCCAGATCCATATCCTAGCTCCTCAGAGCACTTGTATCAGAAAGGGCTTTTAAATTCATGAGCCTGTGCTCAGTAATTCTGGGAGTTAGCTAACGAATCTGCATTTTTAACAACCTCCCTGCGTCACTAGTCCTCAAAGCTGGTCCTCAGACGGGCATCCTCATCACCGCCCACGCACTCATTAGAAATACAAATTAGTGGCACTGCCCTAGACACACGTCCTCTGAAATTCTGGGGTTGAGGCCCAATCACGTGTCTTCTAGGTGATTTAGTTGCATGCTCAGGTCTGAGAACGAACTGGCTTAAATCATTACGCCCCTCAAGTTTAAGATCTCAGGACACCGGTTATTCACTTTAGGTTTTAGATTCCTTTCCTACCTGGCTATGTCAAAACACCTACAGGAAGCGAAGTGTCCCCAACAAAAGGGACTGTCGCACAGTCACACGCAGCGAGAATGAATTCACTGTTGAACCGTGGTTGTTGGCCCGCCCAGCTCTATCCGCCCGGGCGGCTGTCCCTAAGGGGGTCGGCCGGGCTCGCTCCGACGGCCACCCCAGCCAGGCGACCTCGGGCAGAGGCTGGGCGGGCGGGCTTTCCGGGAG
>NW_003852476.1:4343051-4345450 GCF_000181295.1 Otolemur garnettii | reverse complement strand
AGGCGCTGGTCCTGCTCCTCATCTTCCTGCTGTCTAGCCTGGGCAACTGCGCCGTGATGGGGGTGATCGCGAAGCACCGGCAGCTACGGACCGTCACCAACGCCTTCATCCTGTCGCTGTCCCTGTCGGATCTGCTCACGGCGCTGCTCTGCCTCCCCGCCGCCTTCCTGGACCTCTTCACGCCGCCCGAGGGCTCGGCACCCGCCGCCGTAGCGGGGCCCTGGCGAGGCTTCTGCGCCGCCAGCCGCTTCTTCAGCTCGTGCGGCGGCATCGTGTCCTCGCTGAGCGTGGCCCTCATCTCGCTGGACCGCTACTGCGCCATCGTTCGGCCTCCGCGAGAGAAGCTCGGCCGCCGCCGCGCGCTGCAGTTGCTGGCGGGCGCCTGGCTGGCGGCGCTGGGCTTCTCCCTGCCCTGGGAGCTGCTGTGGGCGCCCCGGGAACCCCCGGCGGCGCAGAGCTTCCACGGCTGCCTCTACCGCACCTCCCCCGACCCCGCGCAGCTGGGCGCGGCCTACAGCGTGGGGCTGGTGGTGGCCTGCTACCTGCTGCCCTTCCTGCTCATGTGCTTCTGCCACTATCACATCTGCAAGACCGTGCGCCTGTCCGACGTGCGCGTGCGGCCGGTGACCACCTATGCGCGCGTGCTGCGCTTCTTCAGCGAGGTGCGGACGGCCACCACCGTGCTCATCATGATCGTCTTCGTGGTCTGCTGCTGGGGCCCCTACTGCTGCCTGGTGCTGCTGGCCGCCACCCGCCAGGCCCAGGCCGCGCAGGGCCCCTCGCTCCTCAATGTGGTGGCTGTCTGGCTGACCTGGGCCAATGGGGCCATCAACCCTGTCATCTATGCCATCCGAAACCCCAACATTTCGATGCTTCTGGGGCGCAACCGCGAAGAGGGCTACCGGACTAGGAACGTGGACGCCGTCCTGCCCAGCCAGGGCCCAGGACTGCCAGGCAGAAGCCGCAGTCGCCTCCGGAACCGCTGTGCCAAGCGTCTAGGGGCCTGCAGCAGGAAGTCTTCTTCCATCGTGGCCGGCGGGGCAAGAGGGGACGTCGCCATGTGGGCCCGCAAAAATCCAGTTGTACTTTTCTTTCGGGAGGGGCCACCAGAGCCCCTGACACCAACAGCCAAACAGACTAAATTCGAAGCTGGGGATACCTGCTTCTGAGGCCCGATAGCCTCGGGAGGCGAGTTTCCACTCGCTTCGTTTAATGATAACGGGATTCCTGGGAGAATCGTGGGATTTCATATAGCCAAACATTTAAAAACTAAAGAGATGGACGGAGGGAGGGTCACCACTTCCCCCAAACATAAAAAGACAATGTCCAATTCTTCAAAAGTGCCCAAAGGAATGTAAAATGCAAAAATTAAAACAATCTTAAACCACACAACCAAGCATTGTGAACTGTAAGTGCCAAAAATGACAAAAATAATATTCGCAGTTACTGACTAGCTCATGTTGCAGGATCACACTGTGAAACAAACACAACATTGAATGCAGCCAGGATTTGTCCAGATACATAGAGTTTCAGGAATGATTGGAGACCCTTAGAACTGCTTGAAAGCCCTTCTAAATCACCAGCACTCAACAGAACTTCAGATTCTAGAACTTGCACCTTTGACATGGTTTGGGTGCTGAGGTTGGGAGTGGAAAATTCTCATCTTTACACACATTGGTGCACCTCCCCACCCCACCCCCACCACCTTTGTGGGAAATTGTCCCATTTAAAACGTTTTAGGATTTTGTAAAGGTGGTTCATTACTAGATAAAAAGAAAAACACATGAAGGGCCGATAGAAGTATGAACATAAAAGAAATGTTTCTGTTTTTAAAAGTATTAAAAAAATTATGCATAAAACTTAATGTTCCTTGCATTTCTGTCATACCCCAAAATGATCTGCCTTGGAAAACTTTGGAAAGTGAGCTTTACCCTTACTCTTCTGATAATTTTTGTAGTGTGCTCTCAGAATGCTTTCCTATTTTTAAAAATACTTTTATGGTAGAAAATCTTTGTCTTCTGAGGTAAATTTGGCTTTTAGATACAGCCAAAATGTAATTTGAAGTCAAGTTTATTGAATAAGGTGAGTGATGCCACTTTTTAAATCGTTTTAAAAATTAACAGCTCTATAAAATAAGAAAATTGGTTTTGCTGTTATGGCTTTCAACTTACTGAAGATGATTCCAAAGAGGCGTTCTAAAAACATTTTGAGAAGTGGCCATATTCTTGGAATAAACATGGAGATTTCTAAGAGGATCACTTGCTTACATTTGGAAGTTTTTATTACAGCCTTTTGTTGCTTTATAGACAGGACTTGTTTAAAATACTATAGTCTTTATTAGGAAGGAAGAATTAGGTGTGGGACTATTACCTGTAGTAGGGCATTAAAACATAGGCACG
>NW_003852476.1:4337467-4342350 GCF_000181295.1 Otolemur garnettii | reverse complement strand
TCAAATGTAGAAATACATGATTTGTGTCAAAGATAAATATGTTTTATTTTTTCTGCTTCTTGGGTATCATCAAAATCAAAAGTTTATAAATTGTATATTTTTACTTTATTTGAAGTAGTACAAAGTAGATAAGATAACCTCTCTTCTCTAGCACTTATTACCATAAAACATATGCAGCTGATGCAGCTGGACTAACATGAACAGATATCTGCAAAAAAATGAAAGGCAAAAGTCTATTTTTTGGTACTGTGAAAAAATGGAAATATTTTTTGGGATTTAGAGAGAAATGATAAAGTCTTTCAATTATGAAAATTATCATAGAATAGGAATCAGGCAATTGTGAACAAAGGGCAGAAAGAGAGTTAGTGATGTGAAGGGGAAGAGGAGCATAAGGTGTTGCCTGAGAAGAAGAATTGGAGGAAGGCATTGAAATTAAACATGGCATGGATAAACCTGCCTGGGGAGTGAAGGGAAAATCCAGGGTATCCTAAGTGACAAGAAAGGGACATCCTGTTAGTGGTGCTGATGGTCACGGTTGGCAAGAACTGGAGAAAGAGAAAGTTGCTAATAAGCTACTGAACAGTTCACAATGCTGTAAAGTGTTTTTAAAACCCTATGCTACTATTCAGTGGTAGAACTAGAGCTTGAACTGCAGTCTGGTCTCTGAGCCCCGTGTTCCCTTCTTTACCTCTGTCCCCCTCACAACAGTCCCTGGGTAGGGAAACTAAAGAGGAGGAGTTGCCACATTATCATTAGCAACAGTAACGACCATGTTTGTTTCCTACTTTAGGTAAAGACAACTTCTTAGATGCAGAGGCTAATAAAAGGTAGGAATACCAACACCTGGCTGCGGAGGGCATACAGCCAAATTTAGGACCTGGTGCTTTATAAGAATCAGCCATAGCCAGGACTCGAGTTTACCTGTGAAGGAGAAAAACTGTGACATTTTCAGAAGAGATTATGGAAGAAAGGAGATAAGTTTGGGACAAAATGATATGCAGATACAGATCAGCATTCTGTCTGGTTCATGGCTCAGTATAAATACCTCAAATAAGATGGAAAAAATTATTCACAAATAAAGCTAAGACTTAAAGCTTTCTTCATGCTTACTGCGAGTGTGCTGTGATAGTGCCTTTGTGGGGGAATAGGGAAAGAAAAGTTGAGAAATATGGGGGGGTTTACATGCTGTAAAAGGCTAGAATATAATCTTTGGCATCTCATTCTGTTTCCAGTTTGAGGGTTTCATTGGTTTGCAGTATTGACAGCAATGAGTAATAGTCAGTGCGGCACGTGCATTAGCTCATTTAACCCTCAGAGCAACTCTGTGAAGGGGCTGCTATCATGATCACTCCCTGCCTTTTACAGATGAGAAAACTGAGGCACACAGCGGTAATGTGATTTGCCTAAGGTCAGACAGTGCTAAACATTGAGATTTGTACCTGGCACGCTACTGCCGAAAGTCCTCTCAACCACTGTACTGCACTGCTCTCTCATTTGTAAAAGACTGTGAAAACCCTGGAAAAAAGAAGGGGAAATAAAAACAACTATCAAAGGGATGGTGAGATAGATACTATGAAATTCAAAAACAAAGACTTTTTAAAATTTGGAGAACAGCTATGTAAGATGCATGTTTTTTTAAATATATGAAGAGGTTCTGAGCAGCTGTTTTCTGGAATAATCCCAATCTTGGATGACCCCAATCATTCATCTTCTCTAGTCCTATTCCAGGGCAGCTGAGCACAGTTGGAGAACATTTACAGAATCAGATTGATCGGTATCCTCTGCACCTAAAATCTACAGCCTCACCGGCCCTATAACCCTGCATGGCAGTCTGAACCTTTTCATTCATCAACTCACCTGCCCACTTTTTATGACCCTTCAAACTATATCCCTTCAAACTTTTGTGCAACCCTATACTCTGGAAGATGATAACTTTTGCTCCTAGAAAATAGGAGCCTTCAGCTACATATCCCTTCATATTCTGTCCCCCAAACCTAACAAACAAAAGTGGATGTGCACCACTTCTCAGCTCTGCTTTCCAGTTCCAACAAACTGGTCTCCTGTCCAGTCTCAGGAATCTCACACCATCAACTGTTTGCTTTCCCTGGCATCCTTAGTCTTCCCAGGGAACCAAATCTCTCCCATGAGGACTTAATCATGCTATTAGGAAAAAAAAAAAAACTCTCCCCCTCCTCCCCTCTTTGGCTCCATCCCTTCAGCCACACTCATTAAAAGAATTGCCTATACTTCTACACCTGACCTAAATCCTAGCCCATAGTTTTAGTGGTATAGGAAAGAAAGTCATTATCTTTCTGCAACTCAGTTTTCCCCCAATCTCCTATTCTGCCACATGGCAAAGCTTAAGATGGGTTTATTTAATGCCCCGGCGATGGTGACCATAAGCCCTTGGGCATCACCCAACCACACAGCACCTACCAAGACATCTGTCCATCTCTGGACTCACGTCCACCACTGGCCAAGTAATTACCCCCACATCAGTCCAAGAGGACCAGCTCTAATGGCCATTTTGGATCATTACTCCACCTCAGCACACAGAGGGCTGAAGTCACACCCATAAGGCTGTCTCAGCCCACTTTTTAATAATTATTTTAAAATATTTTTGATTTTTGATATTGTTAGGCCAATAAGTCTAAGTGATATGTAAAACAACATTAGGAGTTCCACTTCTAGAATGGCAATGAGGACCTCTGTGGACCTGATCCTCAGTGAAACAAGTATAGTTGGTGAAAATTATTTTTTAAAACAACCACTCCCTTTTTCTCTGCTCCCAGCTCAGCATGACAGAGACCCTGTTCCAGATGGGTATAGTCAAGAGCCCAGGGCTCCATCCCCCCAGCTCCCAGAACTATGGTATTTTCCTCACATGGGCAAATCATATGAACTAACTCTCCAGGTGTTTGTTGCAGAGGCTAAATTCCAGGTGAGTGGAGCCAAGAAGTGTGTGTGTGGGGGGGGGGGGGGGGGTCCCTCTGTAGAGCTTTACTTCAGGTGAGGCAGACTGAGAATGCTGGGGCTCGAGCTGTTTTCAACCCAGCTCACTGGTAGGACAGGTTCCACACTAGGAGAGGCAAACCGAGATGACCGGAGACCGTCCACCCTTGCCCAGCGCCCTACTCCTAAAGCAGTCACTCCAAAGGAAGCAGACCACTGTTCCTGCTCCCAGTTTCAGAGCCATGCCTCAGAGAGTTTGCCCAATGGTAGGCAGGTCTTTAAACAGAGAGCTCTGAAGCTTTCCCCAAAAGAATTGTTATTTGAAACAAAGTTTAGGGAAGTTGGAGTCTAGGGCATTCTCAGAAACAATGGCATTTTAGTAAACGGTGGGGGCCGGCAGTAGCTTTATGAGAAATACAAGCTAAACCTGAGGGCAGCTAAGAAAACAGATATTTTACCAGATAGAATCAGGAAAAGAGGCAGCTAAGAAGAGCCCTCCTGAGGTCAGAATAAGCGAATGCTAACCGCAAAAACTACCCTTGCATTTGGATTAGATTGTGGAGATTAGGGATCATGGGGAAATTATTTAAAAATAATTTTCACCGATTATACTTGTTTCACTGGGAATCATCCTTTTCCTCCAGAAATTTTGTTGAAAGGTCAACTTACAGTTAAAGTAGATTAATAAGATAAATGTTTATTTTTAAATATCATGCATATGAGCGGAATTATAAAAATGATTACCTAATGTCTCAATGATGGTCAGATGCTTTTATAGATGCCACTTTGAATGCAGGGAGAAGTGGCTGCTAGGAAGGATGAATAGATGAGGGGAAAAGACTAACTTGTAAATTAACCTGAGAAATGGGTACTGTGTGATTTTGACCAACTCTGCTGCATTCGGGGGAAGAAAGGAATCAAAGGTGCCCCCATTTGATCCTTCCTTGAGGTCAGTCTGATTTTATGTACATAGAGGGAAATCCCCTGCCAATGGATTCTAATTGCAAATGGCCTTTAATTCAAAACATTCTTAATGCCAAGTAGTCATATTTTGGAGTGAAATTTCCTTAGCTCCTTCAAGGGCAATTTATGTCCCAGAGCATTTTCAAAAACAATAGAGAAATAAGCCAACAATTAGTGTCACCTAACCACTAGATGTAATCAAGGAAAGAAACAGTCAAAGAGAGACCTACTAAAACAACTGTCATCTGAGGGGGTCTACGGGCATATCCAAGGTGGTGCCTTCTGTGGAAAAACACCAGGGCCTTTGTGCTGCAGAGCAAAAAGACTACCCCAACGTAGTCCAACCAGTGACAGCCTCTGCCAGCAGCCATGTACGTGAGCCACTGCAGAAGCAGCTCCCACTGCCATCTTCCCTGCAGCCTCTGGAGAGACCTGGGTCAGCACTGCCCAGCAAGCCTCTGACTCAGAGAAGCTGTGAGATAATGACTGTTTGTTTTAAACTGCTAAATTTGAGACGAATTTGTTGCACAGCAGCAAACAGTAATACACATAGTAAGAATAACCGTGAGTTTATGAAACATTTATTTCATCATTTATTTCAGTTATATGTGAGTATGTGCTAGGTCTCAGAATAAAATGAATTGCTTCTTGTGGGTTGCAGTTTGAAAAAAAAAAGAAGAAGAAAGAAAGAATGAAAGAAATGGAAAATTCTGGGCTAAAAAAAAACCATGCAACGATTTTCTACACTGAGGTATGCTGCCTTCTTGAGCCCTTCAGGGGAATCAAGACACAGGTGCTCTCTGGTTACAGAAGCCACACAGGTGTTAGTTGATCAGGCAGCCTTCTCTGCCCCATCATTCTACCTCAGGCCAATCTCCAAAGGTGAGCAGGGGCACAAGAACACTTCTGAGGGATCTATCCACATCTAAAATTTGACTTTATAAGCCTTTTTTTTTTTTTTTTTTTTT
>NW_003852476.1:4334332-4337447 GCF_000181295.1 Otolemur garnettii | reverse complement strand
TTTTTTTTTTTTTTTTTGGCAGACTCTCTCTCATTCACCCTGGTGGAGTGTCCTGGTGTCACAACTCACAGCAACCTCAAACTCTTGGGCTCAAGAGATCCTCTTGCCTTGTCCACCTAAGTAGCTGGGACTACAGATGCCTGCCATGGTGCCTGGCTAGTTTTTGTACTTTTAGTAGAGACAGGGTCTCACTCTTGCTCAGACTGGTCTCAAACTCCTGCGCTTCTACCCATTTCAGCCTCCCAAAGTGCTAGGATCACAGGCGGGAGCCACCTTGCCTGGCTTCCTAGGCTTTTCTAATCCAACGTGAAAACACCTCTCCTGGTCTCCAGCATGGTTACCATGGTGGGTTCTCTCAGATTGATTATCTTCGTTCCAGGCAGGACCTTTGATCAACCAAAGACCTCTCTGTTTTTAAAACAGTCCCCTTTACTTCAGAGAATCATAACGGTCAGGAAAAGCCTGGGTGAACAATTCAGGGGAAAAACTCTGAAATAATATTTGAAAATTCTGTTCCACTGTACTTCCTGTCCGTATTTCAACTCACATGCTGTCTTGTTCCACCTCCATCTGCCTTCTACATTCACTGTTCCACAAAGTGGGTCAAAGAGAGGTCACCAGTGACCTGCAGTGGCACTTCTTAGCCCCCTTACTTGGCCTCTGCAGGCATAAAACATAGCTGCCCTACTTCCTTCTCAGAATCACCCTTCTCCTGGTGGTCATGTCCTTACTCTCTCCTGCTTTTCCTCTAACCCTCTGGCAACCCCTTCTTGGCCTCTTTTGCTACTCTCTCTGCCCCTATTTCACACAATTTTTAAAAATTACTTTAGTTTAAAGTAGGTAGTGATGCATATGGTACAAAATCGAAAAAGTACAAAAGGTGCACAGTAAAAATAAGTGCTCCTCCTGCCTCCCTGCCCTCAACATCCAAACGTGCCAATCGTCAAGTCCTCTTTTTTCTCATCAGGTCCTCCCCAGTCCCATGTCATTACCTAAATCAGACTCTTATCCTCAATTTCAATGGATGAGATGGCCTCGTTCTGGGTTGTCCATAAGAGACCCCTTCCAATATCCATCACCAAAGTTTTGGAACCCCCAGCTGGTCTTCCACAGGTACTCAGGGACACGTCTCTTCCTGTGGTCTGTGTTACTCTGCCAGGCACCACTGATAATCAGAGAACTCTGCCAAGAGGAGTACTGAGGGAGGAAGCAGAGATTGTGCTCACCCAACATCTTCCAATATGGCATCTTGTCAACATTTTTAATAGACTTGATGGTTTAAAGTAGTTTTAGATTCGTAGAAAAATTTGAGTGTAAAGTGTCCTAATGCTCCCACAAGTGGTGACTCATACACAGCCGCCCCCACCAACAACATCCCTCGCTAGAGGGGTACACTTGTTACAATCGGTGTTACATGGATTCATCATTACCACTCAAGGTCCACAGTTTACATTAGGGTTCACCCTGGTTTTGTAGGTTCTATGGGTTTGGACAGTGTCTAAACATGGATCTATAATTATAGCACCACACAGCAGAGTTCCATTGCCCTAAAAACCCTGTGTCCTGTGTTCCTTCCATTCTTTAATCCCTCTCCTCCCTCGCTCCTTGCCTGACCCCATAAAACCACTGATTTTTTTATCATTTATTTTTTAATTTTTTTTCTATATCCATGGTCTTGCCTTTTCCAGAACGTCACGTAGTTGAAACTACACACTCTGCAGCCTTTTCGGACTGGCATCTTTCTCTTAGTATATGCATCTTAGGTTCCTCCATCTCTTTTCCTGGCTTAATAGCTTATCTCCTTTTCGTCCTGAGTAGTAATAGTCCACTGTCTGGATGTATCACAGCTTATTTATTCACTTACTTACTGGGCAGCATCTTGGCTGTTTTCAATATTTGGCAATTATGAATAAAACTTCTGTCTCTGTGTACTTTTTTTTGTTTTTGGTAAATACCAAGGAGCATGATTTTTGGATTGTGTGGTAAGACTCTGTTTAGATGTGTAAGAAAATGCCAAACTGTCTTCCAAAGCGGCCATACCGTTTTGCATTCCCACCAGCAATGAATGAGAGTTTCCATTGCCCCACACCCTTGCCAGCATTTGGTGCTGTCTGTGTTTGGGATTTTGGCCATTCCAATAGGTGTGTCATTATATCTCATTATTGTTTCAGTTCGTGACTCCCTCAAAACATACAATACTGGGCATCCTTTCATATGCTTCATTTGTATCATCTGTGTGATAGGTCCATTCAGCCCTTTTGCCCATTTTTAAATAGCGTTGTTGGGCTTTGGCAATTCTCTTGCCTCAGCCTCCCATATAGTTGGGACTACAGGCACCCGCCACAACGCCCAGCTATTTATTGTTGTTGTTGTTGTTGCAGTTTGGCCGGGGCCGGGTTTGAACCTGCCACCCCCTGTAAATGGGGCTGGCGCACTACTCACTGAGCCACAGGTGCTGCCCCTGGATATTTTCTTTAAAGGATATTTTATTTAAGTTGTCAGCGAGTCCTCTGAATCCTTTCAGGCTTGGTGCTAGTCTTTGTTAGATGAATTCACTAGCTTAGATGTTAAGCTAGTGAACTTTGGTTTTGTCCTTAGTCCTCACATCCTCCCCTCTGGCTCTTATTTCAGGGTGTGGCTTTTACTTTAGAGGTATAGTCTTTATGTTGTCTTAAATGAATGTACAAGTTGCCCACTGAAATCTCTCCCCTCTGGCTGCACTCCAACATCATCTGGTCTCCCTGCACACCTCTTGGTCCTACAGTAGCACTCTCGCCCAGGTCTCATGGGGATGACATGCTTTCTGTGCATTCATAGCCCACTCTGTACCAAAGAGTTATGGAAGCTGCAGGCAGATTTCTGCCTTTTACCATTGTATCACTCCCTTCTCTCTGGAATGCTGGTCTACAAATTCTAGTCACTTCACCTGCTTTGAACTCTGATCTTGAAATAACCTTGGTGACCTGAAAAAATAAACTCAGACCCACTTAGATGGTGATTTAATTGGTGATTAATTAATTAATTAATTGGTGATTTATTCGCACCTGTGCAGGGGGGTGCTGTTCTGAGACAAGCAGCCCCAAAGTGCAGGGTTTTTCATCTTTTATACTATTTT
>NW_003852476.1:4323878-4334301 GCF_000181295.1 Otolemur garnettii | reverse complement strand
GGCACAAGGAATGTTGCCATTGGCAGGGTTATAGCTTGGTTGTCAATGGATATATCTTAAATCACAATGGTTATATTTATGTGGGGAAACGGGCTGGGAGTGCTTGCAGCATTCCCCCCGGTCTTCTTGGGGAATTAAACTCTTAATTCTTCTGAATTAAAGATGATGGAGTTAATTTTGAAGGGCTTGGTGGTTAGAGCTGTGGTGTTTATGACTGTGGAGTAAGGGGTTATGTGAACTAAGTTTCTTGGAGTTATTAAGTAACTAGGAGACTTGGTAGAAGGGTGGGAGGAGCTTTTAAGCTGGGTAACCTGTTTTATAGCTTCAGTTTTTACAGTAATAATTTCCCACTTCCCTATAGGACTGTTTGTCTGAAGAAAAGTTTGTAGGGGTAGTGGATTTATGGCTTCTTCTTTCTGACTTCGATGGCCAAGCCCAGTCTCCAGGTTGGAGGTTGGACACATCGCTGCTATAGCAGAAGGCGGTTAATTACTCAAGTGTCTATTTAATGCAGTCTCTCTAAGTTTTTTTTTTTTTTTTTTAGGAGTCCCTGTTAAATTGCAGAGGATTGATGAAGGTTTCTTTGAACAATACTGGTGGCAAAGTTTATATTTAATTCAACTTTGCTTCCTGGCAGAGTTTACCGATTCCAGCTCTTATGGCCTTGTTTATGCACATTACTCTGTAATATTTAATACTGCACAAATTTTTAACAGGTGACCTTTGTTGAGTTTTAAGGCTTCAGAGTAAATATAACTACTGTATATAATTTTTTACTTTTTGGCCAGTCTCTTAGTCCCATTTAACAGATTAATTTAGTAAAACAGTTATGTCTCATTTTATGCTATAACAGTACAGACAAGGCTGGGATCTAATACAGGTGGGCTATAGCCTTTTTCTTTAAATCATTTTTTTCTCCAATTTATAGATAAATTATAGCCAAACTAACTCAGTTGCCAGAATAAACTGTACTTTCAGTATACTGATTATTTGCATAAAGTGCAGTAAGAATAATTAATTATTAGCCATCTAGGCTCCTTTTTAAAATTGGCTTTGCTGGAATTCTTTGTATGGGATTTCAGTTGGACTCGAAGCTTTTCACTAGTCCAGGTTTATCTGTGCCATTAGATATCTATATGTATTGGGTAAATTCGTCTTCTCTTGAGAGTCCCAACACATTTCAATTCCTGGACCCATCAGCAAGGGACCTTCGTTACTTACTACAGGTTAGGGAATTTTACTGATGGGTATTTGGCCAGTTTTAAAGGGTTTTTTATTGACTTTATAAAGTCAACCTTAATCCCTTAACACAGTCTGGACATCTCTGGAAATGCTATTTCAGCCAAAGCCTTGGTAAAATAACCAGTGTCTTTATTATGTCCAATAGAACAAAACAGATTCTTATTGAACTTATGCAAATAACTGTATTGTTAGAAATTAAAAATATTTATAAATGGCTTGTAAATTTTGGAGAAATTAAGGAGAGAGGAAAAGTATATGTTTAAGTATATATACATTGCTTGAAAAGCTATAAGTAGTTTAAAAGACAGAAAATTATTTTTTTGACTTCTGGAAAACAGAACACAGACAGAACCAACATATTTCAAACAAAGGTTATAATCAGGTTTCCTTAAACAATGGTCCATGGGCCACATGCGGCCACCTAGGACATTTATCTGGCCCGCCAGGTGTTTTTGCCACCACTGCTTAGCAGCTGACTCGTCCCAGGGCCTGCAGTAAGGCCCGCAAATGGTCTGAGGGACAGTGAATTGGACCCCTGTTTAAAAAGTTTGAGGACCCCTGGTTATAATAAACTCGCCCACTGCCAGGTAATTGATTTCTGTTCTGTTTGAAGTTAGGTTAGAAATATTATAGACATGTTAACTTTTCAATGAAAGTTTTAAAAATCTGATTTTAGTCAGGAATTTGAATTCGAGAGAATTTATCAGTCTTTCTTAATATTTCCTTTTTCCTTTCTTTTGGATAAACTTTGAACTCAGTTACATAAAAACTTTTTTCTATATGAATTAAAATTATTACTGACAGTATATATTAGGACAAACTAATGTTTCATATGTTAGGACAGACCAATGTTTTATACATTAGGACAGATTAATGCTTTATAATATTGAAATATACCATAATTCATACAAAATTAATTTTTTATATTTGACAATGTTCCCTATACATTTTTAATAAATCAAATAGAAAGATCAGATTTAGAGTTTTGTTTTTGTTGTTTAGTTGGCCCAGGCTGAGTTTGAATCTGCCAGCCTTGGTGCATGTGGCCAGTGCCACAACTACAGTGTTACAGGTACAGAGTTCTAAATTTAGAGTTTTTACTTTTGGAAGTTTTGTCAAATATCAAAGGTTTAAAATATTTGTTCAACCAAGATTACAAACCAAAATATTTACATAGTCAACTAGATTACATGTAAATTTCTTCACAAAGTCTCTTTCATGAATTTTATTTAACCTGCATAGACAATCTACAAACATTCTAAATCCTTTTTAACTTTTTTTCTGCCTCTCACTTTTTTTTAACAACTATTTTATTTCAGGATAAATTTATTACACAATATTCTTTCATTATACAATGTCATTTTTTCTCTGTCTAATTTCTCTTACTCCCTAAAATTCACTTCTTATAAAATAGGATTACAGTTAACCATTTACTCACTAAACTAATAATTAGAAAGTTTTAAAAGGTAAGAATTTTTCTCTGATAAAGACCCAGTATTTTTAGGCAACTAAATTATTACATTTTACAAATGAGAGACATTTTATGAAATATAACATTAATACAGGATTTTTAAAATGAGAGTTAGACAGGAAATCTTTATTTTTCAGGCTCAGGTGAGCTCAGAAATCAGATTTTTATTTTTAGGCACAAACCCTAGTAAGCTTATGAATAAAGCAGTTCCAAACAGTTCAGAAGGTTTTACTCTGAGTAGGAAGTACACACCCTAATTTTTTTCCCAGATAAAAACTGCAAAGACTTAATAACCTTGCCTAAGGTGCAGGGTGTATTTATTCATTTGTTAGAATACCCATTCAGTTTATAGAGACAGTGAGGTGGGAAAGTCAGACAAAAGGAGTGGGCAAGTTTGAAAGGAATCAAAACTTTCTTTACTATGTCTGACTTTTTAGCCAATTGTCACTGTTGTTGCCAGAGGCAACTCTGTTGCCTGCATAAGTGAGAATGAAGGCTTAATAGGAAATGTGATTGGATGACAAAATAAATGTACTAACAAGTTAACAGGGTGGGAATTTTGGACTCACCAGGGCATAATATTATTATAAAAATTTACCTAATTACTCTCTCTTGACTAATGGCAACTAAGAGTACTACAATCAGGCAAATGTTAATCATGAGAATTCCGAAAGGAAAGACAGTCTGAGTAGCAACACTTGATAGTGGGAGAACAGAAGGGACAAATCGCCGGGGTCTTATATGTTCCCTGATGGACTAGTCTGGGGGGGGTGGGTAGTGCTACCAAGCCTAATACCAATAATAAGAATGAAGAGACTAATGACTGCCAGGCTAAAGATGCACTAGATGGTGAGGGGTATAGGACACATAAGTAGGTAAATAAGGCAGTTACAGAAGGAGTGAAGTCTTGAAGGGTCCCTCGAAAGAAAAGATCTGCAATTCACTCACAAATGTTTTCAAGACTGTTTCAGGCTGAGACCAATTTTCTAATAAACACTGAATAAATGACACAAAACGACAAGGCAGACCCGGGCCCCACATAAACAAGGTCTAATAGTCACACTTACTCTCACACACTTGTACTCTAAAATCAGACCCAAAATACATTCTTATACACTTTTTAACAGGCCTGTGGGTGATCTAACACCCTGGGGGTTAACTGGACTCCCATTTTTATTTCAGGTGATGGGTGTTGACCTACATTTCTGGGAGTCCCTGACAGGTCAGTAGGGCTGAGGTTCCCCACTGGTCGGGTTGTTCTACCAACACATGCTTTTACACACCTCCAAGAGTCTCTGATAGGTCAATAGCCTGGCAACCCGGGCTGTTTAAAGTTATTGTCCTTTTGGTCTTCTTTTGGAGGTTTCTAAGGGATTTATACAAATTCCAACAAATTAATTTAACAGTTACATATTTTACAACAATTCATAACAAATAAGCACAACAGAATAATATTAATAGTTACATTAGTGTCTGCAGACACTAGCTAGAAATAGATGTTAAAGTGGCTTACTTCCGGAGGTGGGTTCACAGGTGAATTTAAGAGTCAAGCAGAATAATGTTAATTCAGAAGGAAAACAGCTGTTGTTTTAAGAAATAAGGAGGACTTTTTTTTTTTAGTTTCAAATGAGTAATTGATCTTGGGTCTCCTGCTGAGAGCTGGCACCTTATCTCAAAGCTATTTGTAACATAGCAACCACAATTTTAGCAGGCAAAAATAGAAACAGTTTTAACAAACTTTGTATTAACCCTTTAATTTCCAGAAAGAGAGGATCTTCAATGCAAGTGGGTTATTTGTACTACAGTGTCAAAATGTAATGAGGAAGTACAAAAGGGCCATGTCAGAAAGATAGGAGTCAATTAACACAGCATGTGGCTAAACAGACGAAGATTCCAGAGCAACATTGTACAGTAAAGTTCAACTCCCACCCTGACAGTGATGTTGAAAGCAGTGGGAGACGTAGAGGATATGAGAGAAAAAAGTAAAAGGCTAGTAATTTAATCAGATAATTTGGCAGGGTTGGACAGGAGACAGATGGTCTTTTACCAGGGGCTGAGAGATTCTCAGCGGCCACCCCAGGGTGAAAAGTGGCTCTTGTGCCCCAGCCACAATCAGGGGCCATAGCCCAGGTTAAAATAAATTGTACATTGTCACGTTGAAAGACAAGAAAACAGAAATATTGATACTTAAACTCACAAATCGAAGGTGTACCAGGAAGTAAATAATATATAGAAACAAAAGTGATGCCCAGTGTCAAGGATAGTGAATAGTTTACCAGGAAAAAGAAGAGGAAAGAAAACACAGAGACCTCTCCTGGATGGAAATCTAAGAGAGTTCCCTAAAGGAACCTTGAAGAGACACTGAATAAAGCACTGGAATTGATCACTGTTGCTCTTGGTGCGGTGGCTGAAATTAAAAAGTTACTGAAAGAGCATTTTCAAAAATTATTCTATCTTATTTTGAATAAATTATTAGGCAGACACTAACAAAGACAAAAAACTACAATATAAACATAATAAAAAAACAGACCAATAAAGCAAAATGGCAAGTGGACAGGACAGAAAACACAAATGGAATTCAACAGACAGAAATTAGTCAGGCTCAGAGCTGTGCCTGACTCCCCACTCAAATGCCTTCCTAGCCATGGGGCCATGAAATTACATTTAACTCTTTCACTCACTCACTCACTCATAAAAAACTCAAAACATACAAAAGACACACAAACCAGAACCAGCAGAGTTGACTGCAAAAACCAAGACAACCCAATAAAAGACTGTAATTACCAGAACAGGACTAGCCTGCAAATCCGAACAGTCCAAAAGACTGCTAATATCAAAGCAGTCTAATAAGGACCTGCAATCATTACAACACAAAAACAAACAACCCAAACCTATACTAGAGATACAGGGGGACGTCTCCCCTCTGTCTCAGGAACTGGCCCTTAGCTACGTCCAGCTAGTCAAGTTCCCCCAAATTCTCTAGAGATCCAGACAGACTTACCCAAGGTGCCACAATCAAATCACCAAAACATAAAATTTGGAAACCTATGACCCAAGTTTCCAGGTGGCTGAGAGCCCCGGGGTGGAAGGACTTCTTCTCTGAGGCCTTCCCCTGGAGCCATCGACTGGTGGCAGGTCCAGGCGGGGGTCTGAGGGCAAGGATCTCACTGGGGCTTCCAGATGAAATAACATTGGTGACCTGAAAAAATAAACTCACACCCACTCAGATGCAATTAATTGGTGATTTATTTGCACCTGTGCAGGAGGCCATTGTTCTGAAACAAGTGGCCCAGAAGTGCAGGATTTTTCATCTTTTATACTATTTTTTTGCATAGCTTAAGCAAGCAGGGGGTACAAGGAACATTGCTGTTGGCAGAGTTACAGCTTGGTTGTCGATGGATATATCTTAAATCACAATGGTTATAGTTATGTAACTATGATTAATACAGCCTTGGTGGATTTCCACCATTGTTCATCCACTGAGAACTTGGGACTTCCCATACTTTGACTCTGGGGGGCATGGGAACAGGCTGGGAAAGCCCATAGGGCTGGGGAATGGGCTGGGAAAGAGGGTGGAGGAATGGGAGAGGGTGGGGGAATGGGAGAAGGCAGGGGAAAGAGGGTGGGGGAACGGGAGAGGGTGGGGGAACAGGCTGGGAGTGCTTGCAGCAATCTTATTCTTCATAGCCTAGAAAGACCGCTGTTCTCTACTTGGGCTCCATCTCCCAGTGTCAAGGTATAAAAAATTGTCCTAGGCAGAAAGAAAGAATAATTTATATAATACATATGAGGTCAGACAATTAAGTTCATGAACTTGCCCTAGAAAAAGTGCTACATACCTCATTGCTGAATATCACTATAGTTATTTTTAAAATACTCCCCTTGGGAAGCTATACACTGATGCCAAAACCTAGTCCACACTTAAAAACAATTTTAGAATTCTTTATCTGGATGGCCATTAGAGGTGTCATAATATAAGGTCTGACAATTAAGTTTGTGAACTTATCTTAGAAAAAGCATTACATACTCCATTGCTGAATATCAGTATGTTCACCAGATAGCCAAGGGGAGTACTTCGAAGGTGACCATAGTAATAGTCAGCAATGAGGAGTTTGCTGAGTTTGCAAACTTAATAAAGCACTCAGCTTGATGCCTATACATAGTAAATGGACAATAGTACTGATTTTTCTGTTATGAAATCTGTATTTCTTGCTACAAAATTTTATCTATAATGTTTTATTAAAGAAGAATATGTTATTAAATGGCACATTTAGCGTAATCTCATTTTTGAAAACTACTTTGAATTGAAATAAATCTGGAAGGATATTTACCAAATAATATTATTACTACCAAATAATATTTTTACAAAGGAATATAATTATACATGTTCTTCAATTGCTAATATTTACTCTATTTTATTTTCATAAGTATATATTACTTTTTAAAGGTGAATGATAAAAATAAACCACAAAAGAACATTCTGAGGGATCTGTGTTGAAAAAGAGAGGAATAAGCCCCTGTACCAGCCTAAGAGGGGGGGAAATAACTTATCTATCTTCTCTATGTAGTGAGACCTTGGCTTTTTTGAGCCTGCTGGCTGGCGGCTCTGCTTTTTCTGCCTTGCTGCCTCTGAGGGAGGCCTGAGTTACAGGCCCTAGAAACATCTCTGAATTGTGTAATTAACTGGTTAAAAAAATAAAATACTGGAGAACATTCAGCTAATCTATAAACCAGTCTAATATTTTTATTTTTAACTATACTGTTATATTATCCCTCTCTCATGGGTTTAGATCACTTTTACACCCAATACTCTGTTTTACCTTCTCCACATCTGAGAGGAGGAGAACATAATCTTCCCACCTCCCCCTCCCTGGTTCTGACTGTCCTCCCTCAGTTGGGTCTCCCTGTGTCATTGGTTAAGAAAGCACAAGCCACCAGATTCCAACATTTGTTTTTATGTCCATCCACAAATCTGAGCTGGCCCATCTAGAAGGCTAGCATCCTTTCCCCAAAGTGCTGGGCTTAACTGAATAAATTCCCCCTTGTTCTCAGAGAAATATGCTCTCTGGTCAAAAGTAGAGAAATATTAACAACTCCACTAGATTAAGGTAATTTGCATCTGCCTAATTTAGTATGCCCAGGATCCCACCCACTACATGGGACAGTTTAAAAGTGAAAACAATTGCCAATCAACTTGCTTTCTCTCCAAAGAAAACAGCAATCAAGTTGACTGGGAAAGAAAAAAAAAGCCAACCTTATTTATCTTTAGCTACAAGTACTACAGACAAAGCAAAGAAGAGGCAGCACACACTTCCCCACCTTGGACTCATTGAGTCCCTACTGATTTGGAGATATGAGGGTCCAGAGGCAAGCATATATTTTCTTAATAGCACTGCTATCTTACATGTACTTCCATTGTGAAGGGGTAAAAAATTAAAACAGTATTTCACCTGCTATTTGAAAGCCTGAAATACTGCTAATTCCCCACAAGGAGGCTCTCTTAATAAGTACAACAATTTTCAACGTGCGAATGCTTTGAGCATTTCCAAAAGCAACACCCTATGATGTATTAAAGTGTTATAATCATTCAGTGATTAACGTTCTCATTGAGAACAATTTGGCTCTCATTATCATATAAAAACAATGCATCATCCTGGTGCTGTGTGAAGCTAAGACAAATGTATCATATATTAAATCAATCACTTAAATTGAGTATACAGAATAAGACTCTTGGGGGGGGCAGGGAAAGTAGAAGTTCGGTAATTATAAGAAAAAAATGTCCATATGCTTCAATTATTACATTTAATCAAAGTTGTCACTGTTCAACTTCAGCTTTCTAAGACAAATCAGAAGGAAGACTAATGTTGGCTAAAATTCTTTATCAGTCAAAACATAATTAACTGTTTAGTAACCTTAATCAATAACACATATAGTCACGGTATTATTTTAATATAACTCTTTAAAATTAAAACAGTAAATATTTCTTATTTCATTATTTAATATCTTAAGATATTAGTAATAATATTTCTAAATGGCCATAAATGTGTTTGAAGTATTTAAACAGAAAATATATGCTAACTGTACACATAAATAATTTTTTACAATTGAATCTCTCTCAATGTATGATGTTAAAACTAAATTTTTCTTTTGCCTCCTTAATTCTCTGAAAAAAGAACTTAGAATAAGTATAATTCTTACTGCTATAAATATTCAATTAACTTTGCATTTAAATCATTTATTTCATAACATATGTTGTCTGGGTAGAATATGTCAGGGCAAATAAGAAATAAGGCAAATTTCTTTTATTTGGATGACAGATTTGTGCATACAATTTGGGAGTTTCAGTTTTCTAAGAGTATTCTCTAGAGTGTGGGAATTTGGATGTAGCTGATATTTATTGATTGCTTCTATGAATAAATATTGATTCAATAAATATTGATTGCTTGTATTATTTCATTTCATTTATATTTATGGGCTAGGTAGCACTGTTCCCATCCCATTGATGAAGAAACTGAGACTCAAAGAAATAATTTGTTCAAAATCACATCATTAGTGAAACAGCACTAAGTTAGAAACCACAGCAGGAGTGCAGGGTGAGAGAGGCAGGTGAGCAGGGAGGTTTGGGAGTCTGAGAGCGATGAGGAGGCAGGATGGGTTGGAACAAAGGTAGAGCCTTGTCTGGGAGTTGACGGATGCCTCCCTCCTCCTTATCAGTCCCTCTGCTATTAGTGGATTCTCTATTTTTCCAATAAGTTTGAATTTAAAAATTGACATTTTATTTGAAATGCAGCAGTGAAATTGACTTCCTGTGATTTTTTTTTTTAAATGACTACTGAGTAGCCAGGCAACCAGCTCCTGAGTATCTTTTTACTCCAAGTAAAGGTCAGGATCACACCTCGTGGGCCCCACCGAGAGAATAGACATGGTGGCCCTGTCTCCAGCAGCCCAAGGCAAGTGGCTGTGAGCTCACTGAGACTCGCTCTTCCTCGCACTTGAAAGAACCCAGTTCCCTTAGGGATGCTCAGGCTGCCTGAATAATCCCTCCCCGCCCAGCACACACCCACACTGTGGACAGTGGGAGAACCTGCAACTTCTTGCTCACTGTCATGTCCAGAGAGCCTCTCCTTGTCCCCACCAGGAAGAGGGGAGACTGTGGTGGAGCTGCTTCGATTGCTCTTATACACAGACCCATCTCATTAGAGGAAGAAACTTCTCCCAGTTCTGTCTTCAGAAATGGTAGGTCATTCTTATAGTTTTATACACAGATTCTGTTAGAAACCATGCCCAAGATGAGGGCAAGCATGGAGATGTTTGTCAGCTGTGGATTCCTCGTCAGGAGACACCTCTGGACCAGGGCAATGCCCTGGGAAACATCAAAGTCCTGTGAATTCAGGATTTCTCAAGTCAGTTAAAAAAGGTGGAAGGTGAACAGGAAATGTGATTTTGTGTGAACTTTCTGCCTCCTTTTGCTACTGGATACTCTCTTGGGTGTCTCCTCAACCTCTCCCTGTGATGAACTTTGACAGGAAAAAAAGAGAAGAGCAGTGAGAAGACAGAAGAGAGATGGAGAGAGGAAAGGAAAAGGGGGGGCAGGGCTGAGGAGTGGCGGAGAGGATGAAGAGAGGAAAGGAAAGGAGGGGGCAGGGCTGAGGAGTGGGGGGGAGGATGGAGAGGGAAAGGAAAGGAGGGGGCAGGGCTGAGGCCTGGGGG